>NC_073377.1:22697324-23028157 GCF_028641065.1 Leucoraja erinaceus
AATACCCACTGTCTAGAAGAAAACAAAATAAATTAACGTGGAAATTAGGTTTTGGAATCCCAGGAAGGAAAGAGATCACAGACAGTTGTGGACACTGCCCGATTCATCACAGTAGCTGAGCTCCCCATCATCGAAGGGATCCAATTCCATCAAAGACCCACAGCACCTTGATTCTCATTTCACTCTCTCACCAACAGGAAAAAGGTACAGGAGCCTGAAAACCGTGACCGCTGGGGTCAAGAATAGATTCTTCCGAGAAATCATCAGGATCTTGAACACGATAGAACACTAACCTTAGCAACTATTACTTCTATGCACTTGCATTACAGACTTCGATAGTGTCTTGCACTACTATTATGGTCATTATTTTACTCATTTGTTTGTTTATTATATTTATCTGTGGGCCTGTAATGTTTACGAGCCTGTTAAGCCAAGTAATAATTTCATTGTTCTGTTGACAGTACATATGACATTTAAGCATTCTTGACACTTGAAAGTAAGCATGCAGGTACAGCAGGCAGTGAAGAAAGCGAATGGCATGTTGACCTTTCTAACAAGAGCATTCGAGTATAGGAGCAAAGAGGTCCTTCTGCAGTTGTACAGAGCCCTAGTGAGACCACACCTGGAGTATTGTGTGCAGTTTTGGTCCCCGAATTTGAGGAAGGACATTCTTGCTATTGAGGGAGTGCAGCGTAGGTTTACAAGGTTAATTCGCGAGATGGCGGGATGCTGAGAGAATGGAGCGGCTGGGCTTGTACACTCAGGACTTTAGAAGGATGAGAGGCAGTCTTATTGAAACATTTAAGAATGTTAAGGGTTTGGACACGGTAGAGGCAGGAAACATGTTCCCGATGTTGGGGGAGTCCAGAACCAGGGGCGACAGTTTAAGAATAAGGAGTAAGCCATTTAGAACGAGGAAACACTTTTTCTCACAGTTGTGAGTCTGTGGAATTCTCTGCCTCAGAGGGCAGTGCAGGCAGGTTCTCTGGATGCTTTCAAGAGAGAGCTAGATTGGGCTCTTAAAGATATTGTAGTCAGGGGATATGGGGCAAAGGCAGGAACGGGTTACTGATTGGGGATGATCAACCATGATCACATTGAATGGCGGTGCTGGCTCGAAGGGCCGAATGGCCTACCCCTGCACCTATTGTCTATTGTCTTGACTCTTTTGGAAGTTCTAATGGGGAGTGGTAAATTTGCACAATGGAAGATGACATGGTGACTGAATGGAGCAGAACTCTTACTGTGTATATTGTGAGCAGCATCTCTCAGAATATTCCCCAGTATATTAACACTGCCCCTTTAATAATACCAGGCTTTGTGTAAATTAGGTACTAATCATGGTAGCACTGCGTATATTTTGCACAAAAATAAGTCACACTTATTTTAATGCAGTGAAAACTCAATGAATGTGTCAATACATTAAGCTGCAAAAAAATACAACCAACACAGCATTCCACAAGTATAATTCTGTTTTCACAAGGTAGATTTTTCAGATTGCTTTCTGAATCGACACAGCAATATAAAATAGAAACATAGAAACACAGATCCCAAATGTAGATTAGATCTTAGTAATGAGCCCTTATATGGGAAGAAGACAGTTCAAGAGTTTTCAAGAGATGATTATTGTCACATAGGGGAAGTCCAGAACAAGGGGTCACAGTTTAAGGATAAGGGGGAAGTCTTTTAGGACTGAGATGAGGAAAACATTTTTAACACAGAGAGTGGTGAATCTCTGGAATTCTCTGCCACAGAAAGAAGTTGAGGCCAGTTCATTGGCGATATTTAAGAGGGAGTTAGATGTGGCCCTTGTGGCTAAAGGGATCAGGGGGTATGGAGAGAAGGCAGGTACAGGATACTGAGTTGGATGATCAGCCATGATCATATTGAATGGCGGTGCAGGCTCGAAGGGCCGAATGGCCTACTCCTGCACCTAATTACTATGTTTCTATATGCACCAATTGGTACAGTGAGATTTGAATTATACAGCCATATGAATAAAAAGAACACAATGCACAATAGAATTTAACATGAACATTCCCGCAGCAGAATCAACGTTTCCCACTGTGAGGGAAGGCAATAAAGTTCAGTCAGCTTCCTCTTTGTTCATCCATGGTCGGGGCCTTTGAAACCTTCGCATTAGTCGCAACGGCGGCCCGATGTTTCAGGCCCTCTCACCGGGATGATAAGAGCTCCAGCGTCGGAACGGAGAACACTCTCAACAGCTTGGAGTTTCTGAATCAGCCACTTCCTACTAGAGACCGCGGCTCCCGAAGTCCACAGGCCGAGCTGGGCGGAGATTCAGCGCTGGTGATCCTGGCAAGGATCCCGCGATGTTAAAATTCAGCGCCGCCCGTGGCTGGAAGCTCCGCAAACCACAGCTCCACAATGTAATCATCTGGCCCAACACTCCGGAGCCTCAACACGGCGATCCCCGATAAGGGAGGGGGGAGGGGGGGGGGGGGTCGAAGATGCGGCTCGGAGAAAAGATGCATCCTCGACAGGTAGTGACTGAGAAAATGGTTTCCCCCCCACCCCCCGCTCCACCACATAAAAAAGACTAAAAGACCTCCAGAAACATACTTTTAAACAGACTAAAAATAACAAAAAGGATGAAAGGACAGACAGCTGCTGGCGAGGCTGCTGCACGCAGCGCCACCCGATGGATAAAACAGTATGTGTACGTCTTTGTAATTGTAGTCTGTGCAAGTGTATCCTGGTCTTATGCAAGGGTGATATTTGTAGTGTTAGAAGCTTGATGATGGGCTATGATTAGTGGAAGATAGGATGTAGGTGTTTAGCATTTGTTAGAGTGAGCTTATTGCCTGCAGCTTACTTTATTTAGTAGATACTGGTTGCATAGGTGGTGAGAGCAGATATTGGGTCATTGTCTCCTAATGCAATGAAAGACCAATGAACGGAAGTGTCCACTTGATAACTCCAATGATATACTTGCATCTGCAGGATTACTTTAAAAAAAAAAAAAAAAAAGAGAATTCATATGTAGGTTGCTGGGGTTTTTTTGCATATGGAGTCATTTATTGTAAGTTGGTGTATTTAATTAGACAATGCTTTGTTTTGGGCTTGGTTTTCTTAGTTGAGTGCTTATCCTGGAGTTATAACACAAGTACTTTGTGTTTAAAATGTAATTTTAAAATGATCCCAAATGTTGATTGCATCACAAGTTTTACAATGGTCCCCAAATAATTCTTACTGAAATGGGGAGTGTTTCTTCAATGGGTTCTTTGCTCCCTGGAGAAACCGCATCAACAGCTATTTTTGCTGATTCTCTTGAGGCACTGCTTATCTTTCACCAAGATTGTGATAGGAGATTTGGAGAAAACACCTGAATGGTTTTCATTATGGCCACAGCTTCTTCCCCTCTGTTACCAGTCTTCTGAAAGGTCCTTCCATAAGTTAAGGTACTGCCCGACCCACATCTATCCCATTGTGGACATTTGGACTTTGTCTATGGAGCTGTTGTACAACAAAGCTGAGAACTATATTTTGCATTCTATATCTTTCCCCTTGCTCTACCTATTGTTCAAGTTCACATTTATTGCCCCACGCACCTATACAGTGATATTTGAGTTACCATGCAGCCATACAATTAAAAGTACACAACAAAATTAAAAGAACGAAAGAACTTAAGGGGCTGTCCCACTTGGATGACCTAAGCTGCGAGTTTAGACGAGTTTGCCCTGGACTCAAACTCGCAGCATGGTCGACACGAGTTCCTAGGAGGTCGTATGAGGTGGCTGAAACTCTCCTTCATGCTCAGGGGAGGTTCCCGCCTATTCGTGGCCTCATTAAGGTACATTTGTCAGCATATTTAAACATTTTCCACGAGTAAAATTTGGTCAGCATAGGTCTTTTTCACTTATAGTGCAATGGAGTGGGGTCGCTATTTACTTACAGGCACTCAAGGGCAGCCGTAGGCCATCTCCTTCGCTGACCGGCCGTTTTGATTGGCTCATTGGAGTTTCACGACCTAGGAAGACCTACTGGTAGGTAAAATGCCTGCTAAACTTTATTATACTTCTTAAAGTGTCTCCACTCCTTCTCCTCCCCTTCTCTCTCCCCTTCTCTCTCCCCTTCTCTCTCTCTCTCCCCTTCTCTCTCCCCTTCTCTCTCCCCTTCTCTCTCCCCTTCTCTCTCCCCTCTCTCTCCTCTCTCTCCCTTCTCTCTCCCCTTCTCTCTCCCCACTCTCTCTCCGCCTCTCTCTCCGCGCTCTCTAAAGGACTTGCCGTGCTCTGTGGCAGCCATTTACCTTCCTCTTCATCGCGCAGACAGCGCTCCTCCGCTGTCCCTGGCCCCCACCTTCGTGGTGTGTGTGTGTGTGCGTATGTGTGTGTGTGTGGTCGGTAGATGCAGCTCGTGGTTCGGTCGATCCAGCTCGAGGCTTTCCAGGCGAGTGCCCTCGAGCTTGAAGGTCAAAGGCACTCTTCTGGACTCGCGGATTAGGTCGCCTAAGTGGGACAGGCCCTTTAGAAAAATTGTCATGTTGAAGACCTCCTTCGACTGTAGAAGACATCCTTCGACTATGTTGACGACTAGCTTCGACTAGCTACGACTAACTTCAGGAAAATTGGAAACCGAATAGTGGAGAGTGAAGACGACCTCCTTCGACTTCCCTTCGACTATGATGAAGACTATATACGACTATCCTCGATTACCTACGACTAACATGCCGACCTACTATAACTAAACCTACGATTAAAAAAAGTATCGATTTTTTTTCCACGGCGACCTTTTTTTGCTTGCGGGTATTTTTGAGCATGTTGAAAAATACACCGCACCTAGCTGAGGCCTTGAGTATGCAGGGACTGCTCTCGAGCATGAAAGAGAGTAACAAAGATCTCCTACGACCTCGTGTCGACCATGCTGCGAGCATGAGTCAAAGGCAAACTCGCCAGAACTCGCAGATTAGGTCGCCCAAATGGGACAGCCCCTTTAAAATAAACATCCACCACAGTGATCACTGTGATGGAAGGCAATAAAGTTCATCTTTGTTCATCTGTGTTTGGGGCCTTGATCCTCCGCAGTTGCAGCTACGGACAGCCCGATGTATAAGCTCTCTCGTCGGGATGGATGGAACACACTCCGTGGCTTGGAGTGCCTGAATCAGCCACTTTCTTACCAGAGACCACGGCTTCTCAATGTTATAGGCCGCAGGCAGGCCAGCTGTAGGAGCTCTTCTCTGGCGATCCCCGGCAAGGAATCCCTGGCCTCTGGGATGGTAAAGTTCGCTCTACACTTGCTGCTAGAAGCTCCGCAGACTGCAGCTTCATAATGTTAAAGTCAGCAGGCCAGCGGTGGGAGCCTTTCTTCTGGCTCCGTGATGGAAGTCCACGCCGCGCCTGCTGCTGAAGCTCTGGGCCAGTCTCTGGGAAAGGCCGTACCAATCCAAGTTGTTAGGCAGCGAGGGAGGCGAAAATGCGACGAGGAGAAAAATAGCATCTCCGCTGAGGTATGTGACAGGAAACTGTTCCCCCCACCACCACCCCCCACATAAAAACATACCGAGAAACATTAACACATACATTTAGGCATACTAAATGGTAAAGTCGAAATGACTGACACACTGCTGGAGAGGCTGCTGCTCGCGGCGCCACCAGATGGCTTGGGTTTGACTTGATTGTATTTATCAATACTATTATCTGGACTAATTGGAAAGCATGCAAAACAAAGCTTTTCATTGTACCTCGGTACACGTGACAATATTGAACCTAAACCTTTTGAAGATGAGAATTCCAGATATTCATGTCTTAAATTGTTGGGTTATCGTGTAGTTTACAAATCCAACTTTAATACCCAGTCCTAACTGGTTTGTGATGGTTTGCAGGAAGCATCCTTCTTGGAGCACAGGGGTCCGTGTGGTGAACAGTGTTGACAAGGCAAAGGGTCAAGGCAAAGAATCAATAACAAAGAAAGAACAGTATATGTTCCCAAGTCAGGTTTGTGTTTAATCTGTAGGAGAATTTGCAAACGATGACATTCATGTACACCTACTAACTTGGACAAGATTGGACAAGATGACGGCGCCTGTCGGCAGCGGCCTTTGCAGTCCGTCTGTCTTTATTTTCCTTTTTGTCCTGTTAAATAGATGTCTTGGTTTCACAATACAATACAATACAATACAATACAATACAATACAATACAATTTATTTGTTGTCATTTGAACCCAGAGGTTCAAACAAAATTTGGTTTCTGCAGTCAAACAAACAAGAAGAAGAACCAAGACACAACACAATTTACACGAACATTCATCACAGTGAATCTCCTCCTCACTGTGATGGAAGGCCAAGTCTTATCTCTCCCCTGCACTCCTCATTCTCCTCCCGATGTCAGAGTCAAAGCCCCCGGCGGGCGATGCTAAATAAGTCCCGCGGCAATTATAAAGCCGCGCCGGGTGATGCAAGGCTGCGCTCCGGGTCTTGGTGTTGGAGCCCCCAGCGTGCGCTAACAAGTCCCGCAGCCATTTAAAGCCGCGTGGGGCGATGTAAGGCCCCGCTCCAGGTCATCCTCAACCCCGCAACTCGGGCAGGAGTAGTCGCCGTTGCGGATCCCCGAAAAGCGGTCTCCCAGCAGGGACCCGCGGGCTCCCGGTGTCACTGTCCACCAGGCCGGCGGATGGAGCCCCCAAATCTCCTGGGTCGGGCCGCAGCAGTGCGCCACCACCGCTCCTCTCGCTCCGAACTCGGCCAGCTCCACGATGGTGGGTAAGTCTGCAGCTCCGCAACTGGAGCCCCAGGTCGTTCCGGTTGGAGGCCGCTCCACGGTGCTCGGCCCCAACGACAACGGAGACCCAACAGAGAAAAGGTTGGGTTCTCCGTGCAAGGGAAAGATTTTTAAAAGTTTCCCCATGCCACCCCCCCCTGTTTTTGTTCTTATATTATTTTTAGCTGTGTATATGTGGGGGGGGGGGGGGGGGGGGCTTTTTAATCCCTTCCCAGTATAAACTCGACTTTTTCCTTGTCGAGTCTCCGTTGCCATTGTCATTGGGCCTAACATCGTGGAGCCGTGGCCTCCAACTGGAAACGACCTGGGGCTCCAGTCACGTAGACTGCGGACGCACCATTGCAGAGCTGGCCGACTTCGGAGCGTGGAGAGCTGTGGTGGCGCGCGGCTGCGACCCGGCTTCGGAGCTCGGAGGCTGCCGACCCTGTGGACAGTAAAATCGGGAGCTCACGGATCCCTAGCGGGAGCGCTTTTCGAAGCTCCCGCAATGGCAAACTTCTCCCGCCCGAATCGAGGGGTTTAAATCGTCCCAGAGCGGGGCCTTACATCGCCTGCCGGAGGGGCTCTAACATCTAACATCATGAGTCTCACTCGGCTCAATACAGCAGTTTGGCTGCTTGACTGTGGGAGAGGAATGGGCACAGAGAACAGGCAAGAGATAAGACTTTTGCCTTCCATCACAGTGAGGAGGTGTTTGGGGATTTACTGTGATGGATGTTTTGTGTGGAATTGTGTTAATTGTGTTGTTTGTTTGATGATGACTGCAGAAACGCAATTTTGTTTGAACCTATGTTCAAATGACAATAAACGATTCTGATTCTTACAAATGGGAATTACTGTTGGTTTAGTGGTTGCTGCTGAGGAAATGATGGCAATTTGCTAGAGTGCATCCAATAGAAGGTACATACAACAGTGAGTGTGTGCTACATAACCTAGAACAATATAGCACAGGCTGTGCTGAACATGTTGTCAAGACAAAGTCTTATCTGCATGCACATAATCCATATGTGCATGTCGGTGGATCACCAGCTTCCTGACCGACAGGAAGCAGCATGTGAGGCTGGGAAAGTACCTCGGACCCGCAGAACCACAGCATAGGAGCACCACAAGGCTGCGTACACTCCCCGCTCCTCTACTCTCACCAATGACTGCATCTCCACTGTCAAGCTTCTTAAACACTAGTAAAACTAGGAGCAAATAAAACCTGATAAACAGGAGACGCGCATTTAACAGGCTGACACCATGTAAAGAAGTCAAGTCTGACACATTTGTAACTTTACTGAGTATTTAATAAAGGCACATGTAAGGCACGTCCCAGTACTGACTGCATCTAGTCTTCAGGCGTACTGGAATCAAGGGAGGAGCAAGGGGAAGATATCACAGTTATACTGAGATAACTAAGGCGCGGTTAGTGGTATTGAGGTAGCTACCTTATAGGTTGCATGCATAAACCATCTACAATCTGTGTATATAAGTACTCAGTTAAAATGACATTAAAGTAAATACTGAAATACTTTTTACTCGGAGGGTAGTTTTCCGTTACCAGAAGAAGTGAAAGAAGCAGAAACAATAATGACATTTAGAAGGCATTTGGGCAGATATATGAAGAGGAAGGATTTCTCGTGCTAAGGCACAAATGCAGGCAAAGGGGGTCTAGCCCAGAATGTTAGCTGATTTAGTGTGGACAAAGTAGGTTAAAGGCCCTATTTCTGTGCTGTACAAATCTATGATTTTACTTCAGAGTCATGTGAGTGACTACGTGAAGAACCCCGCCAGGACGCACGCGTGACATATCGCTACACGCAATGCGAAACAGTCAGGCGGGGTGGAACGACAGCCCCACAGCGGCAAGTTTAAAAGCCGGAACCTGCAGGTAAGAGATACTCTGCGGTCTTTTTTGTTGTTCCCATACTGTTTTACAGGTGGGGAGTCAATGGACAAGTTCAAGAAAACAATGAGGGCTGCGACAAAGCTGGCGGGAAGGACCGCGGAGTGGCGGGCAGCCAGCAGCGGCCAGCGGCACATGAATCACCCGTAATGGGAACAGCTGTGCCCGACTTCGCCTCCGCACTGGCCAAATCTACACCCGCGGGCGGTAAGGCAAAACAAAAAACCAACAAAGTCGTTGACTCGGATGAGTCCGACTTCAAGCAGCCGTGAGCGGCCAGCGACCGTGAGCGCTGGAGCGGCTTGTGGAGCAGATGCTCCAACATGACAGGCTCCGGGAGATGGAGTCACTGTGGGCAATATATCACACCCACAGCAGCACCTCTTGTAGGGCTGCACAGTGCATCTCCCTCGTCAGAGGGGAGTACTGGGGGTCAATTCTGGGCTGATCCTGAAGAAGGATTTGCAGAACAAAAATCAAGTGTGCAAGGGGTGCAGGAATGTGAAAATCTACTGGACATGGTGTCCAACTTCATACAGCCAGACCAGACTGGCCGAAACCTGGAACAAAAACTAGCTGCCAGTATTGATTATATGTCCTTTAAGCAGCTACAGGAACAGGTTGTGATGGACACCACGGCATCGGGAAACTGTATATCCCTGAATGTTCCCATTGTAAATAATTGCATATGGAAACATGTCGGAGCAGGAGTTAGAGGCATGGATGTCAAACTCCAAAAAGTACTAAAGCTCCTAACAGCGGGGATAACAGCTTTCGCCCGCACAGTAGATGAAAAGGAGATGTCGCAGGATCAACAGGATGCACTGGCACTGCTCTGCAACACACAATATGAAATAAACAGCATCAGGAAGAGTGCCATCCGACCTGCTCTAAACCCGAAATTGGCAGGTCTGTGCAAACCTGGAAACACAAAACCACCAATTTTACTATTTGGAGGTAACCTATCCAAGCAAGTCAAGGAGCTCGATGAGGAGGCAAAAACCCTGGGGCTCATAAAAGCGACATCATCAAGAACCTACTACGGCCATAAACAGCACACTTCTGCACCCACCAGTAGGACAAGACAGACTGGTGAAAGCTCAAAGGCCCGGTACACCGAACATCGGTCTTTTTTAGGCCATGGCCCAGACCGGCCTTTTTGGAAGATAGGCAAACCTCCAACACCAACCCAACCACAAACCCAGACACCGGCGCCTCAACCTCCACGAAGGATTTACAAAAAGAAGTAAACCTGCCACTGGTAACCATGGAGGTAGGTGGGTCTGGTTCCTTACAAATTGCAGGGAGTATGGAGGTTGGGGGGAGATTACACTTCTTTCTGGATGCATGGAGTATGTTAACTACCAACACTTATATTTTAAGCAGTATCCAGGGATATACCATGGAATTTATACACAAATATAGCCCTCCAGTTCAGCATGTACCGTCCGAATGTTCGTACTTTCAGGTAAAGAAAAATCAGAAGCGCATGCTGAACTGGGGCGGCTTTACGCAAAAGGGCTAATTGAAAAATCCCAACATGAATCGCTGGATTTTGTGTCCAATAGCTTTACCAAAAACAAAAAAGATGGTAGTCATAGATTTGACAAATTAGAATACATTTGTACAATATATTCATTTCAAAATGGAAACCTTTGTTACTGCTAAACAATTAATTTCCAAAGGTTACTTCATGGCTACCATCGATTTAAAAGATGCTTACTATTCAGTGCCTATACGGAGTGACCACAGATGTTACTTAAAATTCAACTGGATGGGACAGCTCTGGAAGTATAGAGCGCTGCCAAATGGGTTAACATCAGCCCCCAGACTGTTCACAAAAATTTTGTAACCAGCCCTAGCGTTTCTGCGGAAACGAAAACACATGGTCATGGCATATCTAGATGACATACTTATTGTGGGCAAAACTTTGGAATTGGCCAAACAAACTGTAACAGCCACAAAATAATTATTTGAAAAACTGGGGTTTATTATCCATGCAGTTAAATCTAAATTAACGCCTTCCACCACAATGGATTATTTGGGTTTCACCATTGACTCAGTTCACATGTCGGTGACTTTGCCAAAGGGAAAGGCTATAGACTTAATAGAGGCTTGCAATAACCTCATTAACATCAATAAACTGTCCATCAGATTGGTAGCAAGAGTAATTGGCAAAATGGTGGCTGCTTTTCCAGCCACACAATTCGGACCTTTACATTACCAAAATTTACAGAGGACAAAAATACGAGCACTCAAAATCAATGCTGGTCATTTTGACAGACCAATGAAGCTACCAACCGAAGCTATAATGGAACTAAAATGGTGGAAAGATAACATTCGGCATTGTTCCAATCCAATCATTATCAGCAACCCTTCTATGGTGCTACAAACTGATGCCAGTGCACTTGGTTGGGGTGCTACCAATTCCATCTCCAGCTGTGGAGGTAGATGGAATGCACAGGAGGCATCATTATTACAAACACTGGGCATAAACTACCTGGAAATGTTGGGTGCATTCCATGGCCTAAAGTCATATTGTTCTGGGTTATATCACCAGCATGTTAGACTACAGATTGACAATACCTCCGTGGTAGCGTATATCAACCACATAGGTGGAAAAAAATCGACATCATGTGACAATCTGGCTAATACAATTTGGCAATGGTGTATCCAGAGAAATATTTGGATATCAGCTACTTACCTACCAGGTAAACTAAATTTAGTGGCAGACACCAGGTCACGCAAATTTAATGAAAACAACGAATGGATGTTGAATAAAAAAGTATTTGCTGATATTACAGCATGGTATGGAACACCAGATATCGATCTATTCGCATCCAGACTTAATCACCAGTTATCAAACTATGTTTCATGGGAACCAGACCCTGGGGCAGTGGCGACAGATGCATTTTCACTGCATTGGGAGAAATTGTTTATTTATGCATTCCCTCCTTTCTGCCTCATCAGTCGGGAATTAAGGAAAATACAGCAAGACTCTGCGTCTGGTATTTTGGTAGTACCTGATTGGCCTACTCAACCATGGTTCCCTGTGATGCTCGACATGGTATTAGGACCATGTATCACCATCCTGAATAGACCAGATTTATTGGTTCATCCTGTAACAAGGGATAGCCACCCATGTCATAACTATGAACTTATTAATTTGTAGAGTCTAAAAATACCTCTACCATAGCTGGGACTGATGGACCGAACAGTGAACATTATTTCGGCGGCCCACAGCCAGTCCACCAAAAAACAGTATCTGGTATATATCAGGAAATGGGAGATGTATTGTCACAGAAACAGCATCACCTACAGATCTATGAACATCCCGTCTGTTCTGGAATTCCTGGCAGGCCTCCATTTTGATGAGGGCTCAGTTATAGTGCCATCAACTGCGCCAGAAGTGCCCTGTCAACATATCTATGGCAAGGAACAGAGTGTCACTCTGTTGGGACTCACCCACTGGCAACAAATCTATGAGGGGAATTTTTAATATCAATCCCCCAAGAACCATATATATGGAGAACACGAAAATCATCAGAGGCAATGAGAAGGCACTTCTAATCAGCCACAAGCAACTATCAGGTTTCTCTTCAACCTCTGGTGTTCATTAAGAACGGACTTACTTCTCAACAGTTAGCATAGCAGAACAGTGGTACAGCAGGTAGAACCACTATCTCACAGCACCAGAGACCCAGGTTCAATCCTGACCTCAGCTGCTGTTTGCTTGGAGCTTGCATGTCCTTCTTGTAACCGCTAGGATTTCCTCCTGATACTGCAGTCTCCTCCCACAACCCATAGTCGTGCAGGTTTGTAGGTTAATTGGCCTCTGTAAATTGCCTGTGGTGTGTAGGGAGTGAATGAGAATGGGTGGTCGGTGTTGGCTCGATGGGCTGAAGGACCTCTTTCCCTGTTGTATCTCTAAACTAACCGACATAGCAAGGGCAAAGCCACGGTACAGGCTGATGCAGGAAAGACATAAAACATGGGTGAAAACCACCTTAATTTAAAAAAAGAAGGTAGATAAAAATGCTAGAGAAACCCAGCCAGTGAGGCAGCATCCATGGAGCGAAGAAATAGGTGACGTTTCGGGTCGAGAAAGTAAATTTCAATTTTGCCTAGTCAATCATTGTGTCGTTCAATCCAGAGATCACTAGATTTCTTGAATAATAAGATTATAAAGGGTTATGGGGAAAGTGAATAAAAAATGACACTGAATTAAAAGATCAGCCATGATTGCGATGAAAGACAGAACAGGCTCAACGGGTCAAATAGCCTCCTTCCTGCTCCCATATCTGACGTTCTAATTCTCAACTGTTTTGCATCCGCACTCTTTGTGCAGCCACTTCATGCACCAGAAATGTGTGAACATGAAATTCTAGCCAAATTCCCTCAAACACGACAAAATGTTGTCATAAAAATCAGAAAATCTAACATTAGATGGGAATCAACCATTGAACGACAGGGTGGAAAGGAACAGATACTTTAATGATGCTCTGACTATTTCTTTTCACATTTTTCATTTTTTTTCTTGTTTTCTTTTTCAGTAGGTTTTCCTGTTACACAGATCCAATTTCTATTCCATGGAGGTGGTATTTAGGAAAAATAAATGTGTTTGACAAGAATGAGATGAAAAAAGGTCAAAATAAATGGCAACGAGCACTTTATTTGTGCAACAGATCATGAGGGAGCATTGTGGCTTATTGAAATGCTCAGCCACCTGATGTAATCGTTTAATTTTTGGTCAGTCATCAGAGCCAGGTTCACAAGCAGTGACTTATGCTGGATTTAAGTCTGGAAATGCATCCTCTGGTACTCTATAAAAGGTGAACATGGACCAGATTTTTATCTGTTTGCTGATTTACATATCCACCAGAGGTTTACGAGGACATTGGGATGAAAGCCTTGCAGGTGTCAGGAAATCCGAGGTCAGCCTTTAAATGCCAGGTATGTGGCAGATGTGGGAAGAGTGAATCAGTAGGAAAGTGTCTGAGTTCAGTGCCACTTTATCGCAAATTTCATGAATCTCTTCCTCTGGAGGAGTTATATGGACATGGCAAAGAGAAGAAGAGTTTAGAATATCAGTTAGATTCAGATGTGATCAAAAGATGAACAACTCCCATTTCACATTAAAATACCTGGAGCATCGAAAATTACAGCACAGGAACAAGCCATTCAGCATACAATGTCAAACTGGATACCAAGAATAACGGCTCTCATCTGCCTGCATGCAATCTCTATCCCTCCATTCCCTGCAACTGAAAAATGTCACTTTTCTATCTCCCCCCAGCACTACCCTTGCAGCACATTCCAGGCACCCACCACCCTGTGTAAAATAACTCACTTTGCACATCTCCTTTAAACTTTGTCCCTCTCACTTTAAACCTATGCCCTCTAATCTGTGAAATATCCACCCAAGGAGAAAGATCTGACTGTCTAACATAGCAAGTGTTTAAGAATGGACTGCAGATGCTGGAAAAATCGAAGGTAGACAAAAATGCTGGAAAAAGGTGGGTGAGGCAACATCTACGGAGCGATGGAATAGGTGACGTTTCTGGTCATGACCCTTCTTCAGACTGATGTGGGGTGGGGGGAGGGGGAAGAAGAGTGGTTTCCTGTTGTTCCTGCCTCCCCACCCCCACATCAGTGAAGAAGGGTCTCGACCCGAAAAGCCACCTATTTCTTCGCTCCAAAGATGCTGCCTCACCCGCTGAGTTTCTCCAGCATTTTTGTCTACCATCAACCACATCAATGCTCTTATAATTTAATATACTTCTATCAGGTTTCTCTTCAACCTCTGGTGTTCCAGAGAAAGCAATCAGAATTTGCCAAACATCTCCATGTAAGCAACAATCTGGTAAATCTCTTCTGCACCCTTCCTGTAATGGGGCAATCAGGCTTGCATATAATACTACTGCTTTAAGGTGGTGGCAGCCAAGTTTAGGGGATGGTGCGGCAATAGCAATGTGTGCTGGTGATGGCTAACTTTGCATCTCTCCTAATAGAGCTTGCTTGACACATACAACCTTAAATCCCTTTCTTCCAATTTCTTCCAATCGGAGTTCTCCACATCATTTCATCGGTGTCTGACATCACAGGGACATTTTTGACCAGCTTTAGAGATACAGTGCAGAAACAGGCCCTTCGGCCCACCGAGTCCACGCTGATAAGCGATCTACCTGCACACTAACACTATTCTACACACTAGGGACAATTTTACAATTTTCGGCCAATTAACCTACAAAGCTGTACGTCTTTGGGGTGAGGGAGGAAACAGCAGGCCGAGGAACAGCTTCTTTCCGGCTGCTGTCACTCTACTAAACAACGTACCTCGGTGACTGCCAATCACTCGGTGACTGCCGGACACTTATTATTTATTTTTTATTCAAATCGTTTGCTATGTCGCTCTTCAAGGGAGATGCTAAATGCATTTCGTTGTCTCTGTACTGTACACTGACAATGACAATTAAAATTGAATCTGAATCTGAATCTGAATCTGAAACCAGAGCAGCCGGAGAAAATCCACGCAGTCACAGGGAAAACATGCAAACTTCATACAGACATCACCCGTAATCGTGATCAAACCCGGGTACCTGATGCTGTAAAGCAGCAGTTCTACTGCTACGCCACTATATACCAACTTTCACAAAGAACACGGAATGTTGTTGCTGGGAAGGGTTTGAGGGAGTCAGGGAATGGGAAACACATTGCTAATATCAAGAAGTTAATAGGGCTATTTGTGGTGCTGACGGGATAACATTCCATTCTGCTCATGATGTGGCGATGGTGAGGTTGAAACAAAGTATTGGTGCCAGGTTAGTAGCAGTAGATGTTCACAATTACTGGGCAACACAGTGGGGTAACTAGTAGAGATGCTGCCCGACAACACCAGTGACCTGGGTTCAAACCCAATCTCTCTGTGATTCATTCTCTGTGCACATACTCTCAGTGATCACACAGGCTTCCTCCTAATGTTCCAGTTTCCTCCCATATCCTTAAGGGTTGATAGATTATTTGGCCATTATCAATTATCCCAGGGTATGTGGATGACTGGTAGAAAGTGTGGAGAATTTGTAGGAATGTGAGGAGAATAACCTGGGATTGATGCAGGATTATTAAATGCTTAATAGTTGGTGTAGACTTGAAGGGTGTGTTTCTATGCTGCATGGTTGCATGCCCCTTTGTCTCTAAATCAGTGAAGCAGTGCAGTGACAGCCTTCCAGTTCTTGCTATATCGCTTTAATCTTGGGTGCGTTATGTTGAGCCTTGCAGTTTTTCTAGTGCTGAGAATAGGACATTGTAGGAAGACAATCTGATGATCCTGATGATCAGGAGGAAGAGGGTGGTGAATCTGTGGAATTCTTTGCCACAGAAGGCTGTGGAAGCCCAAGTCAGTGGATATTTTTTAGGCAGAGATAAATAGATTCTTGATTTGTACAGGTGTCAGAGGCTATGGGGAGAAGGCAGGAGAATGGGGTTAGGAGGGAGAGATAGATCAGCCATGATTGAATGACGGAGCAGACTTGATGGGCTGAATGACCTACTTCTGCTCCTATCACTTATGAAACAGAGACAGAATTTCACCTTCATTAACATTTAGGAAGGCAAAGACAAAGATGAAGAAGGAGATAAAGCCTATGCAAACCCACTCATGACTCATTGGATTGAGGTCTTCCTCTGTCATTCTCTGCATCACATGGTATTTATAAATGTAGTCACTGATGTATTATTTGAAATCTAGCTGGATTCTAGCTTCCACAATAAACAAAGTGACAACCGCCAGATAATCACTTTTAAAAGGTTGATCGAGGAGTCAAAGTTGTCCATGAGACTTGGAATAATTCTCCTGGTGCGCTGTAAAATAATGATATGTAACAATTATGCTCCCCTAAACGAGCAGAGGGGACCTTCTTTAAAGATTCATCTCTTAGGCAGCTCCTCCAGTTGTGCACATTTCACTCTGTGCCAAGCTGGAGCGTAAAGGGCCTGTCCCACAAACATGCAACTGCATGCGTCAAGCGGGGGCCGCACGGAGGTCAATTGAATGAAATGAAGTTCGAGCGAAGTCCGCGGGAAGTTTGCGTGTGACGTACGGCGTTGAGGCGGTGCGTACGGCATCGAGGCGGCTGCAGGCCGGCAGGCCGTTGCCACGCGGAATTTCTGAACACGGGCATTTTTTCAGCGTCCCGCGCGATGTCGGACCACCTCCGCACAATTCCATACGGCTCCAGCGATCAAAGTGGGACAGGTCCCACGACCCGTATGGCTCAAGCGACCACGTAGGTCGTGCTTGCCGCATGGAGTCGCATGTTCGTGGGACAGGCCCTTTAGTCATGGATCATGGATCATGGAATGATACACCAGAGAAATGGGCCCTTTTGGCCCACCTCATTCATGTTGACAATGATACCATTTGTCTGCATTAGGCCAGTATCCCTTTATACCTTTCATAGAAATATAGAAAATAGGTACAAGAGTAGGCCATTCAGCCCTTCAAGCCAGCACCGCCATTCAATGTGATCATGGCTGATCATCCAGAATCAGTGCCCTGTTCTTGCCTTCTCCCCATATACCTTGATTCCGTTAGCCCTAAGAGCTACAGTATATCTAACTATCTCTTGAAAACATCCAGTGAATTGGCCTCCACTGTCTTCTGCGGCAGAGAATTCCACAGATTCACAACTCTCATGGTGAAAACAATTATCCTCATCTGTCCTAAGTGGCCTACCCCTTATTCTTAAACTGTGACACCCCCCCAACACGGGGAACATTTTTCCTGCATCTAGCCTGTCCAATCCCTTAAGAATTTTATATGGTCCTATCTAAGTATCTGTCAAAATATATTTCAAATGTTGTAAGTACATCTGCCTCCACCATCTCCTCTGACAACTCGTTCCAGATTGCATTACCCTCTATCTGAAAAAATTACCCTTCAGATCTACTTTAAATTTCTCTCCTCTTACCTTAGGTCATCGCACAACCTCCTGTGTTGTGCTGAGAATAAACCCAGCCTTTACAACCGCTCCTTATTTTGTTTAGTTTAGTTTGCTGTCCAACGTTCCGGAGTACAGTGAAAAGTGCCAACCAGTCAGCGGAAAGACAACACATGATTAAAATCGAGTCATCCACAATGTACAGATACATGATAAAGGGAATTATATTAGTGAGTCACAGTCACACGTACGCAGGGGCGGAAAACCCGGGGGGGCCAGAGGGGACACGTGTTTTGATAGCGAGTTCCGCTCTTGCACGTACGGAAGCAGACCTCCATGTACCTAACCAAATGCCCTTTAAATTTGTTATAGGAGCTCCTCAACCATATACCTCGTTCCATATACCCACCAGTCTCTAAATGAAAAAGTTACCCCTCATGTTCTTTTTCAATCTTTTCCCTCTCACCAACTTATGCCCTCTGGTTCTAGACTCCCCAACTCCCTATCTATGCATCCTATATATGCCCTAAAGTGTTTGTGTATCTTTAAGAATTTATATATCTCCTGGAAATCATACACTAAATTCTTGACATAAATCTTCATCCAAGATTTGCGCCCTTTTTTTTGAACAAATGTTGTTCGACACCTAGTCCCCTAAATTTGCAAAATAATTCTACCAATTTTAAAAAAATATTTTAAACATTCCTTTTGTCCTTCAATTATTTTCACAGACGGGACTTTATTCTGAGTGATGTGGATACAAAATTAATAAGGTAGCCAGTTTAGAGAAGGTAGTTAATCACACACCAGAGTAAGCATTTGAAAGATCTTTCCTTTTGTGATTAATTTTTTCACCTGCTTCTACCTGATCTAAACCATCAGGCCAAATTTAAAACATCAAAGAATGCAGGCAGAAAATGTGTCTGCAATCCATTTCCTCTCTGGTTTAATGGCCTGTATAAAGTTACCAGGTTAACATTTTCCCTGCACCCCGACATTACAGCTTGTAGATTAAATCATTCAGCAATGTGCCGAGAATTCTTTTTTTTTCTCTCTCTCTTTAAACAATCCTTCTGTCATTTAAATAAACATCTGTTTTTAAATTGCTGACAGACAGGTTGTCTGCGCTGGTCAGTGTAAAACAAATCTGTTGGTTCAAATGCCTGTTCTTCCTGACCCCACTCAATTTTCCTGACAGTTATGGCTTTGTGTTGGTCTGTTTCCAAATAGCTTCCACAGTCATTCACCATAAATTCTCCTAACACTACAGCAGATAGATCTGTTGAGTTTTACAGATCCACCTGTGCAAAAGAACTCTTGAGAACTTCATTGACCTTCTTAAATTCCACTGGCTGTTTGACGTCCAGTAACCCCCCTCTTCCCCTCTCCGACAAAATCAAAAACAAGTAGAAATATTCACAGCACAAGGTCTGTGAAACCTCTGTGCAAAAAAAAAAAAAAAAAAAAAATCACCAAATCAACACTCATCATATAATTTTATACTCGCCTTCAATCATTTTCAGGATCTCAGAACTCTTCCTCCAGATGTCCCTTCTGCCCGCTGCATAAATTGCACTCATATACATTACTGCATCTTGCTAGCTTTGACCAGCTCAGTGCAAGGGCATTGCTGCAGTAATTTCTCGTGGATAACCTAACAATGCACTGCAACCCTTGTTGTAGAATGGTGGAAACAATATAAGTGTATAAAATCATGAGAGGAATAGATCGGGTACATGCACTGTCTCATGCCCCGGGTATATGAATCAAGGACCAGAGAACATAAGGGAACAAAGGATTTAATATGAAAATGAGGGGTAACTTTTTCACATAAAGGGTGGTAGGTGTATGGAACGAGTTCCTAGAGGTGGTAGATGAGGCAGGAACGATCCGAAAGTTTAAGCAACAGACAGGTGGATTAACAGGACAGGTTTGGAGGGATATGGCCAAACACGGGCAGGTGGGACTAGTGGAGCTGGGACATGTTGGCCGGTTTTGGCAAGTTGGGCAAAGGGCCTGGTTTGCACGCTGTCAGACTCCATGACTCTAAGTGGCCTTCTTCTTCGACTCCGTTGCAATCTCAGATGTCATTCTGCCAGTATCTGGCGCAGGTCACAGCTGGTCGGGTCAGTTCAGCCACGTCCTGGGGGCTGCACTGGGGGGCGTCGTCACACTCCAGTAGGTGGGACATTGTCTGTACTGCTCCACAGCTGCATGTGTCTTCTGCCTGGTAGTTCCATGCTTTCATAAGTGCTTTGCACCTCCCCTGCTCCACTCGTAATCTGTTGAGGGTCTTCCAGGTTGGCCATGGGAGGTCGTGCCCGCTGGCGAGGCATTCAGTCGGAGTGATTCCTCTCTCCATCCAGTCGTGGGCTCGTGTGTTGAGCTGGTTCCATTCATCTTTCCAGATGTTGGTCCTTGCTGTTTCTTTGGTTGTCTGGAGAGGTGGGACTGTCTGCAAGAAACTGGCTCTAGATTTCAGTCGGGGTGGAGGTGCTGTGTGTCCGTGCAGGGGGTGCCTGGTATCGATCTCCTGTGCTCTCCGCTCGTCTTGGGCGATGATGGATCGTCTGATATGGGGGGGGGGCAATACCAGCTAGGGCGTAGAGGCACGGGACTGGCGTTGTCTTTATGCATCCCGTGATAATGCGGCAGGTGTCGTTGAGGGCTGTGTCAACCAGTTTGGTGTGGTGGGAGCGGCTCCAGCTTGAGCACGCGTATTCAGCTGTGGAGAAGCACAGGGCTAGGGCAGTTGCACGGATGGTTAGTGGATCAGCGCCCCACTTTGAGTTTACCAGTTTGCGCAGGATGTTGTTGCGAGTGTTGACCTTGGCTTTGGTGTTCTGAAGGTGGGTTTTGAAAGAGAGTCCAAATGTCTTTTAAATGTTATCTTTGTACCTGCCTCAACCACTTTCTCTGGTAGCTCATTCCATATATTTACCACTTCTGCGTGAAAAGATTTCTCCTTGGATTATATTAAATCTTTCCCCTCTCACCTTCAACCTAGGTCCTCTAATTCTTGATTCCCCATCCTGAAAAAAACGGCTGATTGGATTCATCCTCTCTGGGATTATGCCCTTCGTATTCTTATATGGTGCCCTGGGGTAAATTACAAGCAGATGTGGTGATATTATCCTGCACAATCTTGCAAATGCAAGACAGCAACTAGTGCTGGCGAATGAGCTGCAAGGAGACTAGGAGTCTGAGGGCCAAAAATCAGAGCCTTGAGGACTGAAGGAGAAAGGTAAGCAGGAGGAAGAAGTCTACTGATGGGTGGCCTGGCTCGGATCCACAGACTCCCCAGTGTAGGCGATGCTGGCATTGTCTGCTCAGGATATAAAGGACTCCTTCATTGGCAGAAGTTTCATGTAATGTGCTTGTGAAATCATAGTTCCCAGGATACAGCAAATGGCTCCCTTCACACTCTAAAATATATTGTACATAGTTAGCTGGGGAGTCCGTCATTTAATCCCTCACATGGTGCTTTGAAGGTCCACCTGCACTTATTATAAGACATCAATGAATGAGCCCCTGATCCAATTACCAAAATGGAATGCTATAACAGGTTCCAATGCTTTGTTTCTCATCCTGACATCTATTATAAGGACGTGAAATTTGCTTGTGCATTTCTCCTTTGAGTGGGATTCTCACACATCACTTTTTATGCAGGTGGGGAAAGATTTGTATGAACCTTTAACCTGGATGATTATTTGATGCTTCCTGGACCAACTGAAAGCCCTGTCCCACGGTTCGAGTTCATTCCAAGAGCTCTCCCAAGTTTAAAAAAAATCAAACTCGTGGTAAGCACGGAGAATGAACATAGCCGGTACATTGGAGCTCGGGGACGTCTCTTAGCGGCTCCTAACGCTAACGGCAGGTACTCGGGAAGACGCGCTAATTGCAGGTAAGCACGGGAAGACTCGTGAAGATTTTTCAACATGTTGAAAAATGTCCACGAGAGCCCCGAGTACCGACGAGTGGCCAATTACCGTAAATCTCCGAGTTCGAATCAGAGCAAACTCGGGAGAGCTCGTGGAATGAACTCGTACCGTGGGACAGGGCTTTGACTGAAGCAGTGGCCCTTATAATTTACGAGAGTGTAAGGAAACCCACATGATGTATTTAAAATAAAATGAACCACTGGTTAACTCAGTTGATAAGCTACCATTCCATGGATGTTTTGGAACTTGAAACAAGGATTTCCACTCACGGTTTACAAACAATGCTCTACATATTTATGGTATGGTTTAGAGTTTATAATTAGAGATACAGCGTGGAAATAGGCCCTTCGGCTCTCCGCGTCTGTGCCAAACAACGATCACCCGTACACTGGTTCTATGGTAAACCATTTTTACATTCTACACAATAGGGGCAATTTACAGAAGCCAATTAACCTACAAACCTGCACATCTTTGGAATGTGGGAGGAACCCGGGCAAAACCTATGCAGTCACAGGTAGAATGTACAAACTCCGTACAGACAGCACCCATAGTCAGGACCGAAACCAAGTCTTTGTTGCTGTAAGGCAGCAGATCTACCACTGCGCCACAGCCCTATAGTACAGACTTTTCATAGGTGAGGAAACATATGGTCCAAGCGTTGTTCAGCATAACCTGTAAAAAAGGATCGAGTTTGAAGATTGTGGAAAGATTATCCTCGATCTATGCTAGAAATTGGATTTATCAGAACCCATTTTTACACATATCAGGAAATTTGCCCATTCACATCCACAGAAATTCTCCTTAGTAGCTTTGACTTTTTCTGCCAATAATCATGAACTGAATAGTATATTGCATGTATTTTCCTCAGCTGACATACTGTGGAGCTTATGAATGCAATCAATGATTTTATTCAATACCCAACTTGATCCTTAATACCCTAGTACAACAAGATGTATATCACGCCACAGTATTGCATTTGATTCCATTGAAAGTGATTTTTAGAGAGATGTTTCCCAAATCTTCCACTTTGTTTTCATTGATTAACCAACACACCTGTACATCTTTGGAGTGTGGGAGGAAACCGAAGATCTCGGAGAAAACCCACGTGGCCAAGGAGAGAATGTGCAATCGCCGTACAGACAGCACCCTTAGTCGGGAACAAACCCGGGTCTCCGGCGCTGCAAGTGCTGTGAGGCAGCAACTCTACTGCTCTGCCTCCGTGAACTGTGGTCACTGGTCCCAAAAGGCTCCTCCACCAACATTTCATTAACTTGCCCTTCCCAATTTCCCAAAACTAGATCCAACATTGCCCTCTACATACTGCTTAAGAAAACTCTCCTGAACACTTTTGAGGAATTGCACCCCATTTAAACCCTTCACACTATGATTTTCCCAGTCTATATTGAGAAAGTTAAAATCCCCTACTACAACAACCTTATTTGACCTGCAGCTGTCTGCAATCTCCTGGCACATTTGTTCTTCTAATTCCCGTTGACTATTCGGGGGTCTGTAGTACACCCTCAACAAAGTGATCATCCCTTTCTTGTTCCTCAGCTCCACCCATATAGCCTCACTGGACAAACCATCCATAATGTCCCCTCTGATCACTGCCATGACATCCTCCTTAACCGGCAATGCAACTCCCCCTCCACTTTTTCCCTCATCCCTATTTCTCCTGAAGCTCCTGTACCAATGTACCATCCGGAATATTGAGCTGCCTGTCCTGCCCTTCCCTTAAACTAGCTTCAGTCATGGCTACAACGTCCCAGTCCCAGTACTTATCCATGCCCTAAGCTCATCTGCCTTACCCATCAGACCCCTTGAATTAAAATATGTGCAGTTTAAGCCAACCCTCCTTCCTCGCTCCCGTCTTTCATCTGCCTATTCTGTCCACTAACCTTTCCCACACCACACTCCATACCAACTTCTAGCCTCTCACGTGCGTCTGTCCTGTACGAGATTCCCCCTGGTCCATCATTCAATCATGGCTGATCTATCTTTCCCTCTCAACCCCATTCTCCTGTCTTCTCCCCATCACCCTTGACACCATTACCAATCAAGTATCTGTCAATCTCCGCCTTAAAAATACCCAGATTTGGCTTTCACAGCCATCTGTGGTAATGAATTCCACAGATTCACCACCCTCTTACTAAAGAAATGTCCTCCTCATCTCCTTTCTAAAGGTAAGTCCATTTATTCTGCGACTATGCCCTCTGGTTATTATGCTCTATTATTTTTGTTCCTTATTAGTATATTTCCCTTTTAAAAGCACTGTGTATTTTTCCTTCAAGAGGGAATACAGTTTTGAGCAGGCGCAGTATCGCCCATGACACAATTAAAGAAGAGGCCATTGTCTGCAAAGTGATTTTCCAGTGTATCTGCATAATTAATCAAGGGTATCAGAGACAAAAGGTTTACAATAATATCCGGCAAACTGGAACAAGTAAATGCAGTGGGCAGCATATGTCCCACCATGGTGGCATCGCCATCCTGCTGATGAATCTGACAGATTGGATTGTACATTCCTTGTGGTTTGAAGGGAGCCTTGACGCAGACGTCTGATGGGAACTGTGACAGTGATTCATGAAGGGAAACAGATTGGGGTAGTGTTATCAGCTTGAATGCTGGAATAAGAGCTGACAGCAAGAGAAAAATATTGTTCTGTTGGAGCCATGAACTATGGCACCAAAGGAGCCAACTGGGTCCATGCTGGATTCTAGCAGTAATCCCTTCAGTCCCTTTCTCCTTTTCCTTATTTCCCTGTACCCTGCAACTTATTATCTCTCAAATGCCCATCATTTTACCCTTGAATCTTTAGGCTTTTACATACTTCCAAAGAAAGTCACAAACTGCTGGAATAAATCTGCCGGGCAGGCAACATCACTGGAGAACATGGATAGGTGATGTTTCAGGTCAGGACCCTTTTTCAGGCTAATTGAAACATAGAAAATAGTTGCAGGAGTAGGCCATTTGGCCCTTTGAACCAGCACTGCCATTCAATATGATAATGGCTGATCATTCAAAATCAGTACCCCATTCCTGCTATCTCCCCATATCCCATGATTCCATTAGCCCTAAGAGCTCTAACTCTCTCTTGAAAACATCCAGTGAATTGGCCTCCACTTTGTAGGGGAGGTGGGGAAACAAGTTGGAAAATAGGAGAAGCAGGATAGAACCTGGCAGGAAATAGGTGAACACAGATGAGGGATTGTTTGATAGGCAGATTTTTGGATGAAGGCCAGAGATGAAAATACAGATGTGAGCCCAAAAGGATAAAGAGATGTGAATTGTGCAGCTCAAAGATAGAAAAGTTGCGAATTGTAAAGCCGTAGGAAGAAATGCAAGTGGAGGGGGAGGGTGAAACACTGGACACTCGACGCACCTGCACATCTCTCGGAGGTGGGAGAAAGCCAAAGCATCTTGCAGAAGCCCACACAATCAAAGGGATATCATGCAAAAACACACAGGTAGAACCCAAGGTCAGGATATAATCTTATAGCTAAGAAGCAGCAGCACTGGCTGTGTATACTGTGCTGTAGCCCACCAAACTATGTCTGGAGCTAAATTGCAGTCTTTGACCTCCTCATTGACTTCCTTTTCTTGGCTGAAGGGGGTCATGGATCCCTATCGGAGAGAGGGCTTCCATCTTTCTGCGCACTGACTAAATTGTTATTCCAAGGTCGAAAAATAATTTTTGTGAGAATCCTTTTGTTCCTGTGTGTCTTTCCCCAATGCCAGGTGATAGAATGTACAATGCCATAGCTTTAATTGGTGATAGATCTATGTGACATCATGCAAATGCAGGAATTTGGTGTTAAGATCGTGTGGCTGCACAGACAAAAAGCTTATATACACAGTATATTAGTCAAAACATAAAGAAGGCTTAAGCTTAACAAGAAAAGGTTTGGACCTGCTCAGATTCTTGGAAGGCTGAAGATATTCTCAAAAAAGGCAAAAGGGTTCATGAAACAATGGCTCATCATATTACTTTATAGATGAAAGCACTGGAACTGGTGCTGAGTTAACAAAAGAGTCTAGCAGTAGAGATGAATTGGTTTTAGTTTAGTGGAATTTTGTGAGCATCCAAGGAATGCAAAGAATCAAAATAAATAATTAAAATATGACTGAGAGAAAATAATGAATTCTCAAAAGATCCCAGAGACAATTTCGATCAATTTGGCTTATTGTAATAATGGAATTGGCAAGAATGCCTTTTATGGCTCGGTTTGCAGTGCCTTATGGAATAAGAAGCCAAGAAGGACTATGGGATTGCCAGAGAGTCAGTCTTGGAAGTGACTTACCACAGAAGGGAAGAGACATTTGTAGAGATAATTCGGAAATCGGAAATGCAAAGGGACTTGGTAGTGCTGTTGCAGGATTCCCAAAAAGTTAATTTGTAAGTAGAATGGTGAATGCAATGCCAGCACTTATTTCTAAAGGGCTACAATTCAAAAACACGGATGTACTGCTGAGGTTTTATAAGCTGCTGGTCAGACTGCATTTGGAGTATTGTGAGTAGTTATGGGCCCCATTACTGAGGAGGGATGTGCTGGCTTTTGAGATGGTCCAGCGGAGGTTAACGAGAATGATCCCAGGAATGATTGGGTTAACAAATGATGATCGCTGGGCCTGCACCCGCTGGAGTTTAGAAGGATGAGGGGAGACCTCATTGAAACTTACCGAATTGTAAAAGGCCTGGGTGCAGTGAATGTGGAGAGGATGTTTCCACTAGTGGGAGAGTCTAGGACCAAAGGCCACAGCCTCAGAATAAAGAGACGTACCTTTAGAAAGGAGATAGTGAATCTGTGGAATTCATTACCACAGACGGCTATGGAGGTCAAGTCCATGGATATTTTTAAGGTGGAGATTGACAGACACTTGATTAGCAAGTGTGTCAGGGGTTATGGGGAGAAGGCAGGAGAATGGGGTTGTGAGGGAAAGATAGATCAGCCATGATTAAATGGCAGAGTAGACTTGATGGGACAAATGGTCTAATTCTGCTCCAAGAACTTACTCGGCAAGAAGACCCAAGCTATTTCAATGCCAATACCAATTGATCCAAATCAGTTGTGCCCAGTGTCATGGCTGCGAAACTGATGAATAAGCACTTAGAAGATTATGATTTCCTATCATAATTTTATGGGCCTAGCCTATAAACTACAACGTTCAAACAAACTCTAGATTACAAAGACTTGGAGGTGGGGGTGGGTGGGGGGGTGTATGGTGCTTACAGAGTATTAGGTTTACATATCTGTGTAAGAAGGAATTGTAGATGCTGGTTTAAACCAAAGATAGACACAAACAGATGGTGTAACTCAAAGGGACAGGCAGCATCTCTGGAGAGATGGAATGGATAACGTTTGGAGTCGAGACCCTTCTTCAGACTGGTAGGGATAAGGGAAATGAGAGATATAGACAGTGATGTGGAGAGATAAAGAACAATGAATGAAAGATATGTAAAACAGTAGACGATAAAGGAAACAGGCCTTTGCAAGCAGATTGTAGAGTGAAAATGAGAAGCCAGTGTGACTTGGGTGGGGGAGGGATAGAGAGCTAGGGAATGACAGGGCTACCTGAAGTGAGTGAAATCAATATTCATACCAATTCATACCATTGGTAAGCTGCCCAATCAAAATATGAGATGCTGTTCCTCCAATTTGCATTTAGCCTCACCCTGACAATGGAATAGACCTAGGACAGAAAGGTATGTGCAGGAATGGGAATGATAATTAAAGTGTCCAGTAACGGGGTGATGAGGTAGGTTCAAGCGCCTGGAGCAAAACTAGTTGTTTCCAGTTGTAGGTCATTTGCTGTTATGTGACTAAGAAGATGTGAATATGCATGAATAAAAACAGAATACGTTGGAAATATTCAGTAGGTCAGTGGAGAGAGAAACTAATGAACTTTTATCAACCCCTTCGTCAACCTTAAATGTTCACTCTGTTTCTGACTTCCAAAATCTCAGGTATTTCAAAAATGTTTATATAGTAATTTAACTGTGAAGGATCTGTCCAAAGCCATTCAAATATTATGATCAGGCCCAGCATTGCATCTAGGACTTGCCTGACAGAAAACCATGTCATGGTGGATCAGACCATGTTCCAGTCATGAAACTGAGAGATGACTAAGGCACATTACAGATTTCACCATCTGTCAAACCTGTTAAGAACTTTGAATAAAGATCTTCAGCAAGTCGCTGGTCCAGCCGTTTCCTAGGTCCAGCAGTTTGGAGATTAATTTGGTTCAGATTTTGGTGTGGAAGGCAGAGCTACAGTCAATAAATAGAAGACTGACAGAGGAGTCCCTGTTGTGTAGACACAATACGATACGATACAGTACGATAGAACTTTATTCATCCCCAGAGAGAAATTGGTCGGCCAACAGTCACAACACACAACGAGGTACACGAAAACTTGAAATTAAATATGAAAACAAAAAGAAAAAGACAAGCGACTGTTGTCTGGCTGCCGTGGGCACAGCGCCTTCATTTGAACGAACAAACAAACACAGACTTATCCCTTGGGCAGAGGATTCTAAACTAGAGTGCCCCCCCCCCCACCTTCCACACACCGGGTCCTCCCTTGTTCTCATGGTGGTCCCCCCATGTGGGTCCCCATTGTCTTCCCCCATCCCACATAAAACCCCCCCCCCCCCCCCCCCCCCCGCTCATCGACCGTGGGTCGATCGTGAGGCCCCACCGCCATCGAGGCTCTCGCTGCCACCGAGTCCCCACCACCGCCATCCACGTTGAGGCTCTCGCTGCTGCCGAGGCCCCACCACTGCCGTCCACATTGAGGCTCATGCTGCTGCCGAGGACCCACTGCCGCCTACACCGGGGCTCCCGCTGCCGCCGCCGAGGCTCCTTCAGCCCAGGCAGGCCTCGCAGCCCGGCTTCGCCGCAATCCCCTGGAAGGCCAGTGGGGCAAGTCGGGCTTACTAGGGCGTGTTCAGGTCCGCTGCGGAGTTGTTCAGCAGGTGGAGTGGGCCCGCATGGCTAGAACACTAGATGCTCTAGTGATGAGTGTCGGGCCAGGGAGATGGCATCTGCTAGGGACCTAATGCGGTCTGCGGTTTAGGCAAACTGCAGTGGATCAATGCTGTTTGAGAGGGTGGAGTTAATATGTCAGCAGTCTCTCGAAGCACTTCATAATGTTGGATGTCAGAGCCACTAGATGGTAGTCATTAAGACCTGCTACCTTACTTTCCATTGGGTTGATGGCAGTATTTGTAATTGAAACCTCAGAATGGTCTAGGGAGAGGTTAAAGATGTCTGTGAATAATCCCACTAGCTGATCTGTGCAGAGCTTGAGGACCCAGCTGGGGATACCATTTGTTTCTGCAGGTTCACTCACAGCAAGGCCTATCTGACACACACAACAGTGACCATGGGTACAGGCGCACCCGAGGTGAGGGATGCCATTTCACTGGCCTTCTGTTCAAGGGTTGGAAATCAGGGGAAAGAGAGAGATGGCGGGGGGGGCTTGGGAGGTATGTTCATACCACTGGGTTGTAAGCTACCCAAGTAGAATATGAGGTGACGTTTCTCCACTTTGCATGGAGGAGGCCAAGGAACAAAAGGTCGGTATGGGAATGGGAAGGGGAGTTAAAATGATCAGCAACCGTGAGATCCAATAGGCCTTAGCAGATAGAGTGCAAATGTTCATTGTAATTGTTGCCTCGTCTATGCTTAGTCTCTTCACTTTAACTGCCCTATCAGTACCTAGAAAACAGAACTGGAGCGGACCGCCATGCTACGTCATGGGTGATTATATATTTCACTCTTGAGGGGTAATTCACCATCTTCAATTTTACATTTTCAGAAAAGATTGCAGATAATTATTTAAGAGGGTTAGCTATATTTAAGAGGGAGTTAGATGTGGCCCTTGTGGCTAAAGGGATCAGGGGGTATGGAGAGAACGCAGGTACGGGATACTGAGTTGGATGATTAGCCATGATCATATTGAATGGCGGTGCAGGCTCGAAGGGCTGAATGGCCTACTCCTGCACCTTTTTTCTATGTGTCTATGTTTCCATGATGTGGAAATCTTAGCTATCCTTCTCTTTCTGTAGTTAATTCTAGGGAAGGTCATTTATGGTGGCCCTAATCTCACTACAACCAAGATTAATTAATTCAAGTGAAATAAAATGGGATATTTTGACCTGCATGAAGTAACACCACACCACTTTGTACATCATTTATTAATACATTTAATCAACTAGATTTGTTTCTTTTTAACTATGCACATCAACTGGATGGATAAGCATGAGAAATTCCAAATAAATAATGTTAAAAATAGACACAAAGACAATCTAAATGGCAGCTTGATAGAATCTTTACTATCTCATCAATATTTACATATAATGAAGCATTTGCACACAACTGAATGAGCAGACAGTAATATTGTTTGTAATTAAAGATAAACGGGTGAACAACAGCAAAACGGGCATTAATTATAAGATTGGTAGAGCTTGCTGTGACACCAGAATTCAGAAAATGCTAGGGTGACTTTAAAATATGCTACCTGACTCTGCATTTTGTTGACATTGGTGAGATATTATAATATATTCCTGAAGCAAAGGAAAATATCAGAGAAGAAATTATTTTTAGCTTGTAAACCTATTTTAGTAATTTCCAAAGAAAGATTTTTGCAGAATTTTCACTCCAGATATATAATTTTAAATGTCTTAAACACAAGTATAAGTAATGAAAATATGATTAAGGATACGAGATTGCTTGGATCTTGAGGGGCTTCTATTTGGAATCATTATGCATAATTTTAACTGTATTTAATAAGATTTGTTAAATATGAAAGTGAGAATATGCAGGCCTTGGCGATCCTGGGTAATCTTTAGAACATGGAAGATAGAACAGTACAATCCATAAATCCATCTTGAATCAGAAAACCACCTTAAGATAACAGAGTTCACCGTAGAATAGAAAAGATATGTTTATATATGGAAAATGGTACTCGTTAGATAACAGTCACATTTATGTAAAATAGGCTGAAAAGACTCCTATGTTTTTGCAAGATTGGTTAGATATTTTTTCATGTGACACCCATCATCAAATTACTGATGGTAGATAAGATGCGGTTGCTTCTTAGGAATTGGGATTGTTGGTATTTGATGGAATATTATTAATATACTTTCTTGTGACGTGTCTATCACTGACAAGAACAATGCTTATTTCAAAGCTCTAGGTGGCCTAGAACCTAGGAGAAGCAGAGGAACAGGTTCTTCGGCCCACAATGTCTGTTCAGAGCATGATGCCAAGTGAGATTAATCTCCTCAGCCTGCACAGTATCCATATCCCCCCATTCCCTGCATATCTAAAAATCACTTAAATCACTTAAATATAGTAAAGTTTTATCTAAAGTAGATGACTTTCATTCTGGAGGGTTAACATTGTTTTCTTCACTGCAGAAATGCTGCTGTGCACAGGTTGGCTAAAAACCTCATTATAGTCTATAATTACTCTGATATTTTCCAACAAACACTGAGTTAAATTTTATTGAAAGATGTCTTTCTTCTTTATTAATTAGCACATGTCCACTCTACCAGTTATGATGTTGGACTTCCATTTGTTATATTCATCGGAGTGCATGAATAATTTTTGAACCATTATTTTCAACTAATACCACTTTTGGCATCAATTAAAAACCCTCTCAACAAGGAACAGCATTTGTAGAAGATCAAATAACGTAGAAGGAATCTATCAATCATATCCAGCTAATTAGGAGAATACTTTGAAATCATTTGTTTTAGCTTATTATTCTGTTATATACGTCTTAATGAAACTAATTGAACAATATGAAGATCTTTGTTATACTAATTATAGGCCTTAAAGCTGGTAACCTAATCAAAGTATAATTGCTTCAGATAACTATACATTTTAATGATACAAATATTGGTGAGTATCATTAGACTGGCCAGTATCATTAGACTGGTCTTTCATTGGCATTTATCATTTTAAGTGTGACTGCGCTCTGCATTTAAATTGCAGATTTACAAACATTGTTTGAATATGGCTACAACTGGCATCTACAGAAATTCCATATAATATATGAAAAGCTCTAACCTTCATTATACGAACCATGACATCTGCACAGCATGGAAGAAGAAATTATCAGCCCTTCGGAAATATGTGCAATTTTTCCAATTGATTGACTATATTGACTTATTTCCTGAATAAATATTTTGATATATCTGCCCAACTACAAGCTGGAATTTGGTGTGTTGGGTAGATATTATATCCCAAGAGTGGATCCCAATACTCAGCATGCAATGAGAACTTTGATGTTTGGAAAGAGGCAGCTCAGCTACCAGGTACATTGGATCTAGAACTTGTACAATGCCAAGAGAGAGATCAATATTAGTATCCTAGAGAATGACATTAGTAGATCTGAGGAATTGGCTGACTAGTAATATTTATAACTAGACAGGCATAAATGGGGATGGCAACGTTATATTTTATACCCCCTCTTTCCCCTCCCATGTCTTCTTCCACCTCAATCCATGCCTATAGATTTACATTTTGCGATTCCACTTCCTTCTTTATCTGATACCCTTTTGGCTTCTTTTCACCTGCATTCCCACTATCTTCAACCAACCCCCTGCACCAGTAACCACCTATCACTTACCAGGCTTTAGCCCTCCCCACGTTTCCTTTCCATCTTTAAACCCTACTCCATCAGTCTGAAGAAGAGTCCTGACCCAAAATGAGTCTGTCCATTTCTACCACTGATGTAGGGTGTAAGTTGCAGCAGGAGTTAAAACTGGCATGTAACAAAGGTAATGCCATTGTGGTGATGGGGGATTTCAATATGCAGGTAGACTGGGAAAATCAGGTTGGTTCAGGACCCCAAGAAAGAGAGTTTGTAGTGTGCCTCCGAGATGGATTCTTAGAGCAGCTTGTAATGGAGCTGAACAGAGGAAAAGCAATTCTGGATTTAGTGTTGTCTAATGAACCAGATTTGATAAAGAGAACTCGAGGTAAAGGAACCGCTTGGAGGTAGTGATCATAATATGAGAAGGTTAAATCGGAAGTGTCAGTGATGCAGTTGAACCAAGGGGACTATGAAGGCATAAAAGGAGAGCTGGCCAAGGTAGACTTGAAAGGGATCTTAGGAGGAACGATGGTGGAACAGCAATGGCAGGAATTTCTGGGCCTAATCCGGAAGACGCAGGATCCTTTCATTCCAAAAAGGAAGAAAGATTCTAAGGGGAGTAGGAGGCAACTGTGGCTGACAAGAGAAGTTAGGGATAGAATAAAACTAAAAGAAAAGATGTATAACACAGCAAAGAGAAGCCGGAAGCCAGAGGATTGGGAAACCTTCATAGGACAACAGAAGGAAACAAAACGGCAATACGGGCTGAAAAGATGAAGTACGAGGGGAAGCTGACCAGGAATATAAAGAAGGACAGTAAAAGCTTCTTTAGATATGTTAAGGGAAAAAGAGTAGCAAAGTCAAATGTGGGTCCCTTGAAGGCAGACACGGGTGAAATTATTATGGGTATCAAGGAAATGGCAGAATAGTTGAACAGATACTTCAGATCTGTCTTCACTAAGGAAGACACAAACAATCTCCCAGATGTACTGGAGGACAGAGGATCTAAGGGGGTAGAGGAATTGAAAGAAATTTTCATTAGGCGAGAAATAGTATTGGGTCAGCTAATGGGACTGAAGGATGATAAATCCCCTGGGCCTGATGGTCTGCATCCTAGGGTCCTCAGGGAGGTGGCTCTAGAAATAGTGGATGCATTGGTGATCATTTTCCAATGTTCAATAGGTTCAGAATCAGTTCCTGTGGATTGGAGGATAGCTAATGTTATCCCACTTTTCAAGAAAGGAGCGAGAGAGAAAATGGGGAATTACAGACCAGTTAGCCTGATATCAGTGGTGGGAAAGATGCTGGAGTCAATTATTAAAGTGATAATAATGGGGCATTTGGATGCAGTAAAATGATTAGTCCAAGTCAACATGGATTTATGAAAGGAAAATCATGCTTGACTAATCTTCTGGAATTTCTTGAGGATGTGACAAGTAAAATGGATGAAGGGGTGCCAGTGGATGTAGTGTATCTAGACTTTCAGAAAGCCTTTGATAAGGTCCCGCATGGGAGACTGGTGACCATAATTAGAGCACATGGTATTGGGGTTAGGGTGCTATCATGGATAGAAAATTGGTTGGCAGACAGGAAGCAAAGAGTAGGAGTGAATGGGTCCTTTTCAGAATGGCAGGTAGTGGCAAGTGGAGTGCCCCAAGGCTCGGTGTTGGGGCCACAACTGTTTACCATATATATTAATGATTTGGAAGAGGGAATTAGGAGCAACACTGGCAAGTTTGCGGATGACACAAAGCTGGGTGGCAGTGTGAACTGTGAAGAGGATGTTAGGAGATTGCAGGGTGACCTGGACAGGTTCAGTGAGTGGGCAGATGCGTGGCAGATGCAGTGTAACATAGATAAATGTGAGGTTATCTACTTTGGCGGCAAAAACAAGGGAGCAAATTATTATCCCAATGGGGTTAGGTTAGGTGAGAGGGAGGTACAGCGATACCTGGGTGCCCTTGTACACCGGTCACTGAAAGTTGGCGTGCAGGTACAGCAGGCAGTGAAGAAAGCTAATGGAATGTTGGCCTTCATAACAAAAGGATTTCAGTATAGGAGTAAAGAGGTTCTTCTGCAGTTGTGCAGGGCTCTGCTAAGACCACATCTGGAGTATTGTGTACAGTTTTGGTCTCCTAATTTGAGGAAGGACATCCTTGTGATTGAGGCAATGCAGCGTAGGTTCACGAGATTGATCCCTAGGATGGCGGGACTGTCATATGAGGAAAGAGTGAAAAGACTAGGCTTGGATTCCCTGGAGTTTAGAAGGATGAGGAGAGATCTTTCAGAAACATATAAAATTATAAAAGGTCTGGACAAGCTAGATGCAGGACAGATGTTGGGCAAGTCCAGAACCAGGGGCCACAGTCTTTGAATAAAGGGGAGGGCATGATCACAATGAATGGCGGTGCTGGCTCAAAGGGCCGAATGGTCTCCTCCTGCACCTATTTTCTATGTTTCTATGCTGCCTGACCCAATAGACAATAGGTGCAGGAGTAGGCCATTTGGCCCTTCGAGCTAGCACCGCCATTCAATGTGATCATGGCTGATCATCCCCAATCAGTACCCCGTTCCTGCCTTCTCCCCATATCCCCTTACTTCACTATTTTTAAGAGCCCTATCAAGCTCTCTCTTGAAAGCATCCAGAGAACCTGCCTCCACCGCCCTCTGAGGCAGAGAATTCCACCATTAAGTTCCTCCAGCACTTCATGTTTAGCTCAAAATTCTAGCATCTGGATTTTTGTGTCTTTAAATTTACACTATTTCTGAATTGAATGGTTTTGAGTGTATTACTGTAACCACCATTGCTGCCGTTACACAGCAATTAATTCATGTGCTGGACATTTTTCATTCTATATACAGTTATCAATATCATTATAGTACTGCTACAAAGATACACTATATTAATTATGATAAAAACCCGATCATGCGACAGATGCATTTCCAGATGATTTTGACTCTTGTTTTCTCCTCTTGGATGAATCATCATTACTGAATACTATATAGTGTTGTCGCTTGCTGTGATGTCTAAGTAATGGAATTTATTTTTAAAGTATTTTAATTCAAGATTCAAGATTCAAGATAATTGTCATTTGGACCCCTTGAGGTCCAAACGAAATGCCGTTTCTGCAGCCATACATTCAAACAAATAGACCCAAGATACAACATAATTTACATAAACATCCATCACATCGCTGTGATGGAAGGCCAAAAAAACTTATCTCTCCACTGCACTCTCCTCCCCCCCCCCCGATGTCAGAGTCAAAGTCAAAGCCCCCGGCTGGCGATGGCGATTGTCCCGCGGCCATTAAAGCCACGCCGGGTGGTGCGAGGTCGTACACCGGGTCTTGGTGTTAGAGCCCCCGGCATGCGCTCGCAGAGTCCCACGGTCATTCCAAGCCGCGCGGGGTGGTGATGTTAGGCCCCGCTCCAGGAGCTCTTCGACCCCGCAACTCGGGCGGAAGAAGTCGCCGTTGCAGGAGCCCTGAAAAGCGGTCTCCCTCCAGGGACCCGCAGGCTCCCGGTGCCGCCGTCCGCAGACCCGCAGTAGCAGCCTCCGAATCTCCGGAGGTCGGGCCGCAGCAGCAGCAGCGCTCCACCACCGCTCCACCCGCTCTGGACTTGGCCAGCTCCGCGACGGTGAGGTGAGTCGTCGGCACTAGAGTCCCCGGTCTTCTCCTGTTGGAGGCCGCTCCTCGTTGCAGCCCCAACGATAACAGAGACCCGACAAGAAAAGGTCGGGTCTCCCGTGCAGGGAGAGATTTAAAAGTTACCCCCTCCCTCCCACCCCACCCGCACCCCCCCACACTCACACCCCAACAAAAAATAACAAAAACTACACAGAAACATAGACAAAAAATAATAAAAACGCGGACGGGCTGCAGAGGTCGCTGCTGACGAGAGTCGCGCCGCCTACCGGATTAATTCAGTTCAGCTATTAATCTTATTTCCTATTGCAGCAAGTAAGAATTTCGGGTTCCATTCCTAGTGTGTAAAACAATTAAACGCTTCCAATGTAGAACTTCCAATATAGGATTATCCAAAAATGGAGAAGGTAGATTTTCCACTTTGAGTGGAGGCCAATAATTTCAGACCAATGTCAACGGAACATAATCACTGGAAATTGCTGCCCCATTCACATGAAGCTATTTTTGGTGCTGTGTTTAGATTAAGACATGGTCAATGCTAGGATGGTAACTGACTGGGAAGGGCATAAGCCAATTACAACCTCCGTGCCACTTGCAGGAGTAAAAGCACATGCGGTCTATGAGCTGCTATGGCACCTCACTTTGACAGGCTCTTGCCTCGCCTGCTGCTCTTCATTATTTTGCATTTTAGGGAATGGCCACTGCCAGGGTCATTCTAGCTGCCGAGTCCAAATATACATTACGAGCACAGGAATCTGAGAAGTTCAGATATACTGAACCTAATAGAATTATGATTCATTACATTGACAGTTTTCAGTAAGAATTAGGTTTAAAAATGTGAAAGAAAACACCAACAAACAGTATAGCACGGCTATGGGCCAAATGACACAGTGGCATAGCAAGGCTCAAGGGTCTGAGTTATAGGGAGAGGTTGAGCAGGCTGAGACTCCAGTCATAAGATTATAAGATCATGTGATAGTAGTAGGCCATTTGGCCCATCAAGTCTTCTCTGACATTCAATCATGGCTGATCTATCTCTCCCTCCGAGCTCCATTCTCCTGCCTTTTTCCCACACCCGTACTAATCAAGAATTTATCTATCTCTGCCCGAAAAATATCCACTGACGGCCTCCACAGCCTTCTGTGACAAAGAATTCCACAGATTCACCACCCTCTGACTAAAGAGATTTCTCCTCATTTCCTTCCTAAAAGAATGTCCTTTAATTCTGAGGCTATGACTCCCCCACTAGTGGAAACATCCTCTCCACATCCACTCTATCCAAGCCTTTCACTATTCTGTACATTTCAATGAGGTCCCCCCCACTCATGCTTCCAAACCCAAGCGAGTACAGGCCCAGGGCCAACACACGCTCATCATATATTAACCATCTCATTCTGGGATCTATTCCCTGGAGCGCAAGAGGATGAGGGGTGAACTTTTATAGGAGTATAAAATCATAAGAGGAATAGATCGGGTGAATGCACAGAGTCTCTTGCCTAGAGTGGGGAATCGAGAACCAGGGGGCATAGGATTAAGGTTAAGGGGAAACATTTTTTTATGAATCTGAGGGGCAACTTTTTCTTCACCAGTTTACCAAACATTAATGTTTTGCCATTAACCAACATCTAAAAAACTGGTCCTCCTGTTGCTTATGTTGTAGTTTGTAGGACTTTACTTTGGGAAATTACTTATCATGTTAAAATAATGATTGCACTTCAAACATAGAGCATTATTTGTAAACTACTTTTTACAACCAACCTTACCTTTTTCCATGGGTACCTTGAAACTTAACAAATTATAGTCACTCCAAATATATAATATTTTCTTTCTGCAGTAAAATCCCTTGCTTGGACAAGTTGCATGTTTATTGATAAAAATTCAACATATTTGTACTGAATGCAACTATAGATTTCACCCTGATCAATATTAATATGCCTAAGGCTTAAAAGGTACTTAAGGTTCAAAAATATATATTTTTTAAACACTGATACCTTTAAAAACATTTTGCAACTAACATTAATTTGGACACAAATTGCTGGAGTAATTGAGCGGGTCAGGCAGCATCCCTGGAAGCATGGTTGAGTGATGTTTCGATCTCGGCCCTTCTTCAGACTGATTTCCCGACTCAAATGTCATCAGTCTGAATAAGGGTCACCTATCCATGTTCTGAAAACATCACCTATCCATGTTCTCCAGGGACATTGTCTGACCTGCTGAGTTATGTCAGCAAGTTTTGTCTTTTTTAGTAAACCAGCACCTGCAGTTCCTTGTTTCAACATCAATTTAGAAATATGACAAACTTGCACGCTATGATGGACATTTATTGCACCCCTCAATCTATCAGTCACTTGTTATTTTGTGCAGAGATATTAAAAGTGTCACATACTGCTTAACTTCCTCCTCAATCAGTATATCATAGTTAAGCTGCAGTAAGCACATAATGCATCGAACAGGCTATCAGCGAAACGCATAATGGAAGATCATGTTATTAATTTGCAATGTAATTATGAGGCAAACTATTCAATTAAGTTGTCTCACAGAGTGAAAACTAATCAACAAGCTAATATCATTTCATTATAGCAAGCCTCTATTGTAATGAAATGTACAGGAAGAGATATGTTCATATGAGGGATTGTTATTGTTAGTAAGTTGGCTCATTACTCCTGATTGGTTAACAGGGTTCATGAAGGAAACAGAAATTATTTTTTGTTGAGCTAGGGCTAATTTAAAATCATCAGAGCTGGCGGTTACGTGATTCACTGCAGTAATTGTGTACCGAGTTATTTCTCGTGAATAGCAAGGCACTGGCTTGTACTATCAGAACTAAGTGATCTGATAGTTCCAGAAATATCTCTGGGGTTTAAGTCCTGTTATACATCCAACAATGTTACCTGCTGCCTGAGATTTATCAGCCAGCTTATGGAAAAAAATTCACGTATGCTGATTGGCACTGTCACTTCTAACATTTACTATGTGCTGGATTCTTTCATATGCATATTTAAGCATCAATGATTACTGATGCTGGGACATTTAAAGTTTAATTGAAACTGTGGTGTTGTGTAATAAAAACAGAAATATTGGAACCACACAACAGCATCTCAGGAGAGAGAAAAATATAATTAGTTTTGTGTAGATTATATTTGTCCATAACTAGAAAGCATTAGAAAACATTTTTTTTTTTTTAATGTCCCAGCTACACTAGTCCCACCTGCCTGCATTTGGTCCGTATCCGTCCAAACCTGCCCTATCCATGTACTTGTCTAACTTTCTCAAATGTTGGGATAGTCCCTGCTTCAACCACCTCCTTTGGCAGATTGTTCCATACACCCTTTGTGTGAAAAAGTGACCACTCAGATTCCTAAGAAATCTTTTCCTCTTCACCTTAAACCTATGTTCTCTGTACCCTGTCCAGCTTGACAACATATTTCCTATAACATGGTGCCCAGACCTGAACACAATGCTCTAAATGCAGCCTCACCAACATCTTATAGAACTGCAACATGACCTCCCAACTTCTATACTTAATACTCTGACTGATGAAGGCCAATGTGCCAAACACCCTTTTGCCCACCATATCTACCTGCGACTTCATCTTCAAGGAACCATGCACATACACTCCTAGATCCCTCTGCTCTACAACACTCCCCAGAGCCCTACCATTCACTGTGTAGATCCTACCCATGTTGGACTTTCCAAAATGCAACACCTCACATTTCTCTGTATCATCAACCGTTCCTCAGCCCACCTGGCCAATCGATCAAGATCCTGCTGCATTTTTTCACAACAATCATCACTATCTCCAAAACCACCCACCTTTGTATCATCTGCAAACTTGCTAATCTTGCCCTGTATGTTCTCGCCCATATCATTGATATAGATGACAAACAGTAAAGGGCCCAGCACCGAACCCTGAAGCACAGCACTAGTCACAGGCCTCCAGTCTGAGAAGCAACCTTCCACCAATGCGATCTAACCTTCCAGAGCAGCCTACTATGCGGAACCTTGTTGAAGGCTGTGCTGAAGTCCATAAACTGTATACAACATCTGCAGCTCTGCCCTCATCGACCTTTTTGGTCACGTCTTCAAAAAACTCAATCAGATTTGTGAGACATGACCTCCCACGTACAAACCAATGCTGACTATCCCTAATCTGCCCTTGTCCATCTAATTGCCTGTATATCCTATCCCTCAGAATACACTCTATAACTTAAGCTCACTGGCCTCTAATTTGCAGCATTCTCTCTGCAGCCCTTATTTAATAGAGGCACAATAATTGCCACCTTTCAGCATTCTGGCATCGCTCCTGCATTTAAAGACGACTAGTAGATTTAAACCAGGCTCCCGCAATTTCCTCTCTAGTTTCACACAATGTCCTTGGATACATCTGATCAGGCCCTGGAGATTTGTCCACCTTCATACACGATAATATCTTCAGTACCTCTTCGACCGAAACACTGACTGCTCTCAGCACTTCCATTGTCTGCTCCAAGTTCCTCCATCCTCCTGTGTTTCTCCTCTGTAAATATATAAGAGAAATACTGATTGAGGACCTTGCCCATCTCCTGTGGCTCCACACAGAATTGACCGTTTTGATTCCTGAGGGGTTCCACCTTCTCTCTAGCTACCCTTTTCCTCCTTGTGTATTTATAAAATCTCTTGGGATTGCTGTTAATGCTATCTGCCAGAGCTATCTCCTGGCCCCTTTTCCCCCTACTGTTTTCCTTTTATACTTTGCCCCTTAGTTCCCAAAGTTTCCTCCAGGGATACACTTGATCCCAGCTACTTATACCCGTCTCGAGTGAGTCATTTGATGAGACGCAAATTCCTCACGTACAGCTCCTGTCCACTGACCACTAAAGGCCGTTTCACACTGGCGCCGTGTAGACGTCGCTAAATATGCTAAATAGACGTCGATAAATATGCAGTATGTGTATAGTAAAATTATGAATATAAAATTAAACACAAAAATGACTCAAAAATGTATTTACATATGATTAGCCTATTTATCACTATTTCTCTCGGAACCTCTCGCGACCTCTCGCGGAACCCTAGCCTTCCAGGGAACCGCGGTTGACAAACTCTGATCTAGCCCATTGCAGTGGTGTCATCTCCAAATTTATAGATGGGGTTAGAGTTGAATTTGGCTGAACAGTCGTGAGTGTATAGGGAGTATAGTAGTATAAAGAGAATGAATGCAACCTATGAGGCAGCAGTGTTGAGAATTATTGTGGAGGAGATGTTGTCACCTATCCTCATTGATTGTAGCCTGTGGGTCAGGAAGTTGAGGGTCCAGTGGTACAGTGGAAGGCACTGATTCCTAGGTACAGGAGATTGGAGATGAATAAAAGATGAATAAATAAAGATGAATAATTTTGAAGAAGCTATCTATTCTGTTGGGCCAGAGTGCGCAATTTGAAAATGAAACTATTGAGAAAATGGAACAATCAAAAAGCAAATCAAATCATGTGTAACAATAGCATCCTAGCAGAAACAAAATGAATGTTGCCATGTATTCACACACTACTGAAAGCATCTTAATAAATTGAACCTTAAACCATATGACTGATTTGCATTGGCTGTTTGTAAATGATTCCATAATCCATATAAATATGTTCCTTCACTGAGATACTGTTGTAAATCTGAAATTGTCACTCAAAGAAATATAACTGAAGAGTCAGTGACAATTGAAGACAAAACAACTGCATTAATGCCTGCATCAAACAAAGTATAGATGACAGTATGTGTAGGAAGGTCTGAAGAATGGTCTTGATCAAAAGGTCACCCATTCCAGATATGCTGCCAGTCCCGCTGAGTTACTCCAGCATTTTGTGCCTAGCTTCAAAGTTAAGATAATTACTGTGTAGGAAGGAATTACAGATGCTGTTTTACTGTTGTAATGTTATTTTTACAAACCATGTTTCTCGGGGTATCTAAATCTAAATTTTATTAGTTATTTAAGTATGACGGGACTGCGGGGCTTCGCCGGTGGTACAGATGCTGGGACACCAACACCAACGTGGAGCGGGCGATGCCTTACCGGGTCGCCTTCGGGTAAGCTCCGGAGCACTGGGAACATCGCTGAGCTGCGGCTGCAGAGCGTCCAGCCGCGGGCGGGCGGCACTGGATTTCAACACCGCGGGGCCTGGTGTCCGAGTTCGCCAGTGTCAGCGGTCCGGCCAGCGTGGCCTGAGAACTTTGGACATTGCAGTCTTCAGGGAGGAAGCGGCCGCTTCAGTCCAGGCCGCTGAAAAATCGTTCACCCGACGGCGATGATCCGGCTTCGCGGCAGAGGGCCTGAGAACATCGAGTTGGCTGAGGAGGCCACATATAGACCCCGACCTCGGGTGGACTATGAGGGGGAGAACTGGATAATTTTAGTGCCTTCCCTCACAGTGAATTCTGCTGTGGGGGGACGTTTCTTGTTGATTTCTATAGTGTACTGTTCTGTGTCTTTTTTCTCTTTTTTTTGTTTTTATGGATTTATTGACATTTGATCTGTTCAATTAATTTAATCAATCTCTGTAAAGCACTTTGGTTCAAATACTGGTTTTGTTGAAAAGTGCTATATAAATAAAGATTATTATTATTATTATTATGACATCGGATGGAAGCTGCAAACCTAAATCTCGTTGCACTTATGTACAATGACAATAAAAAATATATTATTATTATTATTATTATTATTATTATTAAAGACAGGCACAAAAGGCTGGAGTAACTCAACGGGTCAGGCAGCATCACTGGAAAAAAGGAATACGTCACTTATTCCTTTTCTCCAGAGATGCTGCCAGACCCGCTGAGTTTCTCTAGCTTTTGTGAATGTTAAAGATTATTACTCCTCTCTGTACTGAAATGTACATGCATGACTGGTACATCATATCATTAATTTACATTGCTATCCTTCAGTCTCCTCACTCTCAACTAATGCGTCTAATTGCTTCAAGCCACATTTGGATTGCCTCCACAGGGTTTGTTAACCAGAGGACACAGATTCAAGATAATTAAACAAAAAGCCAGGAGGAAGACAAGAAGAGATGACATGTTACACTTTGAGTTTTGATTATCTGGAATCTGTTATCTGAAAGATAGCGAAAGCAGACTCAGTGTTAACCTTCAAAAGGGAAGTGGATACACACTAAAAATAGTGTACTTACTTGGTACTCTGCATAGAGCTGAAGAGTGGGACAAATTGGATAGCTGTTTCAAACAGCCAGTCATAGACTCAATAGGTGGAATGGCCTCCTTCTGTGTTTTATGAGCCAATGATTCTGTGTAATTAGCCTGGCAATTACTGATGGGCAGCAGATGGCAAAGTGAATTCAGCAGTCATAAAGCCAAGGGATGCCAGAATTATGAGGTGCAAAGGTTGAAATTGATGCATAGTTTATAGGAGAATGGGGGGAGATCTCTATCGTCTTATGATAGACCTGGGAATTACATGAAAACATCTTCATTCACAAGTTGGTGAGAATATTCCACGGCTATACCAGGACCCTAGTAGATTTTATCCAAAAAATAATCTTCAGCATTCTGCAATATCTTCACTGTCTAATTACTTGACTTAAGGTGCTTAACTGAATGTTTTCCAATCCCCTACCAATGGAAACCATGCAAAACTTCATTGATTGTCTAAACTGCAGAAAGCAGATAAGAGTGAGTCTACTGTTGAGTCCTGAAGGTATGAATATCCAATCACAGCATTGTAAAATTCATTGCTGCATTTTCGGCAATTTGGCATTCAGGCCTGGGCTGAATTTCTGTGACTCCTGGCTTTTGCATTGTGCTTGTCTCTCAATTGCTCTTTGAAATGGTCCAGCAAGTCAATGAAAGGGGCAAGTAGTGCTGGGTAGTAAAAATGACCCTGGCAGAAAAACACAGGTCCTTTAAATAAACTAATTGGAGTCATGTTTACTTGTCCCATCGCACCCACAGATTGCACGGAAAGTTATAAAGTCAAAGAACACTGTAGCGTCAAAGTTTCCCTCCATCCTTGCTCAGTGACATTTGTTCTGAGGAAAGGAAGGAATTTGTGCTTCAATCAATCAATCAATCAACCTATTGTTCAAGAAGAAACTGCAGATGCTGGAAGATCGAAGGTACACAAAATTGCTGGAGAAACTCAGCGGGTGCAGCAGCATCTATGGAGCGAAGGAAATAGGCGACGTTTTGGGCCGAAACCCTTCTTCAGACTGCAATCAACCTATATTGTCATCTTGCAAAGCAACAGTTGTACAGTGCAAAATGAGAAGACGTTTCCCAGGGAATACCGGAGCATCGCACATGAAACTTAAAACATTTCACACATAATAACAGTAAAAACAATCCAGTACCTGTTGAAAGAATAAATAAACAATAATTAAAATGTCCAGGGCAGCTGATTTGAGTGGCCAGTGCCAGAGTTATTAAAATGTCAGTGCAAAGCCGCAAAATCAGGTGGCTGTGAGTACAGAGTGACTGCTTAGCAGCCTCACAGCCTGTGGCAGGAAGCTGTTTAGCAGTCTGGTAGTCCGGGCTTTGATGCAACGGTATCTCTTGCCTGATGGCAGGAGATCCAGGTGTGTGTGGAGGGGATGCAGTTTGGCCTTAACTATTCTCAGAGCTTTTTTCAGACAGCGGCACTGGAACAGTTCTTGTACCGAGGGTAGGGAGACGCCAATGATCCTCTCTGCTCCCCTCACTACCCTCTGAAGAGCCTTCCTGTCTGAGCAGTTCCTGTCTGAGGAGTCAGGACATATGGGCATGGTATCAAACAAGTACTTTGTACTTGGCATCTGTTTTCACCAAGGAGAATGATGAGATGGACATTAAGAACAGTGTGGGGAATACAAATATGCAAAGACAGTTTGAGATTAAGAAGGAGGTGTTGTTGGGGCTCTTGAAGAGCATTAAGGTGGACAAATTGAAGTATCAAGGTGGACAAATTCCCAGGGCCTGATGGGATCCATCCAAGGTTTACTTTAATTTAGTTTAGTTTAAAGCTACAGCTCGGAAACAGGCCCTTCGGCCCACCGTGTCCACATCGACCAAAGATACCCACATATTAACACTAACCTACACACACTAGGGACAGTTTTTTTTTTACATTTACCAAGCCAATTAACCGACAAAACTTTACATTTATGGAATGTGGGAGGAAACCAAAGATCTTGGAGAAAACCCACACAGATCACGGGGAGAACGTGCAAACTCCGTACAGACAGCACCCGTAGTCGGGATCGAACCCGGGTCTCCAGCGCTGCAAGCGTTGTAAGGCAGCAATTCTACTGCTGCACCACTGTGCCGCCCTAATGTTACTGAGAGAGGCAAGCGAGAAGATTGCAGGAGTCTTAATGAAGATCTTTACATTTCCTTTAGCCATAGACAAGGTCCAGGAGGACTGGAGTAGCTAATGTTGCTCCTTTGTTTAAGAAGGGAAGTAGCGAGAATCCAGGTAATTGTAGGCTGATAAATCTCGTGTCAGTGGTAGGAAAACTATTGGAGAAGATTCTTTTGGATAGGATTGACTCCATTTGAAATAAAATGGGTTAATTAGGGACAGTCAGCATAGCTTTCAATGCAACAGGTCATGTCTTATTAATTTGATCGAGTTTTTTGAAGAGGTGACAAAAGTGATTAATGAAGGTGGATGTTGCAAGGTATTTGATAAAGTCCCCCATTAAAATGCATGGAATTAACAGTGACCCGTTGTTATGGATTTAGAATTGATAGAAGACTGAATGTTGCAGTGTAAAGGCAATATTCACAGTGGAGGTGTGTGAACAGTGGAATTCTGCAGAATCTGTGCTTGGACCTCTGCAACTTGTGATATATATAAATGACTTGGACATAAATGTAATGAGCTTGCAGATGGCACCAAGATTGGTGCGGTCACAGAATGTGAGGAAAGTCGTCAAAGTATAGATCAGCTACAAGAATGGCTGAGAAATAGCACATGGAGTTTTATGCAAGCAAGTGTGAGGTGTTGCACTTTGGAAGATTGAATTTAAGGGGGAAATATACAATTAATGCCATGACCCTTATCCGCATTGATGTAAAGAGGGGTCTTCAGTCCATAACTCCCTGAAAGTGGCAACGCAAGTGATAAAGAAGACATACAGTATGCTTGCCTTCCTCAATTTATGACATAATATATGTCAGAAGGTCATAATGCAACTTTATAGGACTTTGTTTAGTTTAGTGCAGAAACAGGCCCTTCGGCCCACCGGGTCCGTACTGACCAGCGATCCCCGCACATTAACACTATCCTACACACACAGGGGATAATTTTATTTTACATTTACCAAGCTAATTAACCTACAAACCTGTACGTCTTTGGAGTGTGGGAGGAAACTGAAGATCTCAGAGAAAACCCACGCAGATCACGGGGAGAATGTACAAACTCCGTACAGACGAAACCCGGGTTTCCGGCACTGTATTCGCTGTAAGGCAGCAACTCTACCACTGCGCCACCATGACCTCCACAAAGGACTTTGGTTAGACTGCGTTTGGTGTATTGCATGCAGTTCTGGTCGCCCCATACAGGAAAGACATGGAGGTTAGAAAGGGTGCAGAGGTTGACCAGAATGATGCTTGGATAAGGAGAGGTTGGATAGACTTACATTTTTTTTTCTCTGGAACGACGAAGCTTGCAGGGAGACCTTCTTCTTCTTCTTCTTGCATTTGCCGTGCACAGCCTAAAGTTGTAAGACAACTTGTTCTGTTTGATCTACTGTTTGTGCATGCCAGGTTGATTGCATTTGTTGCACCAGGGTGGACCACGTGAAGGTTGCAATCTCCCACCTCGTAGGGAGACCTGATGGAAGAGTATACAATCATGAGAGACATTGATATGGTAGACAGTCAGAACCTTTTTCCCAGTATGAAAATATCAAACACTAGAGGGCATAGTTTTAAACTGAGTGGGCCAAAGTTTAGAGAAGATGTGTGGGATAAGTTTTTTTTTACACAGAGGATGGTGAGTGCCTGCATAGTGCTGCTGAGTAGGAAGGTGAAAGCAGACACAAGGGTGGCATTTAACAGACTTTTGAATGGGCATATGGATATGCAGGGAATGGAGAGATATGGATTATATGCAGGCAGATAAGAATTAGTCTTGGTAATTATGGTCGGCAAACCATTGTGGGCCTCTTCCTGGGCTGTACAGTTTTATGCTGGATGTTGATCATGGAATTCACTATCTGAGAACACAGTGTGAGTGCTCTTATCAGATTTATTGTAGTGCTTCAGTAAGATGGTCTACGATCACCAGCTCAGTGACCAATAAGCATTTGCTTCTGCAATGAAGCCCACATTCAAGAATGAGATACTGAAAATATGTTTCTACTTTAGCACCACCGGTCATTCTTGCTTATAGACCTTTATGTTCCATGTTTTCAGTTAGCTATCACATTTATTTAAAAATCATGCAATGCTTTTATTGACCATGCATACTGGATTTATTTTTTTTAATGAGGAGAAAGGAATTGAAGAATAGATGCAAATCCGAGATGAAGTTGCAATCTCAGCTGTTAGGCTGATTGGCTTTTTCCTGAATTGTTAAATTCTACATTAATTACTTATCCTAGTTCCTGTGGAAAATTGAACTTCTTTTCAGGCTTTCTCCACAGCTATAATTACATTTCAATTGTAATCACAACAAGATTTATAACTATGCTGACACATATAGAGTTTTAATGGAGACCAGCAAAAATTATGCAAGTGGATTGTGCAGCTCCAACAGGATGCAAATCATTGGAATTACTTTTTGAATGCATGTAACCTAAAAGCAGGAACAAATTCAAAATTGACCTGATGTTAGGACGTAAGCAGACCGGTTTGCTTCAATCCCCAAAGGGATTGTCATTTAGTCAAAAACTGATGAAATATAAATACCTACATTTCCTCTCATTAAAGCCACATCCTCCAGGGCTCCAGTTCATACTGACTCAGTACTCAGCTGCCCTTTATTGGCTTACCTCATTCAAATTCAATGTCATCCTCAATTTAAGGCAGATGAGTCCCACAGTTACACCCAACTGCAACGAAAGAACAACTAAGAACACATTCTGCATTAAAAGAAATCTAGGAGAAAGTGTGCTGAAAGCTTGGATGCTAATTTCTTGTCTTTTCTCATTTCTATGTGATTTGTATTGGCTTTGTTTGTTACTTGTCTGTTCCAACTAGCCTACATTACTATATCCTTAATTACAAATGGGCTTGGACACTAAAATGCTAGGTGCTCTATTCAGTGAGCCTCTGATTATTTAATTTAGTTGAGAGATACAACGCAGAAACCGAGTCCACGTACACTAGCACTATCCTACACATTGGGACGATTTATAAACCGTCTTTACCAAATTTATAAATAACATTCACCAAATAAACTTACAAACCTGTACACCCTTGGAGTGTGGGAGGAAACCAGAGCACCTGGGGAAACACACGGGGAGAACATACAAACTCCATACCTTCAACACCCGTAGTCAGGATCGAACCCTGGTCACTGGTGCTGAAAGGCAGCAACACTACTTCTGTGCCACTGTCTTGATTGTGCAGATGATTACTTTTATTTCTTATTTGCTGATAATGATAAAATGCACCTGATCTGCAGATTATTTTGGAGCACCAAACGTATAAGACCTACATGCCTAGGAATTCATTAGCTTCACTATAGGGACATTAAAATACTGCTGTGTGATGTTGATTCAGCTCCATGTACTCAATCTTAAATTCTGAAGGACTATACATGCGACATTCTTGTTATTCATCACACATCATTACTGGCAATCCAGAGAGGCATTCACAGCAATTATACCCACAACCACCACTGAGCTTAGAGTCGGAGCTTGAAGAAGCGGTGGTGGCTAGGAATTCTATGATATTGAGCGGGAGGGACACTGCTAATCAGCATAGATACAGGTGATAGTAGAGGAAAATAGCCATGGAAAAGACAACGTACTGCAGTCTGTAGTTGGGCAGGAAGTATAAGCCAACTCACAGGGGGGGATTGTGCACATCAGTATTGGCCTGAAGGATTTAATGAGGATTGTGATAGAGAAGCATTTGAAAGAAAACTGGTACCAAAGCATTCACAGATAATTGGTATCTTGTGGATATAAGGAAGTGCAGTTGCAGCTTTATAGAAAAAAACACAAAGTGCTGGAGTAACACAGTGGGTCAGATAGAACCTCTGGAGAACCTGGATAGGTGACATTTCGAGTTGGGTCTGAGATAAGGTCCGGAACTGAAACGCATCTGTCCACATTCTCCAGAGATGCTGCCTGACCTGCTGAGTTACTCTAGCACTTTGTGTCCATACTTGGTACCTTGTTTGGCTTGATTCTCTGAATGTAAGAGATGGCAAATACAGTGGAGGGGTCTTTGTCCATCACCTTGCAGAAGTTGTGTTATAAATGGGACAAATCTGTGTCAGGGTAATTTGTGTCTTATTTGAGCTTTTTTGAAGGCGCAGATCAAGGCCAATTAAGTTCTTGGTCCCTGTGTGATACTATGCTTGGTCAGATTGGTCCTGCTACGGAGTATATTTCTGTTATCACAGAAAGAAGGGCTAGGTGCTGGAAGAAAACTGAATCACTCAGGAAGCAGAGAGCATGAATGGTGGACATGTTTGTCAGCTTTGGCACAGTTCTGGAGGTTGTGACATTGGATATTGATACGTCACAGCAGATCTACATTGTCTATCCAATCCGGCCCATAGGCAGTGGAGAGTGAAACAATTCTGTCCTCCACCATGATGTAAGAGTTTATCCTCACCTCACTAATACTTACGCAATTTCACTGCCCTCATGATTCCCAATCCTGCCTGTGAGTACCTGTACTTAATTGCCAAAATAGCAGTGGAGCTCAAGACAAGCTTTGCTGTTCATTAGTATCACATTTGATATGATATGATATGATATGATATGATATATGATATGATATGATATGATATGATATGATATGATATGATATGATATGATATGATAGAACTTTATTCATCCCAGGAGGAAAATTGATCTGTCAACAGTCATAAAACACAAGGTACATGAAACATGAAAGTAAAGTGATGAGTGGAAAGGATTGGGGATGTGCAAAGATTTGGGGAAGGGGGGTTGGGTGTTTGGGAGGGTCGTCAGTCTACCCCACAACAAAAGAGGAAGGAGTTGTACAGTTTGATAGCCACAGGGAAGAAGGATCTTCTATGGCGTTCTGTACTACACCTTGGTGGAACCAGTCTGTTGCTGAAGGAACTCCTCAGGTTGACTAGTGTGTCAGAGGGAGCAAAAAGGGACACTATGCTGGAGTAAGTCAACGAGTCAGCCAACATCTCTGGAGAACATGGATAGGTGGCATTTCGGGGCGGACCGCCCTTCAGACTGAAGAAGGATCCCAACCTGAAACATGACCTATACATGTAAGTTTACGATTCAGGTTGGGATCCTTCAACAAACTGAAGTACGGTCCTGATCAGAAATGTGATCTATCCATGTTCTCCAGAGATGCAGCCTAACCCACTGAGTTGCTCCGCCAGCACTTATCCCTTTTTTGTAAACCAGCATCGGCATGTCCTTGCTTCTACGATTCAGAGCTCAACCATCAACTGTGGAAGTTTCAATTTTCCGTGTGCATGATCTTTTTAAATGGTGCTGGCATTGGGTGAGTAGCATGGTAAAAAAAACTAGTTCAACTGACCAAAAACAATTGCACCCTGATCCAACCACATTATTTTTACTGGCAATTTGGTGGCAAAAGATTGATATCACAATGTGCAGAAATTGAATCTCATTTGAAAGAAAGTTCATCTCACTGTCTGAGAGACCTGGTCAGATTCCTAAAGGGACCATGCAATACTGAAATGGTTACAGTTGAATTTGAGCCTGAGTAAATTCATTTATTTATTTCCGTGGCACTCCATTTATTCGATTGTTAGGCAACATTTTCTGCTGTTTGTTCATTTTAATTAAAAACCCAGAGACAAATTTCAAAATACTGTAATGTTAGCACGTTGTGTTATTGGGTCATAGAATGTGGGAACAGGCCCTTTGGCCAAACTTGCCCATACCGATCAACGTGTCTGATTTACACTTGTCCCACCTGCTTGTGTTTGGCCCATATCCTTCTAAGCCTATCATATCCAAATGTTTTTTTTAAAGGTTGTAATAGTATCTCTCTCAACCACCACCTCTGGCAGCTCGTTCCATATACCTACCACCCTTTGTGTAAAAGAAAGTTGCCCCATTTCAGGTTCCAATTAAAATGTTCCCCCATCTTAAACCTATGTCCTCAGGTTCTTGATTCCCCTTCTCTGAGTGAAAGACTCTGTGAATCTGCCCTATCTATTCCTCTCATGATCTTTTACACCTCTATAAGATCATGCCTCATCCCCCTGCACTCCAAGAATTAAAGTCCTAACCTGCTCAATATCACCCTATAGCTCAGGCCCTTAATTCCTGGCAATAGCCTTGAAATCTCAAGTCCTGGCAATAGCCTCTGCACCCTTTCCACCTTAACATTGTATTATCTAAGCTCAGTGTTACTCTGGAAATACCATGTCATGTTAAAAAATGTGAACTTTACTCCTGATCAGAACCAGATATTGATAACTTTGGCAAAAAACTGAATATTTTGGAGGAGTTTGCTAACCCATTGGTAGGTGAATAGAAGTGATTCCCAGATTAGGTTGATCCAGTCTGAAGAAAGGTCTCGCCCCGAATCGTCACCCATTCCTTCTCTCCTGAGATGCTGCCTGTCCTGCTGAGTTACTCCAGCTTTTTGTGTCTATCTTTGATCTAGTACTAACAGGTTAACACTGCGGATCAAATGGTCAAGCAGAAAATTCCCTCTATCACAGAATCTCTAAGTTTTGTGGAACAATTGGATCATGTTTCCCTTCTGTTTACTCAAGGTTTCAAGCACTTGAAATGTTCGTATGGGCTATTAGAGACCTCGTCATCTGTTTCACAGATGCTTTCCCTGTGATCTTAAATGCCACATCACAGAAATCCCCCATTATCTCAGATTTTGCACATCAGCTGAGTTTTTCAAGGATCTGCTGACTGCATGGAAATCATAAATTGGATATTGGCTTCAAGTAAATGTACCTAATGACTTGCCTCAGGCTGAATGTTATGACTATTTTTGAGATGCCGCCCACGACATATAACACATCCATAAAAAATTGATGTTGTCTTTAAAGAGAGATTACCATTCCAGTTGGTCACAATATTTTCCATTACCTCATGCTTGCTCTTATATGTTGCACGTGGATTATCAGAAAATCCCAGCTGCATTCGCTGTGGTTTTACACCCATGGACATTAGTGGATGCAGTCATGATTGAATAAACCTCCCTCTGTGTGCAAGTCCTTGCCAGTGGGATACAGAAAATTTGATATTTTTGGCCTGCGTGTTCTGCCCTGTGCCTCACCAAACCGAAACATCTAAAATAACAGCAGCCTAGCATACAAAAAGTCAACTTGGGATACCAGTTAAGTGCAGTTTCAATTGTTCCATCTCTGTGCAAAGTAGATTGCGGTGATCTGGCTGCACAAATGTTTTTGAATCTTGTCGTGCATAATTTGACCAAATTTAAAGAGATGCGAACACTTAAAGATAAGTTGGTGGATGAAGAGGCAAACTTTATTTCAAGTTTTATAGAGCTTCAACAATAATAATTTTAGATATCATTTGACAAAGGATGGGAATGGGGATTAGGATGTGACAAGAACAAAATACAACTGCTTTCAATTGTATCTTTACATCTTGACAACCATCTGAGTGGGTGAGTGAGGCTTCAATATAACATCTGAACTATATAACCTCTAACAGTCCATCACTCCCTTGATTCTGCAATAGTCTCAGTCAGGATGCTGTGCTTTAAGCCTTGAAAGACTTGAAAAAGAAGCCTCAGTGTCAGAGGGAGGTGGGTGGGGGTGGAACTCTGAATCATTCCAACACTACGGCTTGCTGGTTGTATTCCCACACTTGACTCATGTGGGCTTTTTTGCAGGCTCTATGTGGTCATTGGCTCTATGTGTACTGGCTGGTAATGTACAGTATATGAATTTAGCTATGAACTACAATAGGCTGCAATAGACTATTATTATTATTATTATTGTTATTATTATTAATATTTTTATTATTATTATTATTATTATTATTATTATTATTATTATTATTATTATTATTATTATTATTATTATTATGATTGCACTGTTATTGTTTGTTTTTTTTAGTTTTGTTATATTATTTATTATTGTTACATATCCTGTTGTGCTGCAGCAAGTAAGAATTTCATTGTTCTATCTGGGACATATGATAATAAAACACTCTTGACTTTTGACTTGTTAAGAGGGATGCTCCATTTGGCACCCGCCCCGAGGAAAATGTTTTTGTTCATTCATGGAAGCAGAATCCTGTGGCAGAATGAACACTGCACTTTCAGGTATAGTCATAGATAGTCATACAGCATAGAAACATGCCCTCCGGCCCATCTTAACCAACATGTCTCATCTACTCTAGTCCCGCATGCTATATCCCTTTCAACCTGTCCTATCCATGTGCCTGACTAAATGTTAATCAACAGCCTCCTTCCATACACCTATACTCTTTCCATGAAAATGTTATTCCTCAGGTTCCTGTTAAATCTTCCCCCCCTCACTTTAAACCTATATTCTCTGGTTCTCAATTTCTCTACTCTGGGCAAGAGAGTATGTGTCTTCCTGATCTATTCTTCTTATGCCTTAAATGTTTCCTAAACTTACAGATTGCCAGCATTAGCAATATGTTTCCTGCATATTGCAACTCACACAACTTTATTATCCTGAGAGATGATGCACTGCAGCTGGAGAAATGGGAGATTTAGGCAGGATCATTGAGAAAGGAGAATCATAGAATCATTGAATCACAATGATATCAGCACAGAAGTATGGCCCGTCATATCCATACCGGATCTCCACTAGAGCCCTTCTTCCTGGCCTTGTAATTGTTTTCTCTCTGTATATTTACTCAGTTCACCTTTCAAACATAAGATGCAGCCATTCTCCACCTCATCTACCATCAATCCTTTCCAGATTCCAACCACATGCACCTCAAAAATGTTTAGTCTTCCTATTAATTCTCTTTCCCATTATTTTAGAACTGTGAGCACAAGTTGTTGACTCCTCTAGCGATGAGAACTGCCTCCAACTAATCATACTGTTCATCATTTTATATACCTCTGTCAGATCTCCCTACTATTCCCACTCTTCCTTAAAGAAAGCAGTCCCAGTCTCTCCAATCTATCCTTGTAAGTGTGGTCCTTTTTCATGGTCCAAGCCATTTTCATAAATCTTCTCTGAACACTCTCAAGTGCTCCCACCTCCTTCTGACCAGACCAGTGGGTTTGTGAGGTGCTGTTGAATAATCGGGGGTTGTGTCTGCTGCCAGTGTGCAGCAGTGGTGCATGAAATGAATGTTTAAGGCAGTGACTAGTGGGATACCACAAGGCTCGGTGCTGGGACCGCAGCTATTTACAATATACATCAATGATTTGGATGAAGGGATTCGAAGTAACATTAGCAAATTTGCAGATGACACAAAACTGGGTGGCAGTGTGAACTGTGAGGAGGATGCTATGAGAATGTAGGGTGACTTGGACAGGTTGGGGGAGTGGGCAGTTGCATGGCAGATGAAGCTTAATGTGGATAAATGTGAGGTTATCCACTTGGCATCAAAAACAGGAAGGCAGATTACTATCTAAATGGCGTCAAGTTGGGGAAAGAGGAAGTACAACGGGATCTGGGGGTCCTTGTTCATCAGTCTATGAAAGTAAGCATGTAGGTACAGCAGGCAGTGAAGAAAGCGAATTGCATGTTGGCCATTATAACAAGAGGAGTCGAGTATAGGAGCAAAGAGGTCCTTCTGCTGTTGTACAGGGCCCTAGTGAGACCACACCTGGAGTATTGTGTGCAGTTTTGGTCCCCTAATTTGAGGAAGGAGTGCAGCGTAGGTTTACAAGGTTAATTCCCGGGATGGCGGGACTGTCATATGCTGAGAGAATGGAGCGGCTGGGCTTGTACAGTCTGGAGTTTAGAAGGATGAGAGGGAATCTTATTGAAACATATAAGATTGTTAAGGGTTTGGACACGCTAGAGGCAGGAAACATGTTCCCGATGTTGGGGGAGACCAGAACCTGGGGCCACAGTTTAAGAATAAGGAGTAAGCCATTTAGAACGGAGACAAGGAAACACTATTTCTCACAGAGATTGGTGAGTCTGTGGAATTCTCTGCCTCAGAGGGCGATGGAGGCAAGTTCTCTGGATGCTTTCAAGAGAGAGCTAGATAGGGCTCTTAAAAATAGCTGAGTCAGGGGATATGGGGAGAAGGCAGGAGCGGGGTACTGATTGGGGATGATCAGCCATGATCACATTGAATGGTGGTGCTGGCTTGTAGGGCCGAATGGCCTACTCCTGCACCTATTGTCTTTTGTCTATTGGCAAGTTCAGCAATGGTAATGTCATTGAACAGCAAGGGTAAGGTGGTTAGATTCCCTTGTTGGAGATTGTTCATTGCCTGATATTTTTGTGGTGTGAATATTACTGACCACTTGTGGTGTGAATATTACTGGCCACATCTTACACCAGAATGTTATCTAAAGTCTACATGTTACATGTTGGTATGGGCTGCATTAAATGCTGAGGTGTTATGGATGAGATTTTTGATTTGTCTTTGTCATAGAGTTATACAGCATGGAAACAGGCCCTTTGGCCCTACTTGTCCATGCCACCTTAATTATAAAGACCTGCAGAACAGAAACTGGCTCTTTGGTGCATTCATTTCCATTTTTGCCACTACTTGGACTGATGTACATACATGAAGAATGAAATTAGCATTTTTGGTTCCTCTATGAAACTGCATTTCTAATTTTTGTTTTCATTTTCAGGGTCCTAGCCACAAGTGCTACGGTGGGCCCATTGCCATTGGCAGATGCTGAAAATCTGGTATTAGAAGTTCCACCTGGCAAGACGTGGATGGAATTTCCATAATTTAACTTTCTGCACCTGATTGTATATTTTCCTCAATCCATTCGATCTCATAAGTTAACACGTTCATAAGTTCTTGGAGCACAATTAGACAATTCGGCCCATCAATTCTACTCTGTCATTCAATCATGCCTAATCTATCTTTCCCCTCAACCCCATTCTCCTGCCTTCTCCCCATATCCCCTGACACCCGCAAGTTCACAAGTTATAGTAGTAGAATTAGGCCATTCGGCCCGTCGAGTCTACTCCGCCATTCAATCATGGCTGATCTCTGCCTCCGAATCCCATTTTCCTGCCTTCTCCCCATTACCCCTGGCACCCGTTCTAATCAAGAATTTGTCTACCTCTGCCTTAAAAATATCCATTGACGGCCGTCTGTGACATGAATCCCAGAGACTCACCACCCTCTCTCTAAGCTACAGATGGAACCCTCAACTTACGATGGAGCCAAGAAATTTAAGGCAGCTCAGGGACCAGTAGAGACCAGCAACCCATTATGTTTTCACAGATCAATTGATTTAAAATATCATCAGCGTTTTGAATATTTTCTCTGCCCAATACTGGAGACACAAGAGACTGCAGAAGCTGGAATGTGAAGCAAATTATTACTGGTGTTTTTCTGGCCGTGTTCCGTCTCTACTCTTTGGCCTGATGCAGGGTTTCAATGTGAAATGGTCTCAGTGTGATTCCACATGCAGATGCTGCTCGCCCAGTAGTTTCCTCCAGCAAAATAAATGTTGCTCTCAATGCATTTTGTGCTGGGAGCTATATTGCCTTTGATTTCCATTGTGGCATCCCTCTCCACCCCCCTGCAAATCTCTCCATTCAATGACATGTTGTAGCAATGGTTCTTGCTACAACTGACTAGCCTAAAGTGTCTTCAGTACTTTAGGGGGGGTAAATGGTTGTCAAGATGTCAGTTTCAAGTGTCTAAAAGCAAATTGTCTGTCAATTGTTGTAACATTCTCCTCTGAGGAGAAAGATGTCAGACTCACAGGTCAGTGCATTGTTTTAATGAATTTGTACCTTTTATCCTTCAGTAATTAACAATTGTCTTTGATAGGCAGTGTTAGGAGTGTGTTTAATCCCCAAGAGAATGCTTTCGGTGGTATGTAGGAGAAGATCTGTTCCAGTGCTGAGCCACAGGCTTCGAGTGTTTACATCAATGCCAATCTGTCATATTGATTAAATGTGCATCTAGAAAGAGCAGTGCACTGATTCGGGACTTCGGTCCAAACTGGCTGGCAGGTTCCGGTTGGATTCTTATTTCACACCTCAAACTTTTAACCTCTTAAATGCATGCATTCAATGTCAATGAATGCACTAATATCTATTCATGGATTCAATACTGTTCCTTTAAGGTCTGAAGAAGGATCTCGCCACGAAACGTTACCTATTCCTTCCCTCCAGAGATGCTGCCTGTCCCACTGAATTACTACAACTTTATGTATCTATCTTCAGTTTAAACCAGCATCTGCAGTTCCTTCCTACGCTTTAAGTTTCTCATTACTTATCAATACACACAGTCTTGTGTACAGCAGATTCTGTTCATGTGTCTGTATATTCAATCATAAAATAAGCTGAAATGTCCCTCTCTGGTTAATTTCTACAAAAAATCTCTAAAATTATATTAGAATTTGAAGACTTCAACATGTGTAACTCCTCTCCAACATATTTCTTCGCAAATGACAATTCTTTTTTTATCTGCACCAGGCAGGTTATCACTTAATTATTTTGTAATCACCATTCTTGCAACCACTTAATGTCCAACCTGCTAATTTAAACTATTGTTGTCGGTATTACTTTATTTAAAAATAATTTAAAAATAATGGTTCAATCCGCAGCTGAATATAATTTAAGGATTTTTCTTTGACTGTTTCGAGAGCTGTGAGCTGCTTCCACAGGGAACAAGGGGGTGAGAGGTTTGGGAACATGTATGCTTTACATCTGCAGACTCGTGCTAAAACGAAGGGGAAACTGACTTTATGGTTGGTTTCAGTCTTCTGTTAATTGCCCTGAGTGTATAGGGAGAGGATGTGAAAATGGAATAACATGGAATAACAAATAAAATGGAATAACATTGTGAACAGGCAATCAATAGTCAGCATGGAGTCGGTGGGCCTGTTTCCATGCCCTATATTTCAATCCATAGGCCTGCGTAGGAAACATGAGGGTCTTTACATTTGACCCTTGAATACTGCATCTTCTGGGTAAGGCAGATGCATTGTTTCCATGTTCCTCCATTATTCAGGGGATTCAAATTTGATTGTAAGCTCTCGATGTCAAGGATAACTCTATGTTTTCAGCAGCTGTCCATTAATCCATAGAGGTTTTCGGTTAATACTAGTATCATTACTGCTTAGGAAAACTATTAAAAATCAAAGAGCTCTCAAAGCTGATGGTCAGTTGAGGGGGTCACCAAGAGAATTGATGATGGCAGGGCAGTGATCATTGCATGTACGGGCTTTAGCAAAGCCTTTCACAAGGTGCAGCAGGCAGTAAAGAAAGCGAATGGTATGTTAGCTTTCATTGCAAAAGGATTTGAGTATAGGAGCAGGGAGGTTCTACTGCAGTTGTACAGGGTCTTGGTGAGACCACACCTGGAGTATTGCGTACAGTTTTGGTCTCCAAATCTGAGGAAGGACATTATTGCCATAGAGGGAGTGCAGAGACGGTTCACCAGACTGATTCCTGAGATGTCAGGACTGTCTTATGAAGAAAGACTGGATAGACTTGGTTTATACTCTCTAGAATTTAGGAGATTGAGAAAGGATCTTAAAGAAACTTACAAAATTCTTAAGGGGTTGGACAGGCTAAATGCAGGAAGATTGCTCCCGATGTTGGGGAAGTCCAGGACAAGGGGTCACAGCTTAAGGATAAGGGGGAAATCCTTTAAAACCGAGATGAGAAGAACTTTTTTCACACAGAGAGTGGTGAATCTCTGGAATTCTCTGCCACAGAGGGTAGTTGAGGCCAGTTCATTGGCTATATTTAAGAGGGAGTTAGATGTGGCCCTTGTGGCTAAGGGGATCAGGGGGTATGGAGAGAAGGCAGGTACGAGTTACTGAGTTGGATGATCAGCCATGATCATATTGAATGGCGGTGCAGGCTCGAGGGGCCGAATGGCCTACTCCTGCACCTATTTTCTATGTTTCTATGTTTCTATGTCCTGCATAGTTGACTAGTCTGGAAGGTTAGATTGCATGGAATCCAATTGGATCAAGGTGGGCTTGGAGGAAGATTTCAAAGGGAGGGTTGTTTTTCTGACTGGGGGCCTGTGACTAGTGGGGTGCCGCATGGGTTGGTGCTGGCTTCCCTGCTATTTGTATTATAGATTAATAGAGCCAGGATTTTGCCATAAATGCCATGTGCCTTCTCATGCCTTTTTTTGATGATTTCACTAGGATAATGCCTTTTTTACGATCGAGTACCTAAATCAGCCTTTCTTTGCCGTTTTGCTAAAAGGGTTGTGCTATTTTGTCTAGTTGTACCATGATTACAATGACGTTTTCTATGTTAATACATTAATATTATTTTTATTATTAACGTGTTAACATAATATAACTTACGAAAACTTCCACCACCGGGGCACCACCGTCGGTCATTCATTCGTTCGTGCCACTGCCCGCTGGTTCAGTCTTCTCCAAGATCTATTTAAGAAAGAACTGCAGATGCTGGAAAAATCGAAGGTAGACAAGAAATGGTGTAGAAACTCAGCGAGTGAGGCAGAAGAGAAGGAATAGGCGACATTCTGGGTCGAGACCATTCTGCAGACTGATATGGGGGTGCGGGAAAAAGAAAGGAAGAAGCGGAGACAGTAGGACTAGAAGGAGAGCTGGGATGGGGCAGGAGGGAGAAGACAAGGGCTATCTAAAATTAGAGAAGTCAACGTCGACACCGCTGAGGTGTAGACTACCCAAGCGAAATACCCAAGCTTGTCTGCTCACTACATTTACTGCTGGCTCCAATCACAAATCTGAGTTTTAGAGTGATTTGTGCAAGGCATTCATTGATGCTAGAATTCCACTGTGGAAATTGGAAAACAAATCTCTCAGAGCTTTTTTAGAGAAATACACAGAGGAACATATACCAAGCGAGTCATCATAATGGAAACATTATGTTGACAGCAACTTCAACATTGTTGTACAGAAAATTAAAGATTAAGTTACATGCAACAAAATATGGATCCCAATTGGTGAGACAACCGATTCTGTGGGGCGATATGCTGCCAATGTGGTCGTCGGTACACTGGAGGCAGGTCAACTATCAAACGAGTATTTGTTGACATCGGAAGTATTGGGGAAGTCAAACAGCTCAGCTATTGCTTAGTTGTTTACATTGACATTGGACATACACTTGATGTACTTTGGCCAGAAGGTAAAAAACGAGAATGTACTTCTGTTTGTGACAAAGTTTTATTCCCCAAAATGTTGCATTTGACATGCTTAGCTCAAGGACTTCATAGAATTGCCAAGCACAGGCATAGCTTGTTTCCAAATGTCGATCGACTAGTTTCCAATGTCAAGAAAATCTTCCTCAAAGTACCGTCACCTGTGCAATTGTTCAAGGAAATGGCACGAGATTCTGCTACTTCTCAGCCCGTTTTGATTAGGTGGGGTACATGGCTCTCTGCTGTACTCTACTATGCTGCACATTTTGAAAAGGTAAAATAAATCGTCAACTGTTTTGAAGAAGATGAATCTGCTGCAGTCAGGATCGTCAGTGAAATCATGCAGAAAAATTCCCTCCACTGCTATCTTGTGTTTATTGCTTCCAATTTTGCAAACTTCCCATAAGCTATCACTTCCCTTGAGAAATGTGGCGAAACATTAGGGTTTTCAACAAAGTAACTGAAGATATTCATAAAGTTCAAGGCGATGTAGGTAAAGACATACAAGGAAAATGTGAGTGAGTGATTTTAGCTAACAAAGATCTTGAAGAAATACAAAATATAGCTAAAGGTCTCAAAGGTAGTTGTAGTAATGCACAATATATCGACATGATTATAGAGTCTGTAGCTTGTTCCACGTATGCACCAGTGACCTTATCTGAGGTAGAAAGAAGTTTTTCACAACTGAAGCATATTCTGTCTGACAGATGGCATAGTTTAACACCAGATAATTTGAAAAAAATGCGAGTAATTATGTGCAACCAGGCAAATTTGGTCATTTAATGTAGTATACCTTTATATTATCATTTTGAACCATATTTTGGTGGTGGAAATAAATGCCTTGTTATGCCTTTTTTTGGTCAATAAATGCCTTTTTCATACCTTTTTTGTCATTTTATCGTGCCTTTTTACTTGCCTATTTCAGAGTTTTTTAGTGCCTAAACATCCTGGCTCTATAGATTAACGATTTGGATGACAGTGTAGTTAACATTGTTTGTACATTTGCAATTGATACCAAAATTGGTGGTTTTAATATACGGTGAGAAAGGATATCTAAGCCACTTCCAGGGAGTTATGGACTTGGACCCTGAGATCCCTTTATACAACAATTATATAAATGTATTTGTATCATTTAATTCGATATTTTCCACTTGCATCGATCTCCCAGTGCAACACCTCAAACTTGCTCGGATTATTTACAATATATTACAATATTTACAATATATATTAATGGTCTGGATGAGGGAATTGAAGGCAATATCTCCAAGTTTGCGGATGACACTAAGCTGGGGGGCAGTGTTAGCTGTGAGGAGGATGCTAGGAGACTGCAAGGTGACTTGGATAGGCTGGGTGAGTGGGCAAATGTTTGGCAGATGCAGTATAATGTGGATAAATGTGAGGTTATCCATTTTGGTGGCAAAAACAGGAAAGCAGACTATTATCTAAATGGTGGCCGACTAGGAAAAGGGGAGATGCAGCGAGACCTGGGTGTCATGGTACACCAGTCATTGAAAGTAGGCATGCAGGTGCAGCAGGCAGTGTAGAAAGTGAATGGTATGTTAGCTTTAATAGCAAAAGGATTTGAGTATAGGAGCAGGGAGGTTCTACTGCAGTTGTACAGGGTCTTGGTGAGACCACAGCTGGAGTATTGCGTACAGTTTTGGTCTCCAAATCTGAGGAAGGACATTATTGACATAGAGGGAGTGCAGAGAAGGTTCACCAGACTGATTCCTGGGATGTCAGGACTGTCTTATGAAGAAAGACTGGATAGACTTGGTTTATACTCTCTAGAATTTAGGAGATTAAGAGGGGATCTTATAGAAACTTGCAAAATTCTTAAGGGGTTGGACAGGCTAGATGCAGGAAGATTGCTCCCGATGTTGGGGAAGTCCAGGACAAGGGGTCACAGCTTAAGGATAAGGGGGAAATCCTTTAAAACCGAGATGAGAAGAACCTTTTTCACACAGAGAGTGGTGAATCTCTGGAACTCTCTGCCGCAGAGGGTAGTCGAGGCCAGTTCATTGGCTATATTTAAGAGGGAGTTAGATGTGGCCCTTGTGGCTAAGGGGATCAGAGGGTATGGAGAGAAGGCAGGAACAGGATACTGAGTTGGATGATATGAAGAAAGACTGGATAGACTTGGTTTATACTCTCTAGATTTTCGGAGATTGAGAGGGGATCTTATAGAAACTTACAAAATTCTTAAGGGGTTGGACAGGCTAGATGCAGGAAGATTGTTCCCGATGTTGGGGAAGTCCAGGACAAGGGGTCACAGCTTAAGGATAAGGGGGAAATCCTTTAAAACCGAGATGAGGAGAACCTTTTTCACACAGAGAGTGGTGAATCTCTGGAACTCTCTGCCACAGAGGGTAGTTGAGGCCAGTTCATTGGCTATATTTAAGAGGGAGTTAGATGTGGCCCTTGTGGCCAAGGGGATCAGGGGGTATGGAGAGAAGGCAGGTACGGGATACTGAGTTGGATGATCAGCCATGATCATATTAATTGGCGGTGCAGGCTCGAAGGGCCGAATGGCCTACTCCTGTACCTAATTTCTATGTTTCTATGTTTCTATCAGCCATGATCATATTGAATGGCGGTGCAGGCTCGAAGGGCCGAATGGCCTACTCCTGCACCTAATTTCTATGTTTCTATGTTTCTATTATAATCCGTGACAATTCTGCACGCACTTCTGTAGCTGATCTGTATCCCACTGTATTCTGTGGCAGCCATCCTCACATTCCACGACCGCAGCAATCTCAGTCTCATCTGGAAAAAACCCGTCAATACCGATACCAAGCACCAATCCCTACATAACTCCACTATTAAGGAGTCAAGTTGTGTTCGCTGAGCATACTGTAGTGCAATGCTAGGCTTTTCTAATAGTAGCCCTACCACTGAAGTTATACTGAGCTCCCACATGTCCTGACATGATACTTTGACCTGAGCAAAATGGAGAATTTATTGAATTATTACAATAGAGAACGAGATTAGTTTAGTTTAGTTTAGTTTAGAGATACTGCGTGGAAAGTTTAGAGAGACAGGCACGTTGGCCCACCGTGTCCATGCAGACCAGCGATCCCCACACACTGGATATCGAATATTGATGAGACAGATAACAAGAAGGAGATCGCGAACCTCGTGTCGAGACAACAATCTTTCTCCCAACGTCAGCAAGACAAAGGAGATAGTGATGGACTTCAGGAAGCAAAGCGGTACCCATACCCCATTTCGCATTGATGGTGCCAAAGTAGAGATGGTTGGAAACTTCAAATTCCTAGGAGTCAACATCACCAACAACTTCTTCTGGCCCACCCATATTGAAGCGATGACCAAGAAAGCACACCAACACCTCTACTCCCTTACCAGGCTTAAGAAGTTGGGCATGTCCCCAAATACTCTCGCCAACCTCTACACATGCATAATAGAAAGCATTTCATCACGATGCATCACAGCTTTTCGGAGCAGCTCCATCCAAAACCGCAAGAAATTACAGCGAATATTGGATGCAGCCCAGACCATCACACAAACCAACCTCCCTTTTATTGACTCCATTTACACCTCACGCTGCCTCGGCAAGCAAACAGCATAATCAAGGACGAATCGCATCCTTGTGCCACTCCCTCTTCTCCCCTCTCCCATCAGGCAAAAGGTATAGAAGTGTGAAAACACACACCTCCAGATCCTGGAACAGCTTCTTTCCAGCTGTTATCAGGCAACTGAATCATCCTACCACAACCAGAAAGCAATGCTGAACTACTATCTACTTCTTTTGTGATCCTCGGGTTATCCTTGATTAGACTTTGCTGTCCTTGCATATCATGTATCTCTACACTATGAATGGCTTGATTGTAAGCATGTATTGTCATGCTGCTGACTGGATAACACGCAACAAAACCTTTCTACTGTACCTCGATACACATGACAATAAACTAAACTGAACTGAACTGAACCAACACTATCCTATACACACTGGGGCCAACCTGCAAACCTGTACATCATTTGGTGTGTGGGAATACACTGTAGACCCCAGGGAAATCCCACGCAGGTCACGGGAAGAATGTACAAACTCAGTACAGACAAGCAAGCAACTGTAGTCAGGATCGAAACTGGGTCTCGGGCGCTGTAAGACAGCAAAGCTACCACTGCATCACCGTGCCACACTGAAGTGCCGCCCTGACGTAATTAGCTCATTGCTATGCCAGAACTGGTGAGAGTAATTCTATTGTTCTTGCATTGCAATCTTCACAGTTCCATTGCTCCTTACTTTTACCATAGCCCTGCAAAGATTCTGTGCACCAAGCTGGGTGTGGGTGAAACATATTTAGTTAACTGGAAGATTGCAATGCCTTTACAGCATCTAATCAGGACCTTCAGCCCAAATGACATGCACAACTTTTAATCTCCATACGTTTCCTTCTCCCTTTCTTCATCTAACCGTTTAGCACATACGTTTTGTTTGTTTTAGTTTAGTTTAGTTTAAAGATATAGCATGGAAACAGGCCCTTCGGCCCACCGAGTTCACGCTGAACCGATCACCCGTCCACTAGTACAAGGTTATCACAGTTTTGCATCCTACACGTTAAGGTCAATTTACAGAAGCCAATAAACCTACAAACCTGTAAGTCCTGGGAAGGTGGAAGGAAACTGAAGCACCTGGAAAAACCCCATATGTCACAGGGAGAACATAAAACCTCCACACAGACAGCACCCATAGTTAGGATTAAACATGGGCCATTGCCGCTGTGAGGTAGCAGCTCTAACGTGGTGCACCATTGCTACACCATGGCATTCTAGAAACATAGAAAAATAGGTGCGGGAGTGGGCCATTCGGCCCTTCGAGCTCACAGTCACTGATTCACAACTCTCTGGGTGAAAATGTTTTTCCTCATCTTAGTCCTAAATGGCCTGATCCTTATTCTTAAACTGTGACCCCTGGTTCTGGACTACCCCAACATCGGGAACATTGTTCCTGCATCTAGCCTGTCCAATCCTTTAAAAATGTCACATGTTTCTATAAGATTCCCTCTCGTCCTAAATTCCAGTGAATACAAGCCCAGTCGACCCATTCTTTCATTATATGTCAGTCTTACCATCCTGGGAATTAACCTAGTGAACCTATGCTGCACACCCTCAACAGCAATAATGTCCTTCCTCAAATTAGGAGACCAAAATTGCACACAATATTCCAAGTGCGACTGCAGTAGGACCTCCTTGCTCCTAAACTTAAATCGTCTTGCAATGAAGGCCAATTAGCTTTATTCACTGCCTGCATGATTACTTTCAGTGACTGATCTACAAGTACACCCAGGTTTCATTGCACCTCCCCTTTTCCTAATCTGACACCATTTAGATAATAATCTGCCTTCCTGTTCTTGCCACCAAAGTGGATAATTTATTCACATTATACTGCATCTGCCCACTCACCCAACCTATCCAAGTGACCCTGCTGCCTCATAGCATCCTCCTTGTAGCTCACACTGCCACTCAGTTTTGTGTCATCCGCAAACTTGGAGATGTCACAATTAATACCCTTGTCTAAATCGTTAATATATATTGTAAATAACTGGGGTCCCAGCACCGAGCCTTGCAGCACCTCAATAGTCACTGCCTGCCATTCTGAAATTGACCCGTTAATTCCCACTCTTTGCTTCCTGTTTGCCAACCAGTTTTCTACCCATGTCAATACCCTACCCACAATACAGGTGCTCTAATTTTGCATACTAATCTCTTGTGTGGGATCTTGTCAAAGGTTTTTTTGAAAGTCCAGAAACACCACAACCACTGGCTCTCCCTTATCCATTCTACTTGTTACATCTTTAAAACATTCCAGAAGATTAGTCAAGCATGATTTCCCCTTCATAAATCCATGCTGGCTTTGACCAATCCTATCACTGTTTTCCAATTGCACTTCTATAACATCTTTAATAATTGAATCCAGCATCTTCCCCACAACCGATGGTCTATAATTCCCTGTTTTCTCTCTCCCTTCTTTCTTAAAAAGTGGAGTTACATTGGCTACCCTCCAGTCCACAGGAACTGATCCAGAGACACGAGAAGATTGGAGAATGATCACCAATGCATTCACAATTTCAAGGGCCACCTACTTGAGTACTGGCCCTAGAAATCGTGGATGCATTGGTGATCATTTTCCAATGTTCTCTCAACTCCGGATCAGTTCCTGTGGACTGGAGGATAGCCAATGTAACTCCGCCATGCTGCAACATTAATCCATCTCTGAATACTCACATTCCTCCAATGTATTATTCGCCTGAACCTTTATTAATGGGAGTGAATTTCTCATTCAGGTTATGTGATAAGATGTGGTGAAGATGCCTTCTTCCATTGTTCAGATACTCAAACTCTTCTGAAGCTTTACATCATTGGAGACAATCAGGCAGCTGAGCAACATGCTGCAGAAGGATCTACTGGCAGAGCCCAGGGGAATAACAAGATTGCCATTCGCAGCAACTTGTATTCCTCAAGCTCTTTAGAGGGGCTATCATCAGTCAGCCTGCTCTGAATCCCCACATAACATAGATGATTGATGTGATGCTTACTGGAGGTAATAGCTCTGCGGTTTTCCCCACAGAAACCAGAGACTCTTCAGTTTCTATCAAATTAAAGGAATCCCAAAAGCACAGGATGTCGTTGATCACACCTACACAGCTCTTTCAACATGCAATCAGCAAGAATTTCAAATAAATGAGTAGTAAGCTTGGGTGTACCAAAATGCTTGAAGTAGAGAAAGTATAGAAGCTGTTATCCACAAGACTACATTACTCCATGAGTATCTTAACTGAGGATTTTTTTAAAATTTTGCTGGTGAATCCTCACTGTTAAACAGAACTTATTCTGCACTTGTGATGAATTTAAATTAGTCGAGCAATTTCGGTCCCTTTAGCAGGGACAGAAAAGGACATCTGCTCAGAACAACATCTTACATGGTAGACACCACCAATCAGCATTCATGAAGTGTGTAACAATCAGTGTTGATGAAGTGTGCAGATGCTGCTTGGGCTGGGAGATTGCAACCTTCACATGGTCCACCCTGTTTCACGAATGCATTCAACCTGGTGTGCACAATCAAATAATATCAAATAGAACAAGTTCTCCTACAACTTTAGACTGTGCACGCCATACGCAAGAAGAAGTAGATGCTGGTTTACACCGAAGATAGACACAAAATGCTGAAGTAATCAACGGATCGGACAGCATCTCTAGAGAAAAGGGATAGGTGACGTTTCTGGTCGAGACCCATCTCGGGGTGGTCACTGTGGCTTAGTAAATGCAAAAAATGTCCCTCGTGGGTGTAGGATAGTGTTAATGTGCATGGATCGCTGGTCGGCGCGGACCCGGAGGGCCGAAGGGCCTGTTTCCGCGCTGTATTGCTAAACTGAACTAAACGGACAGTGTTCAGGAAGTTTATGATGTTGTCGGTGTAGATATTGGGTGAAGTCACCAAACAAAAATTAATGTAGAGGAAGGAACTGCAGATGTCGGTTTAAACTGAAGACAGACACAAAAAGCTGGAGAGAGAGTCAGTATCTCTGGGGAGAAGGAATGGGTGACGTTTCGGGTCGAGACCTTTCTTCGAATTAATGTAGAGTTCAGTACAGTTCAGGTTAGTTTTGTTTATTGTCATGTGTACCGAGGTACAGTGAAAAGCTGTTGTTGTGTGCTATCCAGTCAGCAGAAAGCATGATTGACAGTGGATAAGCAACATGTCCAATCTGACCTGTGGCCATGCTTTCTCAATCTCTTATTTATTTGCCTCAAATGCAGAGGACTGCACTGTAGAAACTAACATTGATGTTTCCCTATCGATTGTGAGCACTTGTATCATGCTGAGCACCAACTGCTTTTATAGGAACATCCTCAGAACATCAGCCAATCCAGTCTGACTCACAATCTTAGATTAACAAGAAGTTTAAAAAAAAGACCAAATTGAGCCTTGGGAACAGATGTTATACGGTACCTGCTAAAGTACAAAACGTGGCAGAGAATAAATTCAGTAGAAATACTGAGTCTCAACTCTCATGCATATGGGATAGAAACAGGACAAATGTTTACTTTGGTGTTCTCTCATGGTTAAAGAATGATACAAGAAAAGAGAGCAAGGAATGGGCTACAAAGTCTCTCAAGCCTACCTTGCACTTCAATATGATCATGGTTGATCTGACCATGGCATCTCCTCTTCAAGATCATTGAACGATACAATACAACAACAGGCTATTCACCCACAATATTTGTGCCGAACATGATGCTGAACATTCTGTGCTGATTTTCTATAGCTGCCAATTCCATGATCTTTCAAAACTGTATCTACATGGGTGGCACAGAGGTACAGCAGTAGAGTTGCTGCCTTACAGTGCCAGAAACCCGGGTTTGATCCTGACCGGGTGCTTTTCTGTATGGAGTTTGTACATGCTCCCCGTGACCTGCGTGGGTTTTCTCCGGGATCGCTGGTTTCCTCCCACACTCCAAAGATGTACAGGTTTGGAAGTTGGTATCATTGTAAACTGTCCCTAAAAGGTGTAGTTAGTGTTAGAGTGCGGGGATCGCTGGTTGGTGCAGACTCAGTGGGCCGAAGGGCCTGCTTCCACACTGTAACTAAACTAAACTAAACTAAACTACTCCTCTTTAAATAATATGGACAATCATGGCACACCTTGAAGAAATGAGACTCTGCCTAATAGATAAATATGACCAATTCTTAAGGAGTTGGTCCCCTTTCATCGACTTTTTGGAATCATGTGATGCAGCAGTACCGTAAAGATTACTGATTTCAGGTCAGGTCGTGGATAGATTTACATCTCCGAACAAAGATTTGAAAATTTATTTTTTAAGGATCTTTTTCTCCTATTTCTACTTTCTACTTTTTCTTTTCTTATATACACACTTAACGGTTTTCTATTTTCTACTAACTATTTTTCCTCTTTTTCTTCTCTCTATTTTTTGTTTTTCTTACTTCCTTTTCAAAAACATAAAACTAGAGGTTGTACATAGAATGTATTATGTATGACATAATTGGCACATAAAATTAGGTACCACTGTATTGTTTTGTACTGTATTAACTTCTAATAAAATAAAAAAAAATAAAAATAAAAAAAAACTCCAAATGTGGCCTCACCAGTACCTTGTACAAATGCAATAATACATCTCAGATTGATGACTGAGACATCCACATCATAATAACTCTATGTCTCTCTTCACAGAGGCTGCCTGACCTGTTGAGATTTCTAACATTTTCTGGTTTCATTTCAGATTTCCAGCATCTGCAGTCTTCGACTATCAGCACAGGCTGGTATAATGAAAAAAAACAGATTGGAGCACCCAGATAGGTGTAGGGTGGAGATTGAGCAAGAGGGAGGGAAGGTGGAACACAGACCATAAGGCATAGAACAAAAGGTCATGACCAGGCCCTTTGTCCATCAATGTCTGCATATTGGTGCAGCGGTAGAGTTGCTCGATTTGATCCTTCTTCTTCTTGCATATGGCGTGCACAGCCTAAAATTGTAGGACAACTTGTTCTATTTGATCTTACTTGATTGTGCACGCCAGGTTGATTGCATTCGTCGAAACAGGGCGGACCACGTGAAGGTTGCAATCTTCCACCCCAGAAGAAAGACTGGACAGACTCGGTTTGTACTCACTAGAATTTAGAAGATTGAGGGGATATCTTATAGAAACTTACAAAATTCTTAAGGGGTTGGACAGGCTAGATGCAGGAAGGTTGTTCCCGATGTTGGGGAAATCCAGAACAAGGGGTCACAGTTTAAGGATAAGGGGGAAATCTTTTAGGACCGAGATGAGGAAAACATTTTTCACACAGAGAGTGGTGAATCTCTGGAATTCTTTGCCACAGAAGGTAGTTGAGGCCAGTTCATTGGCTATATTTAAGAGGGAGTTAGATGTGGCCATTGTGGCTAAAGGGATCAGGTGGTATGGAGAGAAGGCAGGTACAGGATACTGAGTTGGATGATCAGCCATGATCATATTGAATGGTGGTGCAGGCTCGAAGGGCCGAATGGCCTACTCCTGCACCTATTTTCTATGTTTCTATGTTTCTATGTTTGATCCTGACAACATGTTCTATCTGTATGTAGTTTCTACCACGTGTGTTTTCTCCGGGTACTCCAGTTTCTTCCCACATTGCAAAGATGCGTGGGTTTGTAGGTTTATAGGCTTCTGTAAATTGTCTCTAGTGTGTCGGATGGAAGTAGTGTATATGTGATCGCTGGTCGGCTAGGACTCGGTGGGCCGAAGGGCCTGTGTAGACGCTGTATCTCTTTAAAAAAAATTGTCTGTGCCAAACTTGATGCTAATCTTACCTGCCTGCACCTAATCCACATCCCTCCACCCCCTGCATATCCATATGCCTATCTAAAAGCTTCTTAAATGACACCATCATATCTGCTTCCACCATCTCCCATGGCAGCGTATTCTGGACTCCAACAATCTTGATGCAAAAGGCCTGCCTTTGACATTTCATCTAAAAGCTATGGGCTCTATTTTTTGACATATCCACCCTGGGAAAAAAATTCTGCCTGTCCACTCAGTTATATCTCTCTTAAAGGAGAGAATGCTGCTTCAATTTGTGTGTAAAGACTAAATGTTCTTTCTGATCTTGAAGACAGATGCTGACCAAGGATTCAAGTCAATACAGCTTCTAGTCATTTCTGAATATTGTTTTGAGGGATTGAAATCAGGATCTGTTGTTTTTCACAAACGAAAGGAGAGAATATAATCATAATCTTGTCAGTGATGTGATAACAGGAAAATGCATATATGGGGTTACTCATAATGAGAAAATAAGATTGAGTGTGTTGCATTTGTCAGGTGGCACAGCCCGTAGTGCCAGAGACCCAGGTTTGATCATGACTATGGTCGCTGTCTGTACACTTCTCCCCGGACTGTCGGTTTATTTTCCCCGACTACTCCAATTTCCTCCCTATATATTTGTAGGTTGATTGGCTTCAGCAAAGGTTGTAAATTGTCACTATTGTATAGGATAGTGCTAGTGTACAGGGATTGCTGGTTGGCATGGACTCTTTGTGCCGAGGGGGTCTGTTTCCATGCTGTATCTCCAAACTAAACTGAACTAAAAACCAAAGAAGGAATATGTTGCACTTAAATAAATGCTCCAAACAGGTGCCTCTTTACAAGGATTGTTTCTGCAGGAAGCAGGAATACAATCATGTTATTGGTCTGCGAGAGGATGGCAAACTCAGTGTGAATCCAACGCACCATAGGAATGCTCTGCCCCAGTTCCAGAAAACTGGCTGTTTTAAAGTGGCTTTGGATTCTCTATCGGCAATGGAAAGATGCATGATTACACTTCATCTATGAAGAAATATTTATACTTTAGAACAGCTACTTTTTGCCAAGTTCAGAGTTGGACAGATGGTGGAACAAAGCAGGGAGATGATAGAATCATGGCTTGAGCTCTGGAGGCCAAAATCTCCGGACCGAGCCGGCTGTGCGGTGGTCTGTTGTCAAATATAAAATATCAAGGCACTGACCTTCTAGGAAGTTATTTAATGGCTTTGCAAGGGGCTCTTGTGCTTTACAAGGACATCGGCTGCACCATTGAATTAAATAGATTGCTAAATGCAATGGGCAATGGGGAGCATGGGTCCACTCAATGCGCAAAATGCAACTTTTGGTTATGCATCCATGTTCAAACACACATGCAGCACATTGTAAATTACCATGCAATAAGAGAGTTCCCATCATGCAAGATCACCACATGCAACATGGAGTAAGCAACATGCATGAAAGAACAACGCCCTGTGAAGGTAGCATGTAAGAACGTTTCAGGCAACCTAGAAAGCAGCTCTGAGATGTGCAACACTCAAAATGCAGAATGCAGCATGCAACATAGAGTAGAATACAACATGCAGCAGGCATAAATGTAGTATACAGCACACAGCACAGGAGAACATAATCTGAGGAACATGGATGAACCCAATACGTGATCTTTTTAAGATCATCATTACGTAGCTTTTTTACTTTAGTTTAGTTTAGAGATCCAGCCGTGGAAACAGTCCCTTCAGCCCCACGAGTTCGTGCCAACCAACGGAGTACCGGTGAAATCTCGCGCAGGTCATGGGACGAACATACAAACTCCGTACAGACAGCACTGTAGGCAGGATCGAACCTGGGTCCCTGGCACTGTAAAGCAGCAACTCTACCGCTGCACCATCGTGTCACCCAAGGAAGGTGGGGTTTGAGTTAGACACATAGAACCTGGTAGCAGAAAGAATATGGGAATGTTTAGAACATTGCAGAGTCAAAACCATCGCCTAGTAACATAGAACATTGATGATTGGATTATTGTCGTGCTAGACTGAGCACAATCAAGACCAGGTACACAGAGGTGGCGGAAAGCAATTGACGACAGCATCTCCAGAGGAGGTTGCAAGAAAAGGAAGGAAGAACGTTGGTTAGTGGGCACCAACTATCTCAGAACCATGCTGCTCCCTTGACCTATTTGAGGATCCATGCATCAGATGTTACATTAGAGAGTCAGCTTCTGCAAGCAGAATTCACATACCTGGAGTGTTTAACGGCAGGGGTGAAGATCATTGTGAATCATGGCCACTTGATCAATACATGCGGCAGAACTAATCAATGCAATGTTTCCCACTTTGAAGCTCTCTGCTGGACACAGAATGATCCATGTGTTCTCTGCTCAAGGACGGACCGATCCACCACCTTTTCCTTGAGCAAATTTCAGAAGGTATCGAGGTTTGTGGACCTGTGCCAGCCACTGCTTTCCATGAGTCCAAGAAGTGGCAAACTACACCCATGTGTACTGTGGGATTCGCATGAAACCTGGAGTTCTTCATCAATTGGAAACTCAGTGAATGTCCCATGAACATTCGGACTTTGTGCATTCACCAGCACCATTTCTCAGTGCCATGTGCCCTGGAAGCATGTCTGCACATTAATTCCAAAGCATCCTCCTATTTGGCCATGTTATAGTTCGTGCGGTAGGTGACCAGCTGGTTCTTGGAGAACGAAGGATAGCTCCTCTAGCAATCATTAGATACAGATTTCAGATCCCTTCATTGGAGCTGGGGAATTCTAATTCAGGTAATCAAACTAAAGTCAATATTTTTTTAATCTGCTCTGAGTCACAACAACCACGATACCAGATTGTTGAAAAAACCTAGTTAAAACCCTTCAGAAAAGAAAATCCACCATCCTTACATGCTCTGACCTTTAAGTGATTCTGGATGTTAGTGATGTATGCATGATAGACTCTTAACTTCCTTCTCATTTCAGGGACAATTAGAGATGGGCATGCGCTGCCAGTGATGTCCATATCCTGGAACCATTTTTTTAAAGCATGTTGTTGCTTCGCATACTGATGTACTGTTCACCTAATTACCTGTACTTAGATTAAACAAGCTTTGGTGAAATTCCACCATTAAAAATCTGGAGTGCTGGAAATCTGATGAGGTGTCTTTGACCTGAAACATTCCCTCCATTGCTGTTTCTAAAGGTGCTGTTTGACCGGCTTTAGGCTTAAGGGACCTAATTCTGAGAGGAGAACCCACGTTGAAAAAATAATGTTAACACCAATTGAATCAGTAGGAACTTTCCCAGCTGTGTTGCCAATAATCATGCCACGTTTTGTGTCTGACAGGTTTGGAGGGAGATGGATGCAAGTGGGACTAGTGTAGCTGGGTCATTGTTGGCCGGTGTGGGCAAGTTGGGCCAAAAGGCCTGTTTCCACACTGTATCACTTTATGACTATGCCCCTAGGAGCAGGAATAAGCCACCAGGCCCTTAAGACTACCCTGCCAGTCAATATGATCATAGCTGATATATGGTGGACTCGACTCCACTGGAGTGGAATTCTCTGCCATAGAAGGCAGCGGCAGCGGCAGCCAATTCAAAAGATAGTTAGATTTAGCTCTTAGAGCTAACGGAATCAAGGGATATGTGGAAATAGCAGGAATGGGGCACTGATTTTGGATGATCAGTCATGATCATATTGAATGGCAGTGTTGGCTCGAAGGGCCAAATGGCCTACTCCTGCACCTACTTTCTATGTTTCTATGTTTCTTCTGTGGCAATTTCCAGTAGCCGGTTCCTTAATCTTTTTTGGTCTACATACCTCCACTTCTAATGATCTGGCCTCCAAAACCCTCTGGGCAGAGAATTCCAACTACTTACTACCCTTCTAGAGTGGGATAGTGAATGTTTCCTTCTTTGACAAGTAAAATTTAAAAGAAATCTAGAGCTGCAATTCCTTTCGTGGTTGAGATTAATTAACTCACCTGAAATCAGAAATCATAATTTAGGCCCTCTGATTAGTCTGGTTTAGGGAGAAAATGGGAGTAGGGGTGGGAATGGGGCCGGGACTGGTCACAACAGAAATTTAAAATTTATTTGAGCTACAATTTATGTTAATGCTGTTCACCCCATAATCTTGGATCTCACTACCTAACGGTATTTGCAGGCAGTATTGCAACGTTTAAGGAGCATTTAGATAGGTACATGGATAGGATAAGTTTAGAGGGATATGGGCCAAACACAGGCAGGTAGGACGTGTAAATGGGCCCGGTGGGCGGCGCGACTCACGTCACAGCGGCCTCTGCAGTCCGTCTGTCTTTTTTGTTATTTTTTGTCCCGTTGTAATGTAGTTTTTTTTTGATGGGGTATGTGTGTGTGTGTGTGTGTGGGGGGGGGGGGGGGGGGGGGGGGGAAACTTTTAAAATCTTTCCCCTGCACGGAGAACCCGACCTTTTCCCTGTCGGGTCTCCATTGTCGTTGGGGCTGCAACGTGGAGCGGCCTCCGGCAGGAGCGTCCTGGGGCTCCAGTCACGGAGCTGCGGACTACTTACCATCATGGAGCTGGCCGAGTCCGGAGCGGGTGGAGCTGTGGTGGCGCGCTGCTGTGGCTCGACCCCCGGGGATTCGGAGGCTCCGGCCGCGGGTCCGGTGGACGGTGATATCGGGAGCCCGCGGGTCCCTGCTGGGAGACCGCTTTTCGGGGCTTCCGCAACGGCGACTTCTCCCGCCCGAGTCGCGGGGTCGAGGAGTACCTGGAGCGGGGCCTGACATCGCCGCCCGGCGCGGCTTGGAATGGCTGCGGGACTTTGCTAGCGCCTGCCGGGGGCTCCAACAACAGGAACCGGAGCGCGGCCTTGCATCGCCCGGCGCGGCATTAATGGCCGCGGGACAATTGTCATCGCCCACGGGGGGCTTTGACTTTGACTCTGACATCGGGAGGGGAATGGGGAGAGCAGGGGAGAGATAAGTTTTTTTGCCTTCCATCACAGCGAGGAGGAGATGCGCTGTGATGGATGTCTGTGTAAATTGTGTTGTGTCTTGGGTCTTTTTTTCTTGTGTGTATGACTGTAGAAACAACATTTCATTTGAGCCTCTATGAGGTTCAAGTGACAAATAAATTGTATTGTAATTGTATTGCATGGGCAAGTTGTGCCAAAGGGTCTGTTTCCACACTGTATGTTTCTATGACTCTAAGTAAATTCATTACAAGCACTACGGACTATTACGCCTGATGGGCATCTAGGAATGGGCAGTAAATGCTAAATCTGTTACTGATGCTATACTGAAGAACGTAGGCTCTTAAAATTGATTGAGCTTCAGAATACTTGGGGTATTCTTGACTGAAAACTGTCCATTCCCATCAAATTATCTAGTACCAAGTCAAAAGGATTATTTTAAAGAGACACAACTGCATCTCAATTTATGCTATATATTGTATGTGTGTACCATAGATACCAGGGCAGGGTCAAAGTTTCATCATGTTTATTGCACCATGAAATACACACACCCCAATCGAACATTTTTCAGTAAGTTTTTTGTTGAACATACATAAAGGTGTTGAATAGCCAGACCTGACCCCGTGTCTGTTCGTTTCTACGTTGAAGAGTCTGAAACAACTCTTACATCACTGCCAGACAACATGCCATTTCTGAAATCTTTGAGACCATATATGATTGTGATCATTTGTCAAAAATGTCCAACACATTCATTTTGTCAACAGCTAGAAACGTAAATCAACAAAATGAAACATTTTTCAGACTGACACCAGGCCATCTGTCATCGGGTAGGTACACAGCTAACAAGTGGAAACTATGCAAGTATTTAGCACGGGAATCAAGTGCCAGTGGTTAAATATTTGCCTAAAGGGTGGTGATAGTTTATAGTCTTTACAGAGAGCAGAAAGAAAAACAAACATTGAAAGTATGTCTGCACTTAAGCCAAAAATACATGTTAGTTCAAACAGAAATGAGTCAGGATAACATAATTTCATATTTTTCCAATTGAAATGCGATGTTTGATGGTGCATAGAATGGGATCTAAGGTCACCAATTAATAGTGCTGACATTTTGGGCTTTAAAGAGGCAAAAGTATGATAAACACAGGTTAATGTTTTGAAGTTTCAATTCCCACCTGTTTCTACCTGCAAAATCCCACATTCCATTCTTAACACAGGTGTTATTGAGTCACAGTCATAGAGTGATACAGTGTGGAAACAGGCCCTTCGGCCCATCTCGCCCACGCTGGCCAACAATGTCCCAGCTACACTAGTCCCACTTGCCTGCGCTTGGTCCATATCCCTCCAAGTTTGTTCCATACACCCATCACCCTTCGTGTGAAAAAGTTACCCCTCAGATTCCTATTAAATCTTTTCCCCTTCACTTTGAACTTTATCTGTGGAATTCACTGCCACAGATGGTAGTTGAGGCCAGCACATTGGCTATATTTAAGAGGGAGTTAGATGTGGCCCTTGTGGCTAAAGGGGTCAGGGGGTATGGAGAGAAGACAGGTATGGGATACTGAGTTGGATGATCAGCCATGATCATATTGAATGGCGGTGCAGGCTCAAAGGGCCGAATGGCCTACTCCTGCACCTATCTTTTATGTTTCTATGTTGAACCTAGGTTCTCTGGTCCTCGATTCCCCTACTCTGGGGAATACCCTACTCCGGCGCCCAATCTATTCCTCTCATGATTTTGTATACCTCTATAAGATCTCCCCTCATCCTCCTGCTCTTGTGAATCGCACCGTGGGATTGACTTTTAAATTTTGTTGTACCATGTGCAATGACAATAAAGAGATTCATTCATTCATTCATCACTCCATGGAATAGAGACCCAGCCTTCTCTACATCTCCCTATAGCTCACACCCTCTAGTCCTGGCAACATCCTTATAAATCTTTTCTGAACCATTTCAAGCTTGACAATATCTTTCCTATAATATAACGCCCAGAACTGAACACAATATTCTAAATGCGGTCTCACCACGTCTTATACAACTGCAACATGACCTCCCAATTTCTATACTCAATACCCTGACTGATGAAGGCCAAAGTGCCAAAAGCCTCTTTGACCACCTTATCTACCTGCGACTCGACCTTCTAGGAACCATGCACCTGTACTCCTAGATCCCTCTGCTCTTCAACACCACCCAGAGGCCTTCCATTTACTGTGTAGGTTCTGCCCTTGTTCGACATCCCAAAATGCAACTCCTCACACTTCTCTGTATTAAATTCCATCAACCATTCCTTCCCCACCTGGCCAATTGATCCAGATCCTGCTGCAATCGTTCACAACTATCTTCACTATCTGCAAAACCACTAACTTTTGTATCATCAGCAAACTTGCTAATCTTGCCCTGTATGTTCTCATCCAAATCATTGATGTCGATGACAAACAGTAATGGGCCCAGCACCGAACCCTGAGGCACGCGACTAGTCACAGTCATCCAGTCTGTGAAACAACCTTCCACCTTTACCCTCTGCTTCCTTCCATGGAGTCAATTTGCTATCCATTCAGCTATCGCTCCTTGGATCCCATGCGATCTAACCTTCCAGCGCAACACAACATCTACAGCTCTGCCCTCATCAACCTTTTTGGTCGTGTCTTCAAAAAAATCAGATTTGTGAGACAAGACCTCCCACGTACAAAACTATGCTGACTATCACTAATCAGCCTTTGCCAATCCAAATGCCTATATAATCCTATCCCCCAGAATACTCTCCAGTAACTTACCAACTACAGATGTTAAGCTCACCAGCCTATAGTTCCCAGCATTTTCTCTGCAGCCCTTCTTGAAAAGGGGTTCAACATTTGTCACTCTCCAATCTTCCAGCACCTCTCCTGTATTTAAGGACGACTCGGGCTTCAATCAGGGCTTCCGCAATTTCCTCTCTAGTGCTAGAAGCCAACCTGTCTTCCAGAGTTAGATCACTCGTACAAAGTGTGAGGCAGCTTGCTTTAAATCTTAACGGGAGGGCTCGGTGATGGGGGTTGTAGTGTTCAATATTAAACTGCTATGTTTCTGCTATTGATGCCAGCAAGTCTTGAAGTTCTATGCGTGCACTTCAAAATACTAATGTCTGAGGCTGACTGAGTGACTGGCTGCACTATACCTGCGATTGTGCTCCATTGTTGCAATCCTTCACATGGAGTCCACATGCAGACCAATATCAGTGCCCAGCCTTGTTAAGATCTCCCAACTTTGCTCCAATTATTTCATCAGCGACTCTCAGACAGTTTTTTGTCTGCCAAGCGTAAAAATAAGTAATTTTATTAGGATTATTTAGCTTCAGTCTAATGCTTTTAACTATTTCAGTGTTATTATACATTGTCAATTAACTTTAAAAGTATTTTAATGATATCGAGAACCAGACCTGTGTTTATGGTGAGGGGGGAAACGTTTAACAGGAACCTGAGGAGTAACTTTTGCACACAAAGGGTGGTGAGTGTATGGCACGAGTTGCTAGAAGAGGTAGTTGAGGCAGGTACTATTGCAACTTTTAAGAAACATTTAGACAGGTAGATGGATATTGTATTGTATTGTATTGTATATCTTTATTGTCATTTCCTGAGTATTCGCATACCCAGAGGAAACAAAAAAACGTTGCTCAACCAGTGTCCATTCAGTGTGCATTAAAAATAAATAGAAATAAAAATACATATATCATGAACAAATTTAACACTCTACAAAACATTCTACAAAACATGGATAGGGCAGGTTTAGAGGGAAATGGGTCAAACACAGGCAGGTGGGACTAGTGTAGCTGCGACATGCTGGCCAATGTGGGCCAAAGGGTCTGTTTCCATGTTGTGACTCTATGACTATATTGTTAAATTAATTCAAATTTAATAGTTTTTTTAAATTAGCATTATTAGAAAACAAAGATACACCCTATCATTATTTTTTGTTTAAGTGTGCCAGGGCATTTTTGGAGACAGGGCCTTTGCTACTGGTTGCTAGTGGCCTAGCCATTGAGAGATCTTGCTACCTGACTCCCTTATTTAGTGGGCTTCTGCATCTGGTTCAGGTGAGTGGGGATGTGCAGGGACTGAAGGGGACATCTCCAAGTTGCAAAACAAGTCCAAGAAGATGCCGCACAGTGTGGAAGCAATAGATTGATAACTAAAGTGGAAAACACTACAGCAGGTCCCAATTGTTGCCTAAATCTTAACAGTTGGACTGGTTCAAGTCAAATGTCTCTTCTTGATCTTGCTCTATTTTATTCTCAATGGGATGTGAAATTTTGTGGAAAAGGAAATAAGCAACTGATGCAAGTACTCGAATGTGGGTTATTGGTAAGATTATGATGAGGATACACAAAGGCTGAACAGAAAGTAGTTTTGAGTAGGTATAAACAAAATGCTGGAGTAACTCAGCGGGACAGGCAGCATCTCTGGAGAGAAGGAGTGGGTGGCATTTCGGGTCGAGACCATTCTTCAGTATAATGTGGATAAATGTGAGGTTATCCACTTTGGTGGCAAAAACAGGAAAGTAGATGCAACGAGACCTGGGTGCCATAGTACACCAGTCATTGAAAGTAGGCATGCAGGTTCAGAAGGCAGTGAAGAAAGCGAATGGTATGTTAGCATTCATACTCAAGGATTTGAGTATAGGAGCAGGGAGGTTCTACTGCAGTTGTACAGGGTCTTGGTGAGACCACACCTGGAGTATTGCGTACAGTTTTGGTCTCCTAATCTGAGGAAAGACATTCTTGCCATAGAGGGAGTACAGAGAAGCTTCACCAGACTGATTCCTGGGATGTCAGAACTTTCATATAAACAATCTTCCTGCAACTAGCCTGTCCAACCCCTTAAGAATTTTGTAAGTTTCTATAAGATCCCCCCTCAATCTTCCTAATTCTAGCGAGTACAAGCCAAGTCTATCCAGTCTTTCTTCATATGGTTCAAATGTCATTAGAAACGGGAATAGTGCCAGAGGATTGGCATACGACGCATGTTGTTCCATTGTTTAATAAGGGGTCTAAGAGTAAACCTAGCAATTATAGACCTGTTAGTTTGACGTCAGTGGTGGGCAAATTAATGGAAAGGATACTTAGAGATAATATATATAAGCATCTGGATAAACAGGGTCTGATTAGGAACAGTCAACATGGATTTGTGCCTGGAAGGTCATGTTTGACTAATCTTCTTGAATTTTTTGACGAGGTTACTCGGGAAATTGATGAGGGTAAAGCAGTGGATGTTGTATATATGGACTTCAGTAAGGCCTTTGACAAGGTTCCTCATGGAAGGTTGGTTAAGAAGGTTCAATTGCTGGGTATTAATGGTGGAGTAGCAAGATGGATTCAACAGTGGCTGAATGGGAGATGCCAGAGAGTAATGGTGGATGGTTGTTCGTCACGTTGGAGGCCAGTGACTAGTGGGGTGCCACAGGGATCTGTGTTGGGTCCACTGTTGTTTGTCATGTACATAAATGATCTGGATGATGGTGTGGTAAATTGGATTAGTAAGTATGCAGATGATACTAAGATAGGTGGGGTTGTGGATAATGAAGTAGATTTTCAAATTCTACAGAGAGATTTATGCCAGTTGCAAGAGTGGGCTGAAAGATGGCAGATGGAGTTTAATGCTGATAAGTGTGAGGTGCTACATCTTGGGAGGACAAATTAAAATAGGACGTACATGGTAAATGGTAGGGAATTGAAGGATGCAGGTGAACAGAGGGATCTGGGAATAACTGTGCACAGTTCCCTGAAAGTGGAATCTCATGTAGATAGGGTGGTAAAGAAAGCTTTTGGTGTACTGGCCTTTATAAATCAGAGCATTGAGTATAGAAGTTGGGATGTAATGTTAAAATTGTACAAGGCATTGGTGAGGCCAATTCTGGAGTCTGGTGTACAATTTTTGTCGCCTAATTATAGGAAGGATATCAAAAAATTAGAGCGAGTACAGAGGAGATTTACTAGAATGTTGCCTGGGTTTCAGCAACTAAGTTACAGAGAAAGGTTGAACAAGTTAGGGCTTTATTCTTTGGAGCGCAGAAGGTTAAGGGGGGACTTGATAGAGGTCTTTAAAATGATGAGAGGGGTAGACAGAGTTGACGTGAATAAGCTTTTCCCACTGAGAGTAGGGAAGATTCAAACAAGGGGACATGACTTGAGAATTAAGGGACAGAAGTTTAGGGGTAACATGAGGGGGAACTTCTTTACTCAGAGAGTGGTGGCTGTGTGGAATGAGCTTCCAGTGAAGGTGGTGGAGGCAGGTTCGTTTTTACCATTTAAAAATAAATTGGATAGTTATATGGACAGGAAAGGAATGGAGGGTTATGGTCTGAGCGCAGGTATATGGGACTAGGGGAGAATACGTGTTCGGCACGGACTGGAAGGGTCGAGATGGCCTGTTTCCTTGCTGTAATTGTTATATGGTTATATGGTTATATGAAAGTCCTGACATCCCAGGAATCAGCCTGGTGAACCTTCTCTGTACTCCCTCTATGGCAAGAATGTCTTTCCTCAGAATTGGAGACCAAAACTGTATGCAATACTCCAGGTGTGGTCTCACCAAGACCCTGTACAACTGCAATAGAACCTCCCTGGCTCCTATACTCAAATCCTTTTGCTATGAATGCCAACATACCATTCGCTTTCTTCACTGCCTGCTGCACCTGCATGCCTACTTTCAATGACTGGTGTACCATGACACCCAGGTCTCGTTGCATCTCCCCTTTTCCTAATCGGCCACCATTTAGATAATAGCCTACTTTCTTGTTTTTGCCACCAAAGTGGATGACCTCACATTTATTCACATTATACTGCATCTGCCATGCATTTGCCCACTCACACAGCCTATCCAAGTCACCTTGCAGCCTCCTAGCATCCTCCTCACAGCTAACACTGCCCCCCAGCTTTGTGTCATCCGCAAAGTTGGAGATGTTGCATTCAATTCCCTCGTCCAAATCATTAATATATATTGTAAATAGCTGGGGTCCCAGCACTGAGCCTTGCGGTACCCCACTAGTCACTGCCTGCCATTGTGAAAAGGACCCGTTTACTCCTACTCTTTGCGACATAGATACAAAATGCTATAGTAACTCAATGGGTCAGGCAACTTCTCTCGAGAAAAGGAATAGGTGATGTTTCAGGACGAGACCCTTCTTCAGGCAGAGTCAACCAAAAACGTCACCTATTCCTTTTCTCCAGAGATGCTGGCTGATATACTGGGTTACTCCAGCATTCTATGTCTATCTTCCATGTGTAGAGTTATCCTCTCATGGAGATGCTTTCCATTTTGTTACTGCAGGCAATGGACTCAGAACACATTTGGCAGCTCAGAACCGGGCATCCACGAGAAGCTGTGGACAATCAGCAGGCATGTACATCACTAAGAGTTGTAATCTTGCAGGCTGGCACACCACTCTACCATTGCTATCATGACAGGTCTTTGGATCAATGGGTATTGCAGAATGATATGTGCTTGGAGCAGCGCAAAGTTCAGATCAGAATGAGGTGTCAACCTGGTGAAACTGTAACATAGGTATACATGCGTGCCAAATGAAAAGATGATGTGCAATAGACAGAGCTACGAAATGCCACCACCAATGGATTAGACAAATCCTGCCAAATCTAGTTGAGAATGGTAGGGGGCAACTACAATGTAACCAAGAGAAGATGAAAACTTCAAGAACATACCAATCCTCCACAATGGCAGGCTAAGTATAAACTCACCTAGGTCTCACTGGGACCACATTCCCATGCTCCCTAAATATGCACCACAGCCCTGTTCTAGTGCTATTGTAAACTCACTAGGGTTCTGATTGCCATGCTCACCAGGCTCACTGGAAAATATTTCTCCACTATCGTGTAACATCAAAAAAAAGCTAATTAAAAGAGTGTTGCGGTATCAATATGAGTAATGACCAATAGTTTGAAAAATATGTCAATCAAAGTCTTGAGAATAAAAAACAAATTGCTGGAAGAACTCAGCGGGTCATGCAGCATCTGTGGAAGGAAGGAACAGATTCCATTTACGGATGGGACCTTTCTTCCTTCCTGTCCTTTCCCACCACAGAATCTTCCTGACCAGCTGAACTCCTCTTGCACTTTGTTTTTTGCTCAGGATTCCAGCATCTGCAGTCTCTCGTATCCCCAAAGACCTGAGGGTGCCCTGCCCGATTAACATTGTAATTGTGGTCAGATTCCAACCTTCAGCACGGGTTTCATTTAAGGACCATTTAATAATGCATTATCACAGATCTTTTTTAAAGGCTGTGTACAATTATTTGTGTCCACAAGATGTTGGCCCCAGACTGTCAAAGCTCATGGGACAGCTTGAAGTCACCAAAAATGGAAATCGGGGAGTTGTGCGATATATGCCTGCATTGATAATGCCCATTTTATACTTTGATTCAAAGCCAAAATTATCCCTGAAGAGGCAGTCCTCAAATTATAGAAATCAGAGTTTGGATCGAGCACAGAATCTGAAGGAAAACGAACATTGATACTGTCTGTGATGAAAGTTCACAGTAGATTTCAGCTTAAATAATTGAGCGCCCATTCCTGTAGACTTAACTCGCCTTTTAAACATTGGTCTAAATTTGGCACACAACATATCAGCGTTCACTCTCAGAGGGATTTACAGAATTATTGAATCAAGAATGCAGAAAATAGAGACAGATGTCAAGATTTTTGAAATGCACAAAAGCTTCACAATTGAATTTCATGAGCACTGGCTTCCTGTTTATCAGTAAGTAAATTGCTCTTTGTGATTTAGCTGGAGGGTTGGTGATCCGTTCAGATTTATATGTAAATTATATGAATTGGGATATAGAGATTGCTAAACCAACATTGGATTAGGATGTTGAAAATCTGCTGTAAATCTGTATCATGTCAGTAATGTTTTAGCCTTGAGTGGGAGTTGGAAGATAGTCCTCATAACCATCAAGTCATGGAAATTTATGACACAGAAAGGGATTAATATCAAAAGATAAAACTCTCCATTTCACCCTATTACTGGGGACAGAAAACTAACCCTGGCAAAGGGTTCGAGTACCATAAGGACACCGATTTAAGACATTTGGCAACAGATTCAGGAGGGAGATTAATAATCATTTTCAACAGGAATTGGAGGGATATTGGCCTAAATTTAGCAATAGGGTGACAGTGAGGCTGTCTTTCTTATGGATTAATGAAGTAACAAGCCCAAGCTCAACACATTACACTTACACATGAGTAATTCCATCCAATTTCATTTGCATGTAACCTATATTCTTGCACCCGCTACAGATCCAGTCAGAAGCACATACAAAGGCAAACATTTAGGTCCAAAAATTAATTCAGACAATTATGAGAAAATAGCGGTAGGTTTTATTCCCTTGGCATAACCCATAGTGGAGTGATTTTGCGCACATGATCTTCTGTGAAGACACCATCAGGAAATCCAATTCCACGGTTTTAAAGGGAATTTAATTCTCCCTCATTTTTTCTGACATTAAATGCTCCCGAATTATATCCAGTGTAGAGCAGAACCCAAAATTCATATGCAATACAATGTTCAACCTCTTTGGTCTGAGATATTTATCCAACTCGATTTTGCTAAGTTTATCCCAGGTGATACTGAGCTATTTTACTCGTCTGCATTAATTGTCCATATTGAGCACTCTGACTATCAAATAAATCCACGCATGTTTGCCTGAGCTGCTTTGTCTGTGGACGCCAGGGTCACAATCACTGTTAGTTTCCTAGCCTCGGGATCATTCCCAATGGCTGTCGTTGTTCTCTGCCTCATCCCACAGTTTGCAGTTCACTACTGCATTTGAGAGGTTGTCCAATTTTCGCACTCAAGGAGTCAAACATCATTCACCTTTCTTTCAGCCCAGAAGAACAAATAGTGTAACGGTAATTTCTAAACTTTTCAATGTCCAACATTTAATTACCGTTACTACTCGGGGATGTGGTGGAGATATAGTATACGCACTAACAGATAGCAAAAATGAATCTTCCAGTCATTGCTTCTTGATTAATTGGTCTTTTATTGAAGTAATACAAAACAAATAAATAATTCATAACTTTGCGTTTTTGCTATCTGTTAGTGCGTAAACTCCAGTATTCTGCCCATCAACCAAGAACCTTGCAGTGCAGTTGAATCAACCACCAAAACGATATCACCTGGAATAAAATGTCTTCTAACCCTTGACCATCGTTGTCGTTCTTGGATTAGAGGCAAGTATTATTGTGTCCAACGTTTCCAAAAAAGATCTGCCATATATTGTACCTGTCTTCATCTGCGTCTAATGCACAAATCTTCTTTCACAAAGAGCTCATTGGATCGGTCTTCAATAGAAGAAAATGATTTGGTGTAAGTGCTTCCAGTTCACTTGGATCATCAGAACTGTTGGTAATGGGTTGATCATTTAAAATTGCTTCAATTTCACAAAATAAGTTTGTAATCCTTCATCGTTTAAGGTAATTTAAGGTAGACAAAAATGCTGGAGAAACTCAGCGGGTGAGGCAGCATCTACGGAGCGAAGGAAATAGGCAACGTTTCGGGTCAAACCCTTCTTCAGAAGCCCTTCTTCAAAATGTATACAGGATACCCTAATACATGTTTCCACTCTAATCTACTTCCTTCTATTATATCCACCTCTTTCAGGAGAAAAAAATATGCGAGGCCTCTTACTTCCTTAAAGTGTCCCACTGTTCAACAGAACACATCTGGTCTGTACCTCGACTGCTTTTACTGGTCTTCGCACCATGTCTCCAAAGCACTTATTACACAATAACCAACTTCACCAACTTTACATTTTCAATTGCCTAACCCTCAATTGTTTTTTACTTGTTTCAATGTTCACAGGATGTGACCAATGCTGGCAATGATAGCATTTATTATATTGCCTGTGCATAATTGTCCCTGAATCGAGGAGGTTGTAAGAGTCAACCACATTGGTTGATATATATGTATAAATATGTGTAAATATTATATATATGGTTAATATGTATGGCATATATGGTTTATATATATATATATATATATATATATAATGTTATGGGTTGCAGCATTCCATTCCTGAAGGACAACAGTAAAGCAAATGGAGTTCAAGCAACAATCTTTAACAGCCTTTCTCATTGTCAACTAAACCACATACATGAAACAATTCATGATAGTCAAGTCAAGTCAAGTCACATTTATTTATATAGCACATTTAAAAAAACAACTCTCGTTGGCCAAAGTGCTTTACATTTGTTATAAGAATAGTATAAACAAACAAACTACATACATATATACATATAGCCCTCGCACAGTGGACATCAGGAAAGGCTTGGGAGTACAGATAAGTTTTCAGTCTTGACTTAAAGGAGTCGATGGAGGGGGCAGTTCTGATGGGAAGGGGGATGCTGTTCCACAGTCTAGGAGCTGCAACCGCAAAGGCGCGGTCGCCCCTAAGCTTATGCCTAGACCGCGGGATATTCAGCAGCCCCAAGTCGGCCAATCTGAGGGACCTGGAGGTGGAGTGGTGGGTGAGAAGACTTTTAATGTAGGAGGGGGCAAGCCCATTGAGGGCTTTGTAGACATAGAGGAGAGTCTTGAAATGTATACGGAACCGCACAGGAAGCCAGTGGAGGGAGGCCAGGATCGGGGTGATGTGGTCCCTTTTTTCGGGTGCCCGTCAGGAGTCTCGCTGCGGCATTTTGGACCAGTTGCAGGCAGGACAGGGAAGATTGGCTGATGCCAGTGTAAAGAGTTGCAGTAATCGAGGAGGGAGGAGATAAATGTGTGGATGATCTTTTCGAGGTCATCAAAGTGGAGGAATTGTTTTAGTGTAGCTATCGTCCGAAGCTGAAAGAAGCTAGCTTTTACCACAGCATTAACTTGTTTGTCAAATGATAGGTATAGTGTACATAAATGCTGTCTCACAGATCTAACAACATATATTTAATCCTGACCTCTAATGCTGAGGTATAGAGTTTGCAGGTTTTTCCTGTGAGTACATGGGTTTTCTCTGGGTGCTTCAGTTTCCTCCCACATACCAAAGACATGCAGGTTGATAAATTGCTTGGCAACGGTAAAAATTGCTCCTAGGATGTAATTGAGTTGTAAGATCTGAGGGGAGAATTGATGAGAATGCAAGAAGAAGAATGAAATGGAATTGGTATAGCAAACAGCAGTTTGATGGACGTTGACACATTGTCCTTGAACTCTTGTCATTTCACTTTAAAAAAAAACTCCCACTTGCTAGACATCCCTTTATTTGCAAACAGTTTTATTCAATCGTTCTCTGCAAGTTTCTGCAATCCGTCCAAAAGTGGCGTTGTACAATTTAGGACCATAACTTGGGGGCCAGTCCTATCTTTCTCCATGACTATTTAAAAACAAATACAATTACGATCACCGGCCCCAAAATCCTCCACCGCTATGGTAGTCACTTGCCCTCCCTCGTTCCTACTAGAATGAGCAGTGTGGCACCCTTGCTAGTAGGACCCTCTATATATTTCTTAAAGAAACTTTTTTGAACATGTTTAACAAATTCCAAACCCTTTACACTAAGGTACAAATTCCCACTAATGCTACCCTGTAATTATATTTACAGCTATCTGCAAGCTCCCTACACTTCTGTTCATCTAATTCACACTGACTATTGGGAGGCCAATAATGCAGGCAATCAATGTGATCCCCCACCTTCTTTTTTCTAAGTTCTAATCATATAGCCTCACTGAACGATCCCACAGTCATATTCTCTTTAGGCACTATTCTCTATCACATAAAAAAAACGATTTCCCCTCCTCTCCCACCTGTACCTCTATTACGCCTGTAGCAACTATACCTTGGATAGACACAAAATGCTGGAGTAACTCAGCGGGACAGGCAGCATCTTTGGAGAGAAGGAATGGGTGACGATTCCTGTTGAGACTCTTCTTCCGACCTTGGAACACTGCGCTGACAATCCTGCCCTTCTCTCAGACATGTTTTTGTTGTGGCTATGATATCCCAGTCCCCTAATCAAGTTCCTGTGTTGGTTATATTGAATATACTCGATGACTTCATCCAGCAACTTCCCTCCAAAAATAGTCACTTTAATAGCCCCAAAGATTTCCATGAGTGCTTTGGTGCTCGTTTTACTTTCTGACAGTACAAAACAAGTTCAGGAACCTACAAAATACATTTGAAATTAAGAAAGTTCTTGTTTCTTTCTTTGCATGCTCTTGGGTTCCAGGAACCATTGCAAAGTTTACTCATCCACGGCGTTTGTTTGTTCACCAGATACCAATAAATATTCAATGTCTAGACTTTTCAACCAAAAACCTGGCTCCTTAAAGCTGTATGTCTGTACTGAATCATCCTAAATAGTGGTGAAAAAATTGGCAATAAAATTAATTGACTGTTTTGCTTAATTTCATGAAAATGATTATCTTTTAATCATTAAAATGAGTAAAAATGAGCAGGAAGGGAGGTAGGAGTGGGGAGATATCGGCATTAGCATCTGCATTGCAGCATATAAACAAAAATAAAGTTTAATTGACCTGGGAGAGAGCCCTTTCCTCTGATCCAATCATTAAGTATACTTCCAATATTTAAAATATGACAACAAGAAGCATTAACTCCATTAATTGTTGTATTAAACGCTGGAGAATGCGATTTTTAATTTCCATTTCTATTATAATTAATTGAAAACAATTTTCAACAATTTAAACAAAATAACAAATCATTGCCGCTAATGCTTTCTTGAATGCTGCATGACAGAAATATTCTGAACCTTAGGGAGATAAGCTATGGTGTGACATGTTGTTAGCAAATTTAAAAGGCAAAATTAGCAGAGCAATCATGAGAAAATAACGCTAAGCTTCTATTCCCATCTGTCAAATGCATTTTGTTGGATGATTAACTGGCACTATTTTGGCCTACCCTTGGGCCCTCCTGAGGGGTATGCCCCTTGACATGCACCTGCCACTCTCTCCAAAGTAACATTGCAAAATCTCGCTGCATTTCTTCTCTCATTGGCATCTGAAATATGTAATTAAATACTTAGATTTTTATATATTTGAATTTTCTTTATATCTTCAACTCAATACTTTCAAACGCAAAAAATAAATATGGTCTCAAATGTTGAACTCAGAATTGTTTATGGTTTCATTAAGTGAGTCCATAATATATAACTTCCACATTTCATTTTTAACATTATTTAACAATGTTTTCTTTCCTCTGTCTGCTTACTTCGTTCAGTCTGTTTAATGTAGCAAAGAAGTCTTGCATTGCATTACAGCATCACAGCATTATCATAAACTTTTTGAACATGGAGCCACATAAGCAAATATTCACACAAGTGTAGGCAATAGGTAAAGATTTTGTTTATAAGGTGTGTTTTAAGGAGGAAGCAGACATTAAGACAGAGAGATTAGTTTAGTTTAGAGATACAGCATGGAAACAGGCCCTTCGGCCCAACGAGTCCACGCTGAGTAGTATCGGTCACCCGTACACTAGTTCTATCCTACGACCTTAGGGAAAATTTCGAGAGGCCAATTAACCTGCAAACCTGCACGTCTTTGGCATGTGAGAGGAAACCTGAGCTCCTGGATTTACTAGAATGTTACCTAGATTTACTAGAATGTTGCCTGGGTTTCAGCAACTAAGTTACAGAGAAAGGTTGAACAAGTTAGGGCTTTATTCTTTGGAGCGCAGAAGGTTAAGGGGGGACTTGATAGAGGTTTTTAAAATGATGAGAGGGATAGACAGAGTTGACGTGGAAAAGCTTTTCCCACTGAGAGTAGGGAAGATTCAAACAAGGGGACATGACTTGAGAATTAAGGGACTGAAGTTTAGGGATAACATGAGGGGGAACTTCTTTACTCAGAGAGTGGTAGCTGTGTGGAATGAGCTTCCAGTGAAGGTGGTGGAGGCAGGTTTGTTTTTATCATTTAAAAATAAATTGGATAGTTATATGGATGGGAATGGAATGGAGGGTTATGGTCTGAGCGCAGGTATATGGGACTAGGGGAGATTATGTGTTCGGCACGGACTAGAAGGGTCGAGATGGCCTGTTTCCATGCTGTAATTGTTATATGGTTATATGGAGAAAGTTAACGTGGTCACGGGGAGAATGTACAAAGAGACAGCACCCATAGTCAGGATTGAATGCAGTCTCTGGCTCTGTGAGGGAGAAACTTTACCGCTGTGCCACTGTGCTGCCCCAATACAGCAAAGGACTTCTCAAGCTTAGGATCTAGGCAGAGCCATTGAACAGAGGGACAATTAAAAGGCAAGAATTGGAGAAGAGCAGATATTATGGATGGTTTGGGACTGGAGAAAAACACAGAGGCAGGAAGTGGCATGACCAAAGAGTGTTAGAAACAAGTATATTTTAAAATCATGGCAACACTTGAAAGAGATCTGATGTGGGTCTGTAAAGTAAGGTGAGGGGTTAATAGGGCTTGTAATTAGTTGGCACATCGTTATAGATGACCTCCAAAAACAGAGATAAAAGGGATGCAATCTGGTGGACAATTTAATAATGAAGGTGAGAGGTAACACATACTTGGATGAGAGTTTTAGCAGCAGATGATTTGAGGCAGGTCTGAGTTATGTAGTTTTGAAAATTGAAATCAAAATGTTAGTATGCAGTTTGTATAAAGTTCATCTCAAGATCAAAAATGACACAAAGGCTTCAACCATTCTACTTTAATACAAATAGGTATCAGACAGAGATAGAGAAATATAGCAAGGAATTTTCTAGCATAGGGCTGAGCATACGCAGATGAGATTAGTTTATCTTGACAATATGTTGGGCACGGACATTGTGGGCCAAAGGGCCTGATCCTGTGCTGTACTCTTCTATGTTCTATGTTGGGGATTGATATGTAATAAAAACAATGGCTTCAATTTTTCTAAAATTTATTTGAGGAAAATTGATTAAACATGAGGCTGGCAATCTCGGAAAATCTTTCTGCCAGGTAACTGGCCACTCAGAGAACAACAAGAGTAACCTGGTGTGGCTTCCTTTGATTCTCCACCTGTCACCCTATTCATTACTTTGTGACTTTGTAATCATTTGGTGAAAGCAATTCCAGAAATATAGATGAGGTTAAATACAAGATAGTCACCACACAGAGACAGAGAATCGCAGGAAATAACTATTAATCACGGTTAAAGAAAAGAATCAAATAAAATATGTGATGTGAGCTGTTAAAATATTAGTAATATCACTGAAATTAACATTCTACAATGCCTTTTGAAAAAATGCACTTCTAGAATATGAGCTCAAAAATATGGACTCTGTTAATGTAATTTGTGAATTAAATACAGGAGAAGGAGGCATTGCAAAGTGTTAGATCTCTGGGATTCAGATATTCTATATTGATAATAAACAAGATAATTCTAGCCATCTAAAAATTGCCGAATTGTCAACCTGAATTGTGTACTTTGCATAACACTGCCAAATCCATGGTTAAGCAGAATCTGCCAAAATAACGCATAAAAGAAAATCACCAGCGAATTGTTTTGGGTCTTCATTGATGATATTTAACATTCAGTCCTGCATTTCAAGAATGTTCACTCAGAATAGCTGTCTCAGAAAACTGTACTTCAACATACAGCCTGATAGTAAGCCAACTTGGCCATGATGGGCTAAACGCCCATCTTCTATGGTGTAACCATCTTACTATATTGTTACTCAACATGTTTCTATGTCTTCAGCAAAGTAGAAGGAAAAAACATTGAATGAACGGAATTATCGGTGTATGGTAAACGGTGGTGAATCTGTGTAATTCTTGGCCACAGAGGCCATGGAGACCAAGTCAGATATTTTTAAGTCAGAGATAGTTTGATTCTTGATCAGTACAGGTTTCAGAGATTTTAGGGAGAAGGAAGGAGAATGGGGTTAGGAGGGAGAGATAGATCAGACTTGATTGAATGGCGCAGTAGACTTGATGGGCCAATTGACCTAATTCTACTCCTATCACTTATGACCTTACGACTTTATGATCACTCAGGTTCATTGATTGTTTCATTATTTAATTCCCTAAATTCATGTAGATTTCATGTGGGATTTAAAGCATTATGAATGTTAAATAACAGCAATTTCTTTATACTTCAAAAACATTCATCTCTCTTCTGCAATAAACATTTTTTGGCTGAAACAGCCCCATTTAGGTGGCTTCCTTAGGCACTCGTTTAATGTATTGGAAAACATTTTAACTGTAGGAAACAAGTTACTGATTAAGATGTAAAAAATGGGAAATAAATTAATTTTTCCACATTTGTGTCGCAGGAGAGATGTGTATGCATTCATTGAAGCGAGAAATACTTTCCTACTTTTTTGCATTCAGTCTTATCATAATGTGATCCCAGGTGAGATGCAGCACGCGTTAAACCCTATAAATAGCAACAAAAAGTGAAATTTATATATTATCATGATGTTTTTGCTGTTATGGACAGAAAAGATGATGCACCCATTAAGCATTTATCCTAGGGGTGGTTTATTATTATGCAGTGGAGGATTCCTGTTCACATGATCAATGGACATATTTTACGATACGATACCATATGATAGAACTTTATTCGTTCCAGGAGGGAAATCGACCCGCCAACAGTCATAAAACACAAAATACATGAAACATGAAATTCAAGTGATGAGTGGAAAGGATTGGGGATGTGCAAAGATGGGGGGGGGGGGGGGGGGGGGGGGGGGGGGTGGAGTCATTTATGCCATGACAGAAGGGGGAGCAATTGTACAGTTTGATAGCCACATGGAAGAAGGATCTCCTGTGGCTTTCTGTACTGCATCTTGGTGGAACCAGCTGAAGGTGCTGCTCAGGTTGACCAATGTGTCAATATGGCAATATATTTAAAAGAACTCCTGGAATATTTATGTGTGTACATGTTATTAACAAATATTTGTTACCTTTCATTTTAGTTTTTGAATGTCTAGAGTCATATGGTGTGGAAACAGGCCCATTGGTGCACCGACCAATATGCCCCATGTATACTAGTCCCACCTGTATTTGACCCATATCTAAACTTGTCATATCCACGTACCTGACTAAATGTTTCTTACTGTAAATGTTGCGATAGTACCTGCCTTTGTATCGTCTGCTGCAATCAAGATAGAAAACCATCATATAAGAAAGAAAAAGGTACATTTAAAATTCTGGCTTTTCAAATATCCAAATTCTACTTAAATGATGGGTTAATACAAAGTTCCTTCTAAAGTGCTTGAACCAAGAATTAGACTAACAAATGTTATTGACTGGAAAACACGAAAGTGAAGCTGCTGGAATCTTGAGAAAAGGTAATCTGTCTATATCCCTCCACAGATGCTGCTTGACCTGCTGAGTTCCTGCAGTTATTTTTTTTTTCTTCAGATATTGATTCATTTTCATACTTGACATTTGATATGGAAGATAATAATAATAATAATAATAAATTGTATTTATGGGCGCCTTTCAAGAGTCTCAAGGACACCTTACAAAAATTTAGCAGGTAGAGGAAAAACATGTAAGGGGAATGAAATAAATAGTAGAGATATGACTAGTACACAAAGTAAAGACAGAATTCAATACAAAACACAATATGAGGCAATGAATGCACAGATGAAAAGGGAGGGGGACGTGGGGCTAAGGATAGGCAGAGGTGAAGAGATGGGTCTTGAGGCGGGACTGGAAGATGGTGAGGGACACGGAATTGCGGATCAGTTGGGGGAGGGAGTTCCAGAGCCTGGGAGCTGCCCTGGAGAAGGCTCTGTCCCCAAAACTGCGGAGGTTGGACTTGTGGATGGAGAGGAGACCGGCTGATGTGGATCTGAGGGACCGTGAGGGTTGGTAGGGGGAGAGGAGGTCAGTGAGATATGGGGGGGCCAGATGGTGGAGGGCTTTGTAGGTGAGGATCAGGATTTTGTAGGTGATCCGGTGGGAGATGGGAAGCCAGTGAAGTTGTTTGAGGACTGGAGTGATGTGATGCCAGGATTTGGTGTGGGTGATGAGTCGGGCGGCTGCGTTCTGGACCAGTTGGAGTCAGTTGATGTAGGTGGAGCTGATGCCAAGGAGAAATGAGTTGCAGTAGTCCAGTCAGGAGGAGATGAAGGCATGGATGAGTCTTTCAGCAGCGGGAGGTGTGAGAGAGGGTCTGAGGTTGGCGATGTTGCGGAGATGAAAGAAGGAGGTTTTAATGACATGGCGGATGTGAGGCTCAAGGGAGAGGGTGGAATCAACGATCACGCCAAGGTTGTGGGCCTGGGGAGATGGGGAGACAGTGGTGCTGTCGATGGTGAGAGTGGGGTTATTGATTTTGCTGAGTGTGGCTTTGGAGCCTATGAGGAGGAATTCTGTCTTATCGCTGTTGAGTTTGAGGAAATTATGTTGCATCCAGGTTTTTATAGCTGACAAAGAGGAGTTGATATGGGAGAGGGGGGGGTGGGGGTTGTGGGGGGATTTGGTGCCGAGGTAGATCTGGATGTCATCAGCGTAACAGTGGAAGTCCAGGTTGAAGTGGCGGAGTATCTGACCAAGGGGGAGGATGTAGTTGATGAAGAGGAGGGGGCCGAGTACGGAGCCTTGGGGAACGCCTTGAGTGTCTGTGGCTGTAGCAGAGGTGTGGTTGTGGAGAGAGATGAAGTGGGATCTGTTGGAAAGGTAGGAACGGAGCCAGCTGACTGCAGAGCCTTCAATGCCGAGGTCTTTGCGTCTGGTGAGCAGGATGTTATGTTTCACTGTATCGAAGGCTGTGCTCAGGTCGAGGAGGATGAGGATGTTGAGGGAACCAGTGTCAGCAGAGGTGAGGAGGTCGTTGAGGACTTTGAGGAGAGCAGTTTCTGTGCTATGGAGGGGGCGAAAGCCAGATTGGAGGGGTTCAAGTAGGTTATACGCAAGGAGGTGGGAATGAAGTTGCGACGCAACGATACGCTCCAGGGTTTTTGAAAGAAAGTGGAGGTTTGAGATTGGGTGGTAGTTAATGAGAGAGGAGGGATCAAGACCAGGTTTCTTTAAGATCGGTGTGACAGCAGCAGTTTTGAAAGCGGAGGAGACAATTCCTTGGGACAATGAGGAGTTGAAGAGATTAGTGAGGTAGGGGCAGAGAACGGGGAGGCAGGACTTCAGCAGGGGAGTGGGGAGAGGATCGAGGGAGCAGGTAGTGGGTTTGGAAGAGCTGATGAGTTTGGAGATTTCAATGGGGGTGACCAGGTCAAACTGGGAGAGGAAGCAGTGTGGAGGAGGGGTAAGGAGGTCAGTGGAGATGTTGAAAGGAGGGGGCTTGGTAGGTGGTGGAGTAGATGCTGGGGAGTCGGGTACAGGGGATAAAGATTCATAGATGGTGCTAATTTTATCAGCGAAAAAGTGGAGGAATGAGTTGCAGAGATCCGGAGTAGAGGTAGGGAGAGTGTTGGCTCGAGGCTTGAGGAGGTTGTCCACTGTGGAGAAGAGGGTTCTGTGGTTTAGGCAGGGATCGGTGAATATGGAGGAGAGGTAGGCAGATTTTGCAGCAATGAGGGCATCTTTGTAGTCAGTGAGGTGGAGTTTGTAAGCTTCAAGGTGGACTGTGAGAGATGATTTCTTTGTGAGTCGTTCAAGTCGGCGGTGATCTTGCATACTCTGAGAGAAAATGCAAATTATCTGAAATTGATGAAAGATGTTGCAAACAATAAAGGTTTGTCCATTCCTTCGTTCATTGACTGAAATTTTTTGACAGTCATACAGCATGGAAACAGCCCCTTCGACCAAACCTTCCCACTCCCACTAACATGTCCCAGCTACACTAGTCCCACCTGCCTTCATTTGGCTCATATCCCTCCAAAACTATCCTATCCATGTACCTGTCTAAATGTTTTCCTAACTGTTGTGATTGTACCTGCCCCAACACCTCCTCCGGCTGCTCGTTCCATACATTTACCTTAAACCTCTGGCCCTCTGGTACTCGGGCAAGAGACGTTGTGTGTTGGGGATTGCATGAATGCTGTCGATGTGGTGTCGGTGGTACCGTTAGTAAGTCCACTGCTGTTTTCTCTATAGTTGTACGGCCTTGTAGAAACATAGAAACATAGAAATTAGGTGCAGGAGTAGGCCATTCGGCCCTTCGAGCCTGCACCGCCATTCAATATGATCATGGCTGATCATCCAACCCAGTATCCCGTACCTGCCTTCTCTCCATACCCCCTGATCCCCTTAGCCACAAGGGCCACATCTAACTCCCTCTTAAATATAGCCAATGAACTGGCCTCAACTACCCTCTGTGGCAGAGAGTTCCAGAGATTCACCACTCTCTGTGTGAAAAAAGTTCTTCTCATCTCGGTTTTAAAGGATTTCCCCCTTATCCTTAAGATTTCCCCCTTATCCTTAAGACCACATTTCCAGTTTTAAACGCTAGGCTTAGTAACTGTCCAAGAATCAATTCTAGCATTTATTTCATGAGGGCTTGTATAAAAAACCGGGATGTAATGCTGACGCACTGGTAAGGCTGCATTTGGAATATTGTGAGCAATTCTGGACCCCATATCTGAGGAAGGATTTGCTGGCTCTGGAGAAAGTTCAGAGGGGGTTTACAAGAATGATCCCACAAATTAGTAGGTTAACCTATGATGACTGTTTTTCAGCTCAGGGTCTGTACTCGCTGGAATTTAGAAGAATGAGGGGGGACCGCATTGAAAAATACAGAATCGTGAAAGGCTTGGATGGAGTGGATGTGGAGAGAATGTTTCCACTAGTGGGAGAGTCTAGGACGAGAGGTCATTGCCTCACAATTAAAGGACGTTCTTTTAGGTAGGAGATGAGGAGAAATTTAGAGTTAGATATAGCTCTTAGGGCTAATGGAATCAAGGGAAATGGGGAGAAAGCAGGAACGGAGTTGAGTTTTGGATGATCAGACATGATCACATTGAATGGCGGTGCTGGCTCGAAGGTCCGAATGGCCTTCTCCTGCACCTATTTTCTATATTTCCAATTTTCTAAATTTCTTTAGTCAGAGGTGAATCTGTGTAAAAGTTTACTTTGCTAAGACTTTCCTTCCTCCTTTTTAAGGCAGAGATAGATAGATTATTGATTAGTACAGGTGTCAGAGGTTATGGGGAAAAGGCAGGAGAATGGGGTTAGGAGTGAGAGATAGATCAGCCATGATTGAATGGCAGAGTAGATTTGATGGGCTGAATGACCTAATTCTACTCCTATTACTTATGACCTTAATCCAGCTCATTGGCACAGGTACATGGAAATCCTAGTAGAGTCCGAGTCTGTTGCAATAGCTGCCCTCAAAGTTAGGGTACCTTCACTCTCAGAAAAATAGCGTCAGGATCCTTCTAAACAATATCTGCTGATATATACTGCATGTGAGACTTTGCTGATCAATTCCAGGTTGCCAAAATAATCTCTGTTGCAAAATTGATTTTTAGTCTAAGTCACTTTTGTATTCTTACCTGGAAGGGAAATTTGGCTTAACTACAGAACTTATAAAAGTGCATGTCTTTATACTCATGTCCTTGCCCATTTCTTGCCAAATGTACCCTTTTTAATATTGCCAATTACAATTTGGTTGAAGCTTATAATACCCCTAGCACAGACAGCTTAGAGAGATCAGGTGCCTTGCAATGGACCACGGCGAGGTATAGTATTGGTTTGGCCTGCACTTCTCCACAAAGTAAATTAGAATCACAATGCCACTGGGTGATGCTGAATATGGTTTGGCCATTTATTAAACAAGAAAGAAGACAAGAATCAATTGGTCAGTTTTTTTCCGGCTGCTACTGGGCTCCTTCTAGTGATTACCTCAAGAGGGAAGTATTGGCAGAGGACTGGAAGCAGCTTATAAATCTGTCCACTCTGACAAAAACGATAAGCAATGAGAGCGCAAAGATAATGTGGATTTTTTTAAATTGCAATTATAAACTCAAAGACAATACAAAAATTACAATTAGATAAACAATTACTTTTTAATAAACTGCTCAGAAATATTGTTCTATTTAAAGAAAGAGCCCTGAGGAGGTTGGATCCTGCTAATACTGCCCATTAGAAACCTGCACAGGTTCCTTTGCCCATCGGGGAGGATCTGCTATCCCTTCATATCATTGCAGCATGCACTTGTTTCTTGCCAACACTCCCCAGAAGCGGAGTTGGTGTTGGCTGCACTCTTGAGTAACCCTTTAAAGGATATTTTCTAAAGCCACAGCTATGAGAAAAGCTTCCATCAACAAGGGAGATTCATACACTAAGTTCATGGAACAGAGTAGCTTTACATGAAGGAGTTCACAAGTGCTATTTGGAACTGGGGCTAAAGGATTTTGCTATGTTTTAGGATTTCTGAGAACAATATTAGAGAAATTGCTAATATCATTTTAAAAATAGAAAAATTCAGTAGTGCAGACAAATTTCAAGTCTGAAAGGATTACATTCTGTCCACAATGTTAGCTGAAAGGGAAGGGAAGAATAAAACTGTGAGAGCAGCATTTCTTAACAGTTTATTAAAATGTGCTTGTTTATCTAATTGTAGTTTTTGTATTGTCTCTGAGTTTGTAATTGCAGGGTTTTTTTTTAATTTCCTCATTGTCTTTGTGCTCTCATTGCTTATCAGTTTTGTCAGAGTGGACAGGTTTATAAGGTGTTTCCAGTCCTCTGCCAATGCTTCCCTCTTGAGGTAATCATGAGAAGGAGCCCAGTAACAGCCAGAAAAAAAAAAGTCTAATTGATTAGTGTCTGTTTTCTTGTTTAATAAATGGCCAAACCGCATTCAGTATCACCCAGTGGCATTGTGATTCTGATTAACTTTGTGGAACGGTGCAGGCCAAACCAATACTATACCTCTCTGTGCTCAATTGCAAGACACCTGATTACTCTGAGTTACGTGAAGGCTTAATATGCTGCAATCAAGATTTTAATTGACAATATTGGACATGAATACCACCAGGAGAGCCAAGGAGATGGCAGCCCTGCCGGCATTCTGTTCGTTTTTTCCGCCTTTTGTTATTTTTAGCGTTTGTTAAAAGTTTGTTTTAATGTTTGTTTTATGTGGGAGGAGGGGGGGAGGGGATCAGGGGAAACTTTATTTCAAGTTCCTACCTTCCCGGAGATGTGATCAATTTTTTGGATCACATTTGCTGGGCTCTGCAGCCTACCATCGCTGGAGCTGGAGGCCTCCTCGGAATGTCATGAGCCCTCCCGCGGGGCGCGGACTTAACATCCGAGCGGATCCCTTGCCTGGGATCGCTCCAACTGTGGCCTGCGGACTTACCATCAAGGGCTCTCAGTCTCAGGAGAGGCTAGTCGGCAACTCCAACGCCGCAGAAGGTTCGACCAGCCCCAACGCAAGGTTCGGTCGCCCGGCGCGGGGGAGCTGATAACCCCCCGATGCAGGAGCTGAACGCCCGACGCAGAGCGCCCGAACACCGCCGGCTACGGGAGTCAAGACCGTCCTGTCAACGGAGGGCTTGTGGCCCACGACCGAGGAAAAACAAAAGGAAGGACTTGAACTTTATTTCGCCTTCCATCACAGTGAGGAATGTGTAGGAGTAACTGTGGTGGATGTTCATGTTAAAATGTGTTTTTGAGTCTGTTGCTTTTAATTGTATGACTGACCTGGCCAGTGAATTTCTCGTATGTTGCAAAACATACTTGGCGAATAAAGTGAGATTTTGATTCTGATTCTGATTAAAAACCAAGCCCATTTATATAAAGTCTGAAATTCCCCTGCATGTTCACTTTAACAAATTGTGATATATAATTTGTAGAGGTTGACTTTGCAGAAAAACAATACAATTGGTTCAAAATAGATCCTTAGGTATATATGGTTATTTATGTTTTGCATCAACATTCTTCTCTCTTTTTACTTGTCAGGGCCATTTTGATAGCTCATTCAGAAACTGATGTTAAATAGCATAAATAAGGAAGCAGTACTCATGAAGCAATACACTAGCCTTGCAGGTATCTTAGGAAAGAGGATGGCTAAGGAGGTGTAGCTGGGCCAAAGATCTAGAGTCTAAGGGCACACAGATTCCAACAAAGGCACCATCCTTCACCAACCCAGCCAGTGCCGAATGTCGAGTTCTGTGGACGGGTACGGGGTTCGAGGACTGGAAAGGAATGGAGGGTTATGGTCTGAGTGCTGGTAGATGGGACTAGGGGAGAATAAGTATTCGGCACAGACTAGAAGGGTCGAGATGGCCTGTTTCCGTGCTGTTATTGTTATATGGTTATATGGTTATATGATTATATGGTTATATGGTTCCCAGTCAGGGAGATGGAAGGGATGAGCCAGGATGCCCATGATTTCTGCCCTGGTTTGTTCTTATGTGAGAACCTTAACGCAAGGGCCAACAATTATGAACGGCAAGCTCAACAAAATGTTTCAATGTGTTAATGATCATTGAAGGGCAAACCAATACACAATACACAATATACAATGCAATTTATTTGTCACTTGAACCTCATAGAGGCTCAAATGAAATGTTGTTTCTGCAGTCATACACACAAGAAAAAAAGACCCAAGACACAACACAATTTACACAGACATCCATCACAGCGCATCTCCTCCTCGCTGTGATGGAAGGCAAAAAAACGTATCTCTCCGCTGCACTCCCCATTCCCCTCCCGATGTCAGAGTCAAAGTCCCCCGCGGGCGATGGCAATTGTCCCACGGCCATTAACGCCGCGCCAGGTGATGCAAGGCCGCACTCCGGGTCTTGTTGTTGGAGACCCCGGCGGGCGCTAGCAAAGTCCCGCAGCCGTTGAAGCCGTGCCGGGCGATGATGTAAGGCCCCGCTCCAGGTACTCCTCGACCCCGCGACTCGGGCGGGTGAAGTCGCCGTTGCGGAAGCCCCGAAAAGCGGTCTCCCAGCAGGGACCCGCGGGCTCCAGGTGTCACTGTCCACCGGACCTGCGGTAAGCCTCCGAATCCCTGGGGTCGGGTTGCAGCCGAGCGCCACCACAGCTCCACCCGCTCCGAAGCTGGCCAGCTCCACGATGGTGAGTAGGTCCGCATACCACGGCAATTGACATTTAGATTGAGATTCAAAGTAATCTGTATTTTAAATGATCAAGGAAAGGTGTAGAAGCTGTTTTCATCACATTGATTTCTGATTGTATGGAATCCTTTATTCTCTCCCCATTTCATCTCAATTTTGCAAGTCTGAAGAAGGGTCTCGACCCGAAATATCTCCTATTCATTTTCTCCAGAGATGCTGCCTGACCCTCTGAGCTATAGAGTGATACAGCATGGAAACAGGCTCTTCGGCCCAACTTACCCACACTGGCCAAAATGTCCCAGCTGCACTAGTCCCACCTGCCTGCATTTGGTCCATATCCCTCCAAACCTGTCCTATCCATGTACCTGTCCAAGGGATAGTCCCAGCCTACTCAATTTCTCCCATGAGCTCAGACCCTCTAGTCATGGCAACATCCTCATAGATCTTCTCTATTCCAGCTTGAAACATCTATCCTATAACATGGTGCCCAGAACTGAGCATAAAACTCTAAATGTGGCCTCACCAATGTCTTATACAACTGCAACATGACCTCCCAACTTCTATACTCAATACTTTGACTGATGAAGGCCAAAGTGCCAAAAGCCTTTTTGACCAACTTATCTACTGTGACTCGACTTTCAAGGAACCATCACCTGCACTCCTAGATCCTTCTGCTCCACAACATTCCCCAGAGCCCTGCCATTCACTGTGTAGGCCCTGTCCATGTTAGACTTCTAAAAATGGAACACCTCACATTTCTCTGTATTAAATTCCATCAGCCATTCCTCAGCCCACCTGGTCAATCGATCAAGATCCTGCTGCAATTTTTCACAACCATTTTACTATCTGCAAAATCATCCATTTTTGTATCATCAACTTGCTAATCTTGCCCTGTATGTTCTCATCCAAATCATTGATGTAGATGACAAACAGTAACGGGCCCAGCACCGAACCCTGAGGCACACCACTAGTCACAGACCTCCAGTCCGAGAAGCAACCTTCCACCATCACCCTCTGCTTCCTCCCAGGAAGCCAATTTTCTTTCCATTCAGCTATCTCTCCGTGGATCCCAATTACTCCAGCATTTTGTGTCTCTGTTTGCTATTAGAAAGGATGCCATTTGACCCTAATTGTTTATATTCCCAAGGTTCCCTATCACTGGGTGGGAGCATCAGGAATTCTTCAGGAGTCAATAATTGGAAGATATCAACACAGCAGTCGGTCACACAATAATCAGATACTTAATTTTAGAGCAGGATTTAGTAGAGAGTTTCCAATGTCCTTCATTTGTCTGTCAGATTGTTTCATGTCATTGAGAAAATGAGCTTTGCCTATCATAAGTTTGAGTCACGAGGATAACAGTTCATTCTTTGTTTCCTCCTTTTCATTTCATTATTGTTGGCCTTTATGTTCACAGGCATTGAAATGCATTTATCTTCAAAGATTCTGAAATTGCTTTTGGATGCAGTTCAATATCACACAAACTCTGGATGCTCTGCTTTGTTAATGCAAATCCTTTGTTTTATTCCTGACTGTGAGTCTTTGAAAGGTCTTGTTGCATCTTATACTTCAAAGCATTCAATTCGATGTGGGAAAATACAATATTGTACAAATAGACCATCCCTAAATGCAGGCCAGAACTTTATTACCACCAAGGTACCAATAACTTGATTAATAGTTCATAATAATTAATTGTTAATGACAAATGATTAATTAACCTCTTTCTTTCACAGCACCTCCCAATATTCGGCACGATTACTGCTACTGGTCCTGTATTGCCAAATCTCAAGGAGTGTGTTATGGTGCTGCAAAGCACTACTCTAGATGATCAATGGTTTGCTTCCCTGACATGCATAATAGTTGATTGTGCAGAGGCTAATGACTTCATGAGAACGTCGTGTCTGCTGCATCCCATTCTCAATTAGTACAAGCTCTGTTAAGTGAACTAATTGTATTTTGGACCCACTGGGAGAAAAGCCCTTTCCTGCCCCATTCAACAGCTTCTTTCCTAGTTTGCAACGAGTAGGAGTAAACGGGTCATTTTTAGAATGGCAGGCAGTGACTAGTGGGGTACCGCAAGGCTCAGTGCTGGGACCCCAGCTATTTACAATATATATTAATGATCTGGATGAGGGAATTGAATGCAACATCTCCAAGTTTGCGGATGACATGAAGCTGGGGGGCAGTGTTAGCTGTGAGGAGGATGCTAGGAGGCTGCAAGGTGACTTGGATAGGTTGGGCGAGTGGGCAAATGCATGGCAGATGCAGTATAATGTGGATAAATGTGCGGTTATCCACTGTGGTGGCAAAAACAGGAAAGTAGACTATTATCTGAATGGTGGCCAATTAGGAAAAGGGGAGATGCAATGAGACCTGGGTGTCATGGTACACCAGTCATTGAAAGTAGGAATGCAGGTGCAGCAAGCTTTGAAGAAAGCAAATGGTATGTTAGCATTCATAGCAAAAGGATTTGAGTATAGGAGCGGGGAGGTTCTACTGCAGTTGTACAGGGTCTTGGTGAGACCACACCTGGAGTATTGCGTACAGTTTTGGTCTCCCAATCTGATGAAAGACATTCTTGCCAAGAGGGAGTACAGAGAAGGTTCAACAGACTGATTCCTGGGATGGCAGGACTTTCATATGATGAAAGACTGGATAGACTTGGCTTGTACACGCTAGAATTCAGAAGATTGAGGGGGGATCTTATAGAAACATAGAAACATAGAAATTAGGTGCAGGAGTAGGCCATTTGGCCCTTCGAGCCTGCACCGCCATTCAATATGATCATGGCTGATCATCCAACTCAGTATCCCGTACCTGCCTTCTCTCCATACCCCCTGATCCCCTTAGCCACAAGGGCCACATCTAACTCCCTCTTAAATATAGCCAATGAACTGGCCTCAACTACCCTCTGTGGCAGAGAGTTCCAGAGATTCACCACTCTCTGTGTGAAAAAAGTTCTTCTCATCTCGGTTTTAAGGATTTCCCCCTTATCCTTACAAAATTCTTAAGGGGTTGGACAGGCTAGACGCAGGAAGATTATTCCCGATGTTGGTGAAGTCCAGAACTAGGGGTCACAGTTTACGGATAAGAGGGAAGTCTTTTAGGACCGAGATGAGAAAATCATTTTTTACACAGAGAGTGGTGAATCTGTGGAATTCTCTGCCACAGAAGGTAGTTGAGGCCAGTTCATTGGCTATATTTAAGAGGGAGTTAGATGTGGCCCTTGTGGCTAAAGGGATCAGGGGGTATGGAAAGAAGGCAGGGATGGGATACTGAGTTGGATGATCAGCCATGATCATATCGAATGGCGGTGCAGGTTCGAAGGGCCGAATGCCCTACTCCTGCACCTATTTTCTATGTTTCTATGTTTCTCCCGATCTCGTTGCACGAACCAGGTTGATTCCAGCAAGGCAGTCGTTGATAAATAAAGGACATAAAGTCTGCTTTTGCTGAGAAGCTATACAGGAATAACAGAGCAGTCACGAAGGCGCAGCGCTATAATTGCTGCCTTACAGTGAATGGAGTGCCGGAGACCCGGGTTCGATCCCAACTACGGGTGCTGTCTGTACAGAGCTTGTACGTTCTCCTTGTGATCTGCATGGGTTTTCTCCGAGATCTTCGGTTATCTCCCACACTCCAAAGACGTACAGGTTTGTAGGTGAATTGGCTTGATACATGTAAAAATTGTCCCTAGTGGGTGTTGGACAGTGTTAATGTGCGGTGATTTCTGGTCGGCGTGGACCTGGTGAGCCAAAGGGCCTGTTTCCGTGCTGTATCTCTAAACTAATCTAAACTAAGATGGACATTGTCCTCTGATATGTCATAGACAATACCCAGATGTCACATCTATCAAGAACTGTAACATGATGACTAATAGTGATTGTCACTTCATGTTCCCCTGTGCAAAATCACCTGAAAACGGTACAAAGGTAGAATTGCCAGAGGCAATTCGGACTGTAAACGCCTATCTCACCAGGGTCTAACTCTACAGAACGTTTTTCCTTCCATTATTTATTATGTAAAAGAATATGTGTGTTATGATTGTGTTTATAATTTGTTTGGTTGTTTTGTTATTTGTCTTTTGCACAAAAGTCCGCGAGCATTGCCACTTTCATTTCACTGCACATCTCGTATGTGTATGTGACAAATTAACTTGACTTGACTTGACTTGATTGGACTTGCCACAATTTAGGAAAGGTGTGAAAGCCTCATTGACCATGTAGAACAGAGCTACAAGAATAATTTCAGAGAAAAATAATCTCAATTATGAGGATAGACAAGACTGCTATCAGTAGTGCTGTTAAATAGTCTTGCCAAGTTGCATCAGAAGATATTAGAATCAATAATTAAAGTATTTGCCAAGGTTGTAGGTTCGTAGGAGTGCCTTAAAATCTAAAGCCACTATCTAATTCTGCTAATGTATTATTAATGTGCAAAAACTGAAAACTCTTCAATGAGTGACTTCATGTATGAGCTCTCCCATTACACCGGGTACAAAAACCCAATAAACTAGAAGTAAGAGTAGAGGCTTTTGCCGCCTCTCACCGGAAGTGGCGGCGCGGCTCTGGCTGCAGTGGCTCATCGACAGTCCTGTTTGTTTTGTGTTTTTTGTGTTGTTTATTTTGTTTGGTTAGTCTAGTTTTTGTTTTTTTAGTGGTGTTTTGTGGGGGGGGGGGGGGTGGAACGGGGTGTGCAGTCTCTCCCTGCGGGGGAATGCGACTTTTCTGTCGTATTCCCCTTCTCTGCCTCCGTCGGCGCTGAGGCCTAAATGGAGCTGGCGACCTCGAGGCTCTGGAGGCAGAGACCGTCAAGACTCGCCCTGAGTTCACTCCCGTGAGGGCGGTCCGGCACAGGAGAGGATCGGCCAGCCCGAGATGGAACGAGGCTCCCGTCGGAGCGGCCGAGCTCGGGGAGGTGCGGCGCTCGCAGCCTGAGGGAGGTTCGGCGCCCATGTCGGGGCGGCCCGGCCCGAGGCTGAAGTCGAGTCGACAGATACTCACGTGAGGGTGGCTGGGACGGTGTTCTGGCGGCGGTGGCCTGAGTCCGGGGTTCGGCCGCGGGCCAGCGGCTGCGTCTGCAGGTCTGGGTGGGCGGCAGCTACGACCACCCCGGGCCACGATGTTGAGCCGCAGGACTGGTATAACATCGCCCGGGGGGGTATCGCCTCAGCGCAGAGGGAGAAGAGGAGGGAAGAGACTGCAGACCTAAGACTTTTGCCTCCATCACAGTGAGGAGATGTGGGGTGGTCTCACTGTGGTGGATGTTAATATGTGTTTATTGTTGTTTTTTATTGTATGTATGACTGCTTAAATTTCGTTCAGACTTCGGTCTGAATGACAAATAAAAGGCTATTCTATTCTATTACCGACATGCATAACCTCACAGTTCCCCGCATTAAACTTACATTTTCACACACTCGCTCAACTGATCTATAACCTGCTCACAATATTTCCTTCCACCACTCCCCATCACAGCATGTGCTTCCATTTATTTTTTGTTATTGGCAAACTGGGATGTCATACCATACCGAACTGAAGAACGATCCCGACCTGAACTTTCATTTATCAGGTCCAAAGCAGGGTATCTATCTGAAACTGTTGGGATCTGACGAAGTCTCTTGGCCTGCAATGTCATCCATCCATTCTTCTCCGCAACTCCTATCTGACCCGCTGAGATCCTCCAGCCCAGTTGTTTACTCAAGGTTCCAGCATCCGCACCCCTATGCATCGGCAATAGTTTTTCATTTATTTTTGATTGATTAAACTTCACATCGTCAGAACCCTGCACGCAAACATGTGCGCACATACACACACGCAAACATTCGCGCACACAAACACACGCATTTTTCAATCACTTTCATATATTCAGCACTGTTTCAGAAGAAACTGTTGCATGATACTCTGCAGAGCCAGCATCTTGGAGGCCATGTATTTCATGAAAGGCACTCTGTATAAATGGTTAGAGGTGAGGAGATTAGATGGAATTATAACATCAATGCAGCACATGTGGCTGCCATTGTGTATGAGTCTGTGTCAGCTCTTTGAAGAATAAACCAGCCAAACCACTCTTTCCCCACAACTCTGTCAATTTTCAAATATTTATCCAATTCCCTTTTAAATGTAATCATTGAATCTAAACTTTCAACCCATACATTTGGTGAAAGAAAATATATTTGTGTCTTCCTTAGGACTTTTGCCAGTGATATTAAACCTGTGTTTTCTGGTTCTTATCCACCCTGCTGAGATTTTTCTCTCTCTATTCACCCCACATAAAAACATCAACATTGAATGTACCTGTTAAATCTCTTTTCAACCTGCTCTGTTACAAGGAGAACTCCAGATTCTCTTCTCCATCTCACATTTGAAAACCCTCATGCCTGAAGCTATTTAGGTTACCAGGTACATCTGGAGTAATGATTGAGAGATCTTTTCCGACAGCTCCTCGGCTTTGAATTTTGAAGGGGCTGATGAGGCCAATGTGGGAGCCTTAGAACAGAGAATAGTGCAGCACAGAAACTGGCCCTACGGCTCAGCATGCCTGAGGCATTTACACCCTTCCCAAGATGTAATGAACAAAATTGAGCACAATAGTGTGGCCTGACCAATAATTTTATCTTAATTTCCTTTCTCTTACGCACAACGTCTCTAGCTGTGTCCAGGATCCCAACTGCTCAATGAACTACTTTCTCAACCATGACCTGCCACTTTTAAAGATTTATGTATCCATGTCGCAGTGTTCTTGCATCCTCTTTGTAATGATGTCATGTAGCTAATAATGATTTTACCTATTCCGTCAGCCCAAACATGTACTTATTTGTGCTGCTCTGCATTATTGCTGGGTCAAGTTTATTTACCAAACACATAAGATGCCTCCGAGCATCCCTGTGCAGCAGCACACCACTGGGCACTTTTGTTTACTTCTCTTCTTTCTTAATCATAAAATAATGCACACTCAATCCTTGCTGTTGCCAAGTCCAGCACAGCAAAGCGTGTTTAATGAAAGGCAGATATATGCCAACTGTGTGACTGGTGAATCAAAGGGTTTGGATTTAAAATACAGTACACCACAGAAATGGTCACAAAATCTAGGATGATTATACAATGCCATATTGAAAGGGTGCTGCACCAATGGGAATGTTGTCTTTTACTTAAAGCGTTAATCAGACACTGTCGGCCATGATTGAATGGTGGAGTAGACTCAATGGACTGAATGGCCTAATTCTGCTCCTAGAACTACTGAAAAAGATTCTGTGTAGGAACGAGTTTGAAGAAGTGTCTCAACTCAAAACATCACCTATCCATGTTCTCCAGAGATGCTGCCTGACCCGCTGAGTTACTCCAGCACTTTGTGTCCTTTTGTGTAAAAAAACACCCATGCCTCTTTTGTCTCACATCGACATAGAAAGATAAAATAAGGAATCAGGCCCTTCAACCCACTTATTTAACACTGACCTTCAACCACTCATTTTGCTAATCTTACATTGTCACACTTGTTATTCTCCCCCCATTCTCACCAAATTTTCCCAGATTCTCCCATTCAACTGTATACAAGGGAAAACTTACAGCCAATTAATCAACTAACCTGTATGTCTTTGAGATATGGGAGGAAACTGAAGCACCCAGAAATAAACCCATACGGTCACAAGGAACACATGCAAACCTCACAACAGAATTGAAGCTGCATCTTTGGTGCTGCGAGGCAGACATTTTAACTGTGAATTGTCACCAACAATTAATCTTAAACAAACCTCAGTAAAACAAATTAGCTCATTTTAGCAAGAATACATTTTCTCAGTCTCAACTTGCACTTTGCTTCATTTATATAATAAACTTATAACAGCAAAAAAAAATCCCAAGGTGTTTTACGGGATTACTGTGTAATATAGTGTCAACGATTCACACAAGCGGCTATTAAGATAGATACTAAATGCTTGTCCAAAAACTCATGCTCAAATGAGTGTCACAACAGAGGTGAAGTAGCAAATGGAAAGGTATTCTAGAGCTTAGGGCTTGACAGCTGAAGGCATAACTACTGGTTAAAATACAAGAAACTGCACATGCTGGTTTACCAAGAAAGACATAATGTACAGGAGGAACTCAATGGGCCAGGCAGCATCTGATGGATCAGTCTGAAAAAGGTTTCTAACCCGAATCATTATCTGTCTATTTCCTCCACGGATGCTGCCTGACTCACTGAGCTTCTCCAGCACTTTGTTTTATGAGCATGAAGCTGTGGACTCTCCCCACAGCTATCCCACAATGAAAACAGGTGCATGGATCCCTGTCTTTCACTTCCTGAAGTCAACCATCAGCTCATTGGCATTGCTAAATGTTGAGAGCAAGATTGTTGTTCTGACCCCATTCAAAGGGTGTATTGATTTCTCACCTATCTGTCTCATTGTTATCATTATCCATTATTTGTTCAATAACAAGTGGTATCATTGGTGATTTTAAGATGGCATTGGGGTGGTCTCTGGTTGCACAGTTCATAGGTTCTAGGAGCAGAATAAGGCTAATGAGACAAAAGTATACTCTGCCATTCAATCATGGCTGGTCTATCTTTCCCTCTCAATCCCATTCTCCTGCCATCGCCCCATAACCCTGACACTCTTACTAATCAAAAATCTGTCAATCTCCACCGATAAAATATATCCATTGACTTGGCTTCCACAGCCGTCTATGGCAATGATTTCCACAGATTCAGCCCCATCTGACTAAAGAACTGCCTTCTCATCACCTTTCTAAAGGTATGGCCATTTATTCTGAGGCTTTGGCCTCTGGTCCTGGACTCTGAGAGAGGATAGTTGAAACATCCTCTCCACATTCACTCTATCCAGGCCTTTGACTATTCGGTAAGTTTCAATGAGGCCCCCCCCCCCTCCCCACATTATGGGAATAGAGAGTGTAGAGCGGGGACTAAACATGCAGCCCCGAAAGGGCCCTGTGCTGATAGTCAGTGAAGAAAAGGTATTGTTCCCAAGTCATATTGATTGAGGTCTGTTGACGAGGATGTTGAGGATCCAGTTATATTGGAAGTGATGATGAAGTTGAATATGATGTAGTTGATGAATAACCGCCTGTATACATGATTCTGTTGTCCAATTATCCCATCGCAGAGCGGAGGGCCAGTTAAATCTTATCCACTCTTGATCGGTTGAGGTGGTGGGTGAAAATAAAGTGGGTACAGATCATTACCAAGATTTGTGTCAAAGAGGTTGGCAAAAGTAATTCTTTGCTTAACCAGAAACCAATGTAGATCAATAAGGAGAAAAAAAAATACATGAGCAGGACCTAATGTAAGCTGGAACACAGGTAGAAGAGATTCAGAGATGTCATGCAGAATAAGATAATGCAGTTTTGTGGTGATGAAGACAAGTCTAAATGTAGATAAGGCATAGAAGAGGATTTAATATGTGGCAAAGTCAGACCTTGGCAATGTTAAGATGGAAATTATCAGTCTTGGAGATGGCACAGAATGAGATCCAATAAACCCTGCTATTAAACAGTCTAATTAAGTTTCATGTCATTGTCAATAGATAGATGGACTCAAAGACCATGGAATAGTTAGGGGTAGTCAAAGCCAAGATGATGTAGCAGTTGGAACACCACACTGATCATAGATCTAATAAAAGATGAACTGAAAACAAAAAAGTAACGTCAAACTCAAAACTCACACTCTTTTTTCACACAGAGGGTGGTGGTATCTGGAACGAGCTGCCAGAGGGGGCACGTTTAAGGTATGTGGATAGATGTTCAGGGGGACATTCTCCAAATACGGGCAGGTGGGACATTTACATTGGGCATCTTGATCGGTCTGGGCAAGTTGCGCCGTAGGGCCTGTTTCCATGCTAATGACTATGACTGTGCCAGTTTCATGGCCGATGAAATGCCTTGCAGGATGAATACTTTTGCTTATGCCCTTGGTAACACATTGGCATGAAGCCTAAACCGGAATCAAATGGATAAAGGAAATAGGTAGAAATTGAAATCGCTCTTTGACCCAACTTATTGGCATGCATCACCCCATTTTCCTACCTTATTGACTGGGATTTCTTCAAAGATTACTCTTGAACAAGAGGTTGAGTCGAGTAATTTTACAACTGAAGTCTGTTTTGTACTGGAGAATCTGAACCTTACATTTGTATCTAACGCATATGCGTGTAGCATCTAATTTCAGTCTAAGCTGACAATTTAAATATATTTTTTTAATCTTTCTGGGGCTGCAAGGGAGACAGGAGAATAACTTTTAATTAAAGTTTTAAAAAAATGCAAAAAGATAAAGTATTAATTCACAGCACCTATTAATTATTTCCCATTGCAACCAATTACATTTAGCAATTCCAAGATAAGTCTATTATATTGCTAGAAACCTTTTTTTTGACTGGGAGAGTTTCAAGAAATATTAGTGAAATCTCTTGCAGGATTCACATTCTAGCAGAAGAATGTCTGTGCTTTATTTATTAAGCACGATCTTAATTACAGCACAAGAAGCTTAGTGCATACGGGCTCGAAGCATGCTCAGCATTTTAAAGCAAAGCAGTCATGAAGTGCTTGCCAAAGCATCTATTAACATAGGTCTGATTAATTGTCCTTACGAGATCTAGAGAGATAAAATAGCTACTCTATTAATTACAATGATTATTATTTACTGGAGAATGGGATTTTCTGCAAAATGTAAAATAGCGAACAAATTAATAACCTAGAATAAGAAAGAGCTATTTTATCTTCACGAGCAAGATTAGTGTTCAATAGTTTTCTCACTAATAAAATGATTCATTATCATTGGTGATAAATTAGTGTACTTCCAGCTAATATTTTAAATCTAAATGCTGTTATAGCAGCAATGCGCCCTGTACAAGCCTTCTTAAGTTTATAATATTCAATAAGATGTTTAGATAATGGGTCTGCAAAGTATTTCATATTTTGTAATGGATTACTCATTTATCATAGTCAAATAAGATTAGGTAGGAATGGGAAATGAAAAGATCATATCAGAAAATATGGAAACCTAACTAACGGAAAAAAGTGTTCTCTTGAAACTTCAGTACTGGTTATAAAACTATACATAAATATGGAGCAGCTGCATAAACGCTTCAATGAATTCATCCAGTGAATAGCTGAAACCTATAAAGAGAGAATGCACATTAAATCAATGCCCTATTTCATTTCAGGACCCAAATAAACACTTTGAAAATAATGTTGTGCCTTTGAAGTAAAATCACAATTATGATACAGTAAATGCAACAACCAAATAGTAGAATCCCCCAAATGAGAAAATGGGGCTTCAAGCTTACTCTTCTTCAACCTAAGCAATGGAAAACAAAAAGATAAAAATCAGAACCAAGAATAGCCATTTGGTCTCTCAAGCCTGCATTGACATTCATGCCGATCAAGCCTGATTATGAGCCTCGCAGATATTTTTCTCTGTATGATTTTATTTCCTAATTTTCCTTGAAATGACCAATCTCTGAATTGATCTTGATCAGCTGCTCAAATGTGCCAAGACCTGGTGAATGGAGTTCAATTCAGGTAAGAGACAGGTATTGCATTTTGGGAAATAGAACCAGAGTAGGACCTTCAGTGAATTGCAGGGTCTTGGGAAGTGCTGTAGAGCACAAGGATCAAGAAGTACAAAATACAAAGTACTGTAGGGACTCTGTGTCTGTGGAGGAAATGGACATGTGGTATTTCAGACTGAGACATTGTAGTAGGAAAAGGCAGGGTATTTTATCTTGTACTAAACGTTATACCCTTTATCTTGTATTTGTACAATGTGGACAGCTTGATTGTAATCATGTAAAATCTCTTCACTGACTGGATAGCATGCAACAAAAAAGTTTATTACTTTTTGAGTTCAGTTTATTGTCACGTGTACCGAGATGCATGCTAATCAGATAGCGGAAAGACAATACATGATTACAGTCGAGCCATTTACAGTGTACAGATACTACACAGTGTACCTATGTACGTATGACAATAATAAACTAAACCAAACTAAACAGAGGTGTGGGAGTGTCAGAGCCTGGGAAATGATAGCTGTTCATTGTTGAAGGTGTTTGATTGACAGTTGGGTTTAGTAAGAGACAAAGCCTAGAGGTAAAATGGTATCAGATAAGAAGGGGTGAAGTGAAATGTAAAACTCGAGGGGGGATATAAGTGGAAGGGGTCAGGGTCAAGAGGAAAGGAGATAAATGAAAGGGAAATGAGGGACCTAATTTTAGAATTTTTTGAGGTTGGAACAAGTAGAATGGATCAGGGAGAGTCAGTGGATGTGGTGCATCTGGACTTTCAAAAGTACTTTTACAAGGTCCCATACAAGAGAATCAGAGAAAAATCAGAGCACATGGTATTGGGGGTAGGGTATTGGACAGAGAACTGGTTGGCAGACAGGAAGCAAAGAGTAGGAATTAACGGGTCCTTTTCAGAATGGGCAGGCAGTGGCTAGTGGGGTGCCACAAGGCTCAGTGCTGGGACCCCAGTTCTTTACAATATATATTAACAATTTAGACAAGGGAATTAAATGTAACATCTCTAAGTCTGCAGGTGACACAAAGCTGGGTGGTAGTGTGAGCAGCGAGGAAGATGCTATGAGGCTGCAGGGTAACTTGGAATGGTTGGGCGAGTGGGCAGAAGCATGGCAGATGCAGTATAATGTGGATAAATGTGAGGTTATTCACTTTGGTGGCAAGAACAGGAAGGTAGATTATTATCTGAATGGAGTCAGATTAGGAGAAAGGGAAGTGCAGCGAGACCTGGGTGTGCTTGTACATCAGTCACTGAAAGTAAGCATGCAGGTACAGCAGGCAGTGAAGAAAGCCAATGGCATGTTGGCCTTTAATGCGAAAGGAATTGAGTTTAGGAGCAAGGAAGACCTACTGCAGTTGTACAGGGCCCTGGTGCAACCGCACCTGGAGTATTGTGTGGACTTTTGGTCTAATTTGAGGAAGGACATTATTACTATTGAGGAAGTGCAGCGTAGGTTCACCAGGTTAATTCCCGGGATGGCAGAACTGTCGTATAATGAAAGAATGGGTCAACTGGACTTGTATTCACTGGATTTAGAAGGATTGGAGGGTATCTTATAGAAACATATAAAATCCTTAAAGGATTGGACAGGCTAGATGCAGGAAAAATGTCCCTGATGTTGGAGGAGTCCAAAAACAGGGGGATCACAGTATAAGAATAAGGGGTAGGCCATTTAGAACTGAGATGAGGAAAACCCTTTTCACTCAGAGAGTTGTGAATCTGTGGAATTCTCTGTCACAGAAGGTAGTGGAGGCCAATTCACGGGATGTTTGAAGTGAGTTAGATTTAGCTCTTAGGGCTAAGGGAATCAAGGGATATAGGGTAAAAGCAGGGACAGGGTACTGATTTTGGATGATCAGCCATGATCATATTGAATACAGTGCTGGCTAGAAGGGCCGAATGGCCTACTGCTGCACCTATTTTCTATGTTTCTAGACTGGGAGATTAGTGTATGAAGGAGGGAAAGGAGCATGGATAGACAGGGACTGGATAGTGAGAGAAATTGCTGTACATATATATGGGTGACAAGAAGTTACACAGCTCTACAAATGTTATCCATATCTTGTACACCCACCATTCCTGTCACTCCCATCACCCAGCCCCAAAACGGCTGAAGTCCAGGAAGAGTTTCCTTCACACAGCCCAGCCACTGTCACAGTCTCCTCAAGCAACCAGACTAGCCTTGCGGGAAAAGCAACGCGGTGAAAACCACCACCACGTAAAGATGCCAATTCCAACCAAGGAACAGCTACCACCTGGTCACAGGTGTGACTGGAAGACCTGGAAGTCCCTCAATAGGCTTCATACACGGATGGGCTGATGCCAGCCCAATATGAGAAAATGGGGGCTATGCAGACACAGAATGTAAATGTAGAACATCTGTACAATCCATGCCACACCTACTAAGATGCCCACTTCTTGGTGAATAATGCTGCCTGGAAGATCTAGTGGGGTAGCCAAACGAGAAGGCTGTCCACTGTGCAAGAGCCTGGCCGAACATTTGAAACATAGATGATGGACACAAAAGAAGACATGATGTCTCTTCTCCTGGACTTAATACAATGATGGATGAAGACAAGCCCACCAAACAGCTTCTTCACCATTTTGCCAACCTATGTTAACACCAGCACCTGCATCCCAGGTCTCTCTGTGCTATAACACACTCCATGACTCTACCATGTAATGCGTACGTCATGCCCCAGTTTGCCCTACCAAAATGCAACATCTCGCATTTATCCGTATTAAACTCAATCTGCAATTCCTTAGTCCATTAACTCACTTATTCAAGATGGTGGAGCAACTCAGCAGGACCGGCAGCATCTCTGGAGAGAAGGAATGGGTGATGTTTTGGATTGAGACCATTCTTCAGAAGGAGGCTCCACCATCATGAAATGTTTTGAGAAGCTAGTTATGGAACACATTAAATCCAGTCGACCCAGTGGCCTTGGCCCACTGCAGTTCACCTACCACCACACCAAGTCCATGAAGGATGCCATCGCCCTAGCCCTACACATCCCTAGAAAACCTGAAGAGAGCCACCTACACCAGACTCCTATTCATAGACTACAGCTCTGCCTTCAATACCATTATACCATCCAAGCTTATCACCAAACTCACAGGACTTGGAGTCAGCACTCATCTCTGCAACTGGATCCTCGACTTCCTGACCAACAGACCCCCAATCAGTGAGAATAGGGGACAAATCATTCTCCACGATAATCCTCAACACAAAGGCTCAATAAGGATGTGTTTTCAGCCCCTATCAACAATACTCCTTGTACATCCACAACTGAGCAGCCATGTACAAATATAATTCAATGTTCAAATTCGCAGACGACACCATCATTGTGGGCCGGATATCAAATATGATGAGACGGAGTACAGAAAGGAGATTGAGAACCTTGTGTCCTGGTGTCGAGACAACAACCTTTCTCTCAACGTCAGCAAGACAAAGGAGATAGTGATCGACTTCAGGAAGCAAAGCGGTACACATACCATAGTTTGCATTGACGGTGCTGATAGTGATAGTCGAAAATTTCAAATTCCTAGGCGTCGATATCACCAACAACTTCATCTGGACCAACCATATTGAAACAAACACCAAGAAAGCACACCAATGATTCTACCTCCGTAGAAGGCTTAGGAAGTTCGGCATGTCCCCTACACCTCTCACCAATTTCTCCATATGCACCATAGAAAGCATTTTATCAGGATGCATCACAACTTGGTTTGGGAACAGGACCGCAAGAAATTGCAGCGAGTTGTGGATGCTGCCCAGCCATCACATAAACCAACCTCCCTTCTATTGACTCAATTTATACCTCACGCTGCCTCGGCAAGGCCAGCAGCATAATAAAGGATGAGTCGCACCCTGACCACTCCCTCTTCTCCCCTCTCCCATCAGGCAAAAGGTATAGAAGTGTGAAAACGCACACCATCAGATTCAGGGCCAGTTTCTTTCCAGCTGTTATCAGGCAACTGAATCATCCTACCACAACCAGAGAGCAGAGCTAAACTACTATCTACCTCTTTGATGACCCTTGAACTATCCTTGATCAGACTTTGCTGGCCTTACCTTGCACTAAACGTTATTCCCTTATCATGTTTCTATACATTGTAAATGGATCCATTGTAATAATCATGTTTGTCTTTCTGCTGACTGGTTAGCGCACAACAAAAGCTTTTCACTGTAACTTGGTAGATGACTATAAACTAAACTGAACTAAGCTCAACCACCAATTTTAGTGTCATCCACAAATTCACTAACCTTGCCATCTATATTCACGTAAAAATAGTTAATATAAATAATGAACTACAGTGGATTTACTACTGATCCATGTAGCACATCCATCTTTACCATTTCATATTGACATCCAGATTCAGATCAGTTTATCAGTTTATCTATCAGTCATATACATAAGGGTGAATGGTATACATGCAGTAATGTAAAATATAACAATACATTCAACAACTATATGGATGGCATGGTGGTGCAATGGTAGAGTTGCTGCCTTACAGTGCTTGCAGCGCCGGAGAACCGGGTTCGATCCCGACTACGGATGCTTGTCTGTACGGAGTTTGTACATTCTCCCGTGACCTGCGTGGGTTTTCTCCGAGATCTTCGGTTTCCTCCCACGCTCCAAAGACGTACAGGTATGTAAATAAATTGGCTTGGTATAAGTGTAAATTGTCTCTAGTGTGTGTAGGATAGTGTTAATGTGCAGGGATCGCTGGTTGGTGCGAACTCGGTGGGCCGAAGGGCCTGTTTCTGCACTGTATCTCTAAACTAAACTAACCTAAACTAAATAGAATAATGGGAGCAAAAAACAGAAGAATGGTGTGAGGTAGTAGTGTAAAATCAGAGTAGTGCAAAAGAATATCAATGTACAGTTATGGAATAAATGATTGTCTTTACTTTAGACATCAGAGATACGGCGTGAAAACAGGCTCTTCAGCCCATCGAGTCTGCACCAACTAGTGATCACCCCGTATACTAGCACTATCCTAGGAACACATTAGGGACAATTATTTACAACTTAGTGAAGCCAATTAACCTATAAACCTTGCGCATCGTTGTGGGAGTGTGGGAGGAAACCGGAGCACTCGAAGAAACTTCACGCTGTCACAGGGAGAACATACAAACTCCGTACTGGCAGTACCCATGGTTAGGATCGAACCAGGGTCTCTGGCGCTGTAAGGCAGCAACTCTACCGCTGTGCCCCTGTACCGCCCGTAGAGATAGAGTTAAAAGTAGGAGTAGATGGCAGCACCACCAGGACGTCAAGCAACAGTGGGAATAAAGTTGTTCCTGACTCTGGACGTCTGTGCTTTTAAGTTACTGTACCTTCTCCCAGAAGGTTGAAAAGAGAAAAGGAAATGGCCAGGATGGTAGGCATCCTTGACGATAACTCAAACCATTCTGAACCACTGTCAAGCAGGATTGGATGGAGTAAAGTGACAAATTATAGGTTGTGTTTTCATTGTGTTTACCATTCTCTGCAGGTTCTGGCAGATAAGTAGACAGCAGTTGCCATATCAAGCTGTGATGCATCCTGGAAGAATACTTTCTATATTGCATCTGTAAAAGTTTAAGAGAATTCCTGTGGACCTTCTAAGATGCCTAAGAAAGTAAATATGTTGTTGTGCTTTCTTGGTCACTGCATCAGTGTGAAGGGACCAGGTCAGGTTGCTGGTGATGTGGATGTTGAGGAACATGAAACCATCAACCATCAACCATCAACCATTCAACAGAGGCCCAGGTGCCGTTGGTGAGGGAGGAGCGGCCAAAATCTGCAACGTTCCATTCGCAGATCACACTTCAAATTAAGTGGGCTTGAGGAAGCCGCTAATTGGTTGAGTGGACTAGAGGAAGTAGCTGATCGGCTTGTATCCCGGGTAAGGCTTTGTATTGTATCCAGGCTAAGGGGGGGAAGAATCAGGGCCAGGGCAGTTTACTGTTCTGGATGTCAGATGTGGGAGGTCACGGAGTCTGAGTGCCCTCCAGACGTCCACATCTGCGCCAGGTGCATCGAGATGGGGCTCCTAAGGGACCGTGTTAGGAACCTGGAGCAGCAACTCGATGACCTCTGTCTGCTCAGGGACAGCGAGGAGGTCATAGAAAGGAGTTACAGAGAGGTGGTCACTCCAAGACCACGGGAGACAGAAAACTGGGTCACAGTTAGGAAGGGCAATGGGCAGTGGCAGGGACTGGTGAGTACCCCGGTGGCTGTACACCTTGATAATAAGTACTCATGCTTGAGTAAGGGTGGGGGAGACAGCCTACCTGGGGGCAGCGACAGCGGCCGGGCCTCTGGCACAAAGACCGGTCCTGTTGCTCAGAAGGGTAAGGAAAAGAAGAGGAGGGCAATTGTAATAGGGGACTCTATAGTCAGGGGGTCGGATAGGCGATTCTGTGGACGCAGAGGAGACCCGGATGGTAGTTTGCCTCCCTGGTGCCAGGGTCAGGGATGTGTCTGAATGTGTCCAAGATATCCTGAAATGGGAGGGAGAGGAGCCTGAGGTTGTGGTACATATATGTACCAACGACATAGGTCAAAAAAGAGAAGAAGTCCTGAAATAAGAATTTAGGGAGTTAGGTAGAGAGTTAAGGAGAAGGACTGCAAAGGTAACAATCTCAGGATTACTGCCTGTGCCATGCGACAGTGAGAGTAGGAATGGAGCGAGGTGGAGGATAAATGAGTGGATGAGGGACTGGTGCAGTGGGTATGGATTCAAGTTTCTGGATCATTGGGACCTCGTTTGGGGAAGGTGCGACCTGTACAGAAAGGACGGGCTGCACTTGAACTCGAGGGGGACCAATATCCTAGTGGGGAGATTTGCAAAGGCTACTGGGGAGACTTTAAACTAGTATGGTTGGGGGGAGGGACTCAAATAGGGAAAGCTAGCAGTCAGTGTGTGAGGCAGGAGGCAGAGAATGGTAGCACTCTGACCCAAAATGTAGGGGAGAAAGAAGAAAAAGACAATAAACAGAGAATAAGAGAGGGTGGGTTTCTTAAATGTGTATATTTTAATGCTAGGAGCATTGTAAGAAAGGTGGATTATCTCAGAACCTGGATTGACACCTGGAAGTATGATGTTGTGGCGATCAGTGAAACATGGTTGCTGGAGGGCTGTGATTGGAAACTAAATATTCCAGAATTTCGTTGCTTCAGGTGTGATAGAATTGGAGGGGCAAGAGATGGAGGTGTTGCATTGCTTATCAGGGAAGATATTACGGCAGTGCTTTGGCAGGATAGATTAGAGGGCTCGTCTAGGGAGGCTATTTGGGTGGAACTGAGAAATGGGAAAGGGGTAGGAACACTTATTGGGGTGTATTATAGACCGCCAAATGGGGAGCGAGAATTGGAAGAGCAAATATGTAAGGAGATTGCAGATATTAGTAGTAAGCACAAGGTAGTGATTGTGGGAGATTTCAATTTTCCACACATAGACTGGGAAACACATTCTGTAAATGGGCTGGATGGTTTGGAGTTTATAAAATGTGTGTAGGATAGTTTTTTGCAGCAATACATAGAGGTACCTACTAGAGAAGGGGCGGTGTTGGACTTCCTGTTAGGAAATGAGACGGGTCAGGTGGCAGATGTATGCGTTGGGGAACATTTCGGGTCCAGTGATCACAATACCATTAGTTTCAATATAATTATGGAGAGGGTCAGAACTGGACCTAGGGTTGAGATTTTTGATTGGAGAAAGGCTAACTTTGAGGAGATGCGAAAGGTTTTAAAAGGAGTAAATTGGGACATTTTGTTTGATGGGAAGGATGTAGAAGAGAAATGGAGGACATTTAAAGGTGAAATTTTAAGAGTACAGAATCTTTATGTCCCTGTTCGGTTGAAAGGAAATAGTAAAAATTGGAAAGAGCCATGGTTTTCAAGGGAAATTGGACACTTGGTTTGGAAAACGAGAGAGATCTACAATAATTATAGGCAGCATGGAGTAAACGAGTTGCTAGAGGAGTATAAAGAATGTAAAAAGAATCTTAAGAAAGAAATTAGAAAAGCTAAGAGAAGATATGAGGTTGCTTTGGCAAGTAAGGTGAAAGTAAATCCAAAGGGTTTCTACAGCTATATTAATAGCAAAGGGATAACGAGGGATAAAATTGGTCCATTAGAGAGTCAGAGTGGACAACTATCTGCAGAGCCAATAGAGATGGGGGAGATATTGAACAATTTATTTTCTTCGGTATTCACCAAGGAGAAGGATATTGAATTATGTGAGGTAAGGGAAACGAGTAGCTATGGAAACTATGAGATTCAAAGATTCAAAGAAGAGGAAGTACTGACACTTTTGAGAAAGTGTGCGGTAAATTGGATTAAAAAGTATGCAGGTGATACTAAGATAAGTGGGTGGTGTTGCGGATAATGAAGTAGATTTTCAAAGTCTATAGAGAGATCTATGTCAGTTGGAAGAGTGGGCTGAAAGATGGCAGATGGAGTTTAATGTTGATAAGTGTGAGGTGCTACATCTTGGCAGGACAAATCAAAATAGGACGTACATGGTAAATGGTAGGGAATTGAAGAATGCAGTTGAACAGAGGGATCTGGGAATAACTGTGCACAGTTCCCTGAAGGTGGAATCTCATGTAGATAGGCTGGTAAAGAAAGCTTTTGGTGTGCTGGCCTTTATAAATCAGAGCATTGAGTATAGAAGTTGGGATGTAATGTTAAAATTGTACAAGGCATTGGTGAGGCCAATTCTGGAGTATGGTGTACAATTTTGGTTGTTTAATTATAGGAAGGATGTCAACAAAATAGAGAGAGTACAGAGGAGATTTACTAGAATGTTGCCTGGGTTTCAGCAACTAAGTTACAGAGAAAGGTTGAACAAGTTAGGTCTTTATTCTTTGGAGCGCAGAAGGTTAAGGGGGGACTTGATAGAGGTCTTTAAAATGATGAGAGGGATAGACAGAGTTGATGTGGATAAGCTTTTCCCACTGAGAGTAGGGAAGATTCAAACAAGAGGACATGACGAGAATTAAGGACAGAAGTTTAGGGGTAACATGAGGGGGAACTTCTTTACTCAGAGAGTGGGAGCTGTGTGGAATGAGCTTCCAGTGAAGGTGGTGGAGGCAGGTTCGATTTTATCATTTAAAAATAAATTGGATAGTTATATGGATGGGAAAGGAATGGAGGGTTATGGTCTGAGTGCAGGTAGATGGGACTAGGGGAGAATACGGGTTTGGCATGGATTAGAAGGGCCGAGATGGCCTGTTTCCGTGCTGTAATTGTTATATGGTTATATGGTTATCTCCCTACAGCAGCTCCCTTGGTCAACAGGTGGAGGGATGGTCTCAACCTGATGCAGGAAGAAGGGTCTCGACCCTAAACGTCACCCATTCCTTCTCTCCAGCGATGCTGCCTGTCCCGCTGAGTTACTCCACCATTTTGTGTCTCCCTTGGTCAACAACCAACACTTTTGACTTGCTGATGATTCTTGGGTCAGATGGGGGGAGTTCCCCCCGCCATGGGTACCATGTAATTCTGTGCTACTTACTCCATGGTCAGATAGTCGGCGATTAAACCGTCTCCCCCATCTGGTTTGCCAGGTGAGGAGGGGGCTGTGGACCCCCAGCAGGACCAATAACAAGACCTGTCAAATGGCGTATGAGCTACTAGCGAGCCAACGGCCATCCACACTTCAGTAGAAGTTGCGATCGCTGTCGTACATAGCATTGTAAGGAATGATGGTAAAGCACACACACCAAAATCCTATATTTCCAGCAGCAGAAGTCCGCAGGAACAGAAGGACAGAGGTGTGTAGTACGTCCGTTACTGTTCCCGTTGGATACCAGCACCACTGCGACAAGAGCTAGGTTATTGTTTTGACACAATGACACCTTTCTCTTTTCTATACTTTGTCTCATCATTGTTGTCTTGGTCATATCATCACCAATTTAAAGATTGAGTTGGCATTGTATTTGGCCACACAGAAATCCAGAAGGAAATTGCAAATAGAGACACAAAGGTGAAGACAGGAGAAGTTTAGTGATAGGCTTTTTAGTATTATTATGTTGAAAGCTGAGTTACAGTCAATGAGTAGAATCCTGACATAGGCGTTCCTAGTGTGATCCAGGATGTAAAGTCTATGTCCTCCATACACTTTTCTTTCCTGTACATAAATTGCAGGGAGTCGAGTTCACAAGTTCACAATTTCACAAGATATAGGAGTAGAATTAGGCCATTTGGCTCATCGAGTCCACTCCGCCATTCAATCATGGCTGATCTCTGCCTCCTAATCCCATTTTCCTGCCTTGTCCCCACAACTCTATTTTGGTCTAGATTGCCTGGAAGATTGGTGTAATTGTGGGCCATTACCAATCTTTCAAGCACTTCATTGTGGTCGCTATTAGAGCAACAGGCATTGTCATTGAGACAGGTTACTTTATTTTTCTTGGGGACTGGAATGACAGAAATTGCCTTGAAACAGATGCCGGACAGCGAAGTGAAAGATTGAAGATGTTGACAAAAACTGTGGTCAGTTGATTGGCACATAATTTCAGAACCATCCAAGCACTTAGAGTCATAGAGTGATACAGTGTGGAAACAGGACCTTTGGCCCAACTTGCCACCATGTCCCAGCTACATTAGTCCCATGTGCCCACATTTGGTCCATATCCCTCCAAACCTGTCCTGTCCATATCCCTCCAAATCTGCCCTGACTTCCTCAGCCAACCATTTCCCAAGCGTTAACCCAGTATGTGGGTGCAAGGAAATTAAATTAATGATCTGAATGTGACAGACTATAGATAGACACAAAAAGCTGGAGTAATTCAACGGGACAGGCAGCATCTCTGGAAAGAAGGTATGGGTGACGTTTCGGGTTGAGATCCTTCTTCAGACCGGTCTTCAGACAAACTATGCTATTCCAACGAAATATACTACAATTGGTGCTAGTGGTTGGTGAGGTGAAAATACATAAGTAACGCAGAAATCAATGCTCCAAATGAAAGTTTACGTTGAGTTCGGTTTAATTTGGCATCATGTTCGGCACAAACATTGTGGGCCAAAGGGCATGTTCCTGTGCTGTACGTATGCTATGTGTTATGTTCCATGACAGCTGGCATCAGATGAAATGGAGGATCAAATAAATAATAAGCATCAGGAAAAATACATAACATAATGAGTTCTGAGTTATGAATCATGTTATAAAAATGTTCACAGTGTCCAAAACTGAACTTGTTATGCTTGGTATAATTTGTAAGGCTATTGAACATAGAAAGCACAGGCTCAGCTGAATAAATACAAAGGTGCTGTTACTCAGTGGGGTTTTCGTTACAACTGGTCAGCAGATGGGTTCAAAGGCCACCCACACTAATTTTCCATCCAAGGGCACTGCGCTCAAATTCCTGATTGCTTCCTGACCTTCCCACAATTTCCATGCCAAATCAAGCAGATTTGCTTCACTTGATAAATTTTCTGGGCGATCAAAGGCAATATTTCACAGAGCTTTCACCAAGATGCAAGAATGCTTAGGTTTAAGTTATTATTGTCAGGTGTACCGAAGTACAGTGAAAACATTTGTATTGCATGCTCTCCAAACAAATCATACTGTACATAAATACCATCAAGTCAATGATTCAAGGGCTCGATAGTTCAATGGTTCCTTTATTATCACATGCACCAAGGCACAGAGATTTTTCTTTTGCATTTGGATGAGGAGATTATTGCCATACATAAAATCATAAAGTGTATAATATCATGAAATCAATAGATCGGGTAGGCGCACAGGAGCATCTTGCCCAGAGTGGGGGAATCAAGAAAGTAGAGGGGAAAGATTTAATAGGAATCTGAGGGGTAACTTTTTCACACAAAGGGTGGAGGTTGTATGGAATGAGCTGCCAGTGGAGAGAAATCCAGTAACATTATTTTTTCTGCCACCTGTTCTATGCACATTGGTTGAAAAATTATTTTTTTCCAATATCTTTTAGATTTCCTTAATTGTTAAAAACTTGTGTATAAATATTAACCTATTTTGTTCAAATTGTTCATAATCTAAATACTTCCATGATGCACTCTTGATGTTTTACATCAGGGCCCCAAAGGCCAGGAAGAATCCAGTAAAATTGGACATCAACAAAGCAAGGGAGAGCAAAATGTAAATAGGTTCCCAGTTTCTCATCCACTCTCGACACATTGAGGGCAATTTTATAGTGGCCAAGTAACCAACAAACCCACATGTATTTGAAAGGTGGGAGGAATCCAGGGCAGCTGAAGGAAAACCATGCTGTCGCAGGAAGAATGTGCAAACTCCACACAGACTTAGTAGTACGGTGATCTAATGGTAAAGATGCCTTAGTCAATTGGAAATCAGCCTATTCCATACAGACTTGGACGAATACACACATTTGCATACTCACAGGTTTGGCAGCTTGGAGAATACCATACTGACATGCATTTATTTATTTATTTATTTATTTTATTTATTCCGAACAAGTAAAGACATTACAGACATTAATAGTAACAAAATCGAAATGATCAAACAATTGGACATTACAATCAATATTTACAAGCAATGAAAAGAACAAAAATCAAATTTCCAATGTCCAACTCTGTGTCTGTACAAGCTCGAAAAGGAGTGAGAAGAAGAATAACTTATTAAATCTCACCCCTTTTCCCCAACACTTCTACCATATTTAAAAATCAATTAATTAATAATAATAATAATCCTAGCCCAGGCAATTTCCCATAATACCTACAGACATATATATACATACAACTATTATATGTATAAGTAGGAAGGAACTGCAAATGCTGGTTTACACCAGATGGGCACAAAATGCTGGAGTAACTCAGCAGGACAGGCGGCTCTGGAGAGAAGGAATGTGTGAAATTTTGGGTCAAGACTCTTCTTCAGACTCGACCCAAAACATCACCCATTCCTTCTCTTCAGAGATGCTGCCTGTCCCGCCGAGTTACTCCAGCATTTTGTGTCTATCTACTGGCATCTATTAACTTGCCACTCCCCGACCACCTGAATTCAATTCAATTTGATTTTGTTGTAATTTATTTTATGACAAAGGAACAGTATAATATTATTGTATATGTTGGACATTAGGGATTTGCTTAAATCTCAAACGATGTTGTGGAAATACTGAGGAATATCCTGACTCCATCAAAGATGTAATTTGAATGCAAATGTCTCACAGAATTATGGAAGGATACAACATGGACACAGGTCATTTGGTCCACTGAGTTCACGTTGACCGTCTATACTATTACCAAAAGTCTCATCTTGACCACTTCCTGTCTATGTTGTAAATAAACTTTAGAAAAAACTCTACCCTATCACGCCATGATTTTTTTCACCATCTTACTCACCGTCCTCCTCTCCTCCAACTGCCCCAAGGTTTCTATCGATCGATTAAATAATAAAAAAGTTATCAATGTTTAAATGAGATCAGCAGATTGATCTTCTCCCTGTCAGTCACCATGATGAAGGTAACGCCCCTTCCGGGGGGCCAGGAGAATAAAGGCCCGGAGGCCGGATGTGAGTCAGTCACCCCGGAAGAACGTGAGTGAGAGTTGAGTCCAGAACTGTGAGTCTACGCCCTGAGTGAACTGAACTGTAAGTCTGCACTATGCATGAATTGAATGGTTGGTCTGCACTGTGGTGCTTGAACTGAATTGAATGGTTAGCCTTCACTGTGCTGCTTAAACTGAATTGAATTGTTGGTCTGCATTGTGCGGCTTGAACTGAATGGATGGGTTGATCTGCACTGTGCTGCTTGAACTGAATGTCGCGCTCATTCCAGAAGTCCCGCTCACTGCGGAAGTCCCGCTCAGGGGAGAGGTCACACTCAACCGCATGAGTATATTCAAGAGAGTTTTACTGTCATATATATGTTGTGTGTGAGTGTGTGTGTGAGAGATGGTGGGTGTGTGAGGTGGTGCATGTGTGTGTGAAGTGGTGGGTGTGTGTGTGTGAGGTGGTGGGTGTGTGTGTGAGATGGAGGGTGTGTGTGTGTGTGTGTGTGATGGAGTGTGTATGTCTGTGTGTGAGATGGAGTGTGTGTATGTGATGGAGGGTGTGTGTGTGTGTGAGATGGAGGGTGTGTGTGTGTGAGCCCACTAGCCATGAGTGTGTCAACTGCCAGCCCACCAGCCATGAATGAGTCGGTTGCCAGCCCACCAGCCGTGAGTGAGTCTGCTGCCAGCCTACCAGCCATGAGTGGACTGGGCTGCCAGCCCACCAGCCGTGCGTGACTGGGCTGCCAGCCCACCAGCCATGAGTGACTGAGCTGCCAGCCCACCAGGCCTGAGTGACTGAGCTGCCAGCCCGCCAGGCCTGAGTGACTGAGCTGCCATCCCACCAGGGCAGCCCGCCAGGCCTGAGTGACTGAGCTGCCATCCCACCAGGCCAGTGACTGAGCTGCCAGCTCACCAGGCCCGAGTGACTGAGCTGCCAGCCCACCAGGCCCAAGTGACTGAGCCATCAGCCCAAGAATCCATTTGGCACACAATGTCCATACCAGCCCTCTGGAAAGGAGTCCCTTTGGCCCACAACACCCATATTGGCGCTCCAGAGAGCCCCCCCCCCCCCCCCCCCCCCCCCCCCCGCCCACTGGTCATGAATATTAAAATTGATGCAGAGGTGGAATATTGAGTTGGGGGACCAGCCCTCCCGTGTGAACAAGTCGACCCAACCGGTCCCACTTAGTCTAGTTACCACTGAATCTAAGGCTATTGCCCTCTCCTCCTGCCACTCTTCTTCTAAGTTGATGTCTCCTTCTTGAAGTGGTAGAAATGAGAAGCAGAAACAAAAGGAAGACATTGGCACAATGATCTAGTCAGGATCTGAAACACATGGCTGAAGATCTTTCACGAGAACAGGTCAAATAAAGATTTGCATCCAATGTATTATGGCAAAAATATCTCTCTGGTGTGAGATCTTTGTAAAGTTAAATTCAATAAGAAACATAATGTCTAAAATTCCCATACCTCTTGAATTTAAAAGAAAATCACATTTCATATCGTTGAGTCTGACAAAACCTCTGGTTCACATCAAAGATATGAGCCTGCGGTTTAACATATTCACTGAACAAATGTTTTTCTTTTCCCAGCTTGCCCAGTTTTTGTCTTCCTTCCCACTCAATCCAGTACACCATCATCCATAAAGGGTAATCAGACAAAACAAAACAATGATTTTAATTCATGCCACATGTGTGGCTTAGGAACTGTGGAAGATGTTTTTCATAGCTTCGTAGTTGTGGTATATATTTAAAAAAATCTTCAATATTTCTATTTTGACATATGGAGCACATTGAGGAAGACATGGGCAAAGATAAAATCAGATGAATATTTCCGTTTGGGAGTCTGATGAAATGTTTGTGAATGCTGCTTTTGAGTAAGTGTGGCAGGTTTTCCCTTCCAGTGCCATGGGCTATTGGATCATATGGGCACAGCAAACGCAAAAAAAATTGGACAGGGAGGAAACCAAGTCCCTAACGGAACCTGTCCAATTTTCCATCCATCCATCCATCCACTCCTTCTCACAGCTGCAGATGTAGCCTGACATTTCACAGAATCATAGAATTTCAAGAAGGAGATTACTCGGTGAGACGGAAACACAAGGAACAGCATAAAAGGTAGATTAAAAATGCCGGAGAAACTCAGCGGGTGAGGCAGCATCTATGGAGCGTAGGGAAAGGTGACGTTTCGGGTCGAGACCCTCAAGATATGCCTACTTTGAAGACGTTCTCCTCTCCTCTCCGAATAATCTCCCCAAGGAACAACATATGTTGGTTTAGCAAAAAGGACACAAAGTGTTGGAGTAACTTAATGGGTCAGGCAATATGTCTGGAGAACATGCATAGGTGACATTTTGGGTCGGAAATCTTCTTCAAACTATTCAGTCTATTTTATCCATACTAGCCAGAAACATGTTATAAAGGCTAATTTAGTCATATAGGGCTATGGCAAGTGTCTGCTCGGATACTGATTAACCATGAATATATTATAATATCATCCCCACCCTTTCAGGATGTAAATTCCAGATCCCCTTCAATCATTGGCTATATTATTTATCAAAAGATTCCTTTCTATTCTTTCTACATGCCTCACCTTAAATCTGTCACAATTGGCATCTACTAAAGAATTAATTCAATACTTTTCATCTCGTTTCTCATAATTTAGCATACTCTCTTTGTTCCAAAGAAAACAATGCAAGTTTAAACAGTTCCTTGTAGCTACAACTCCCCAGATCTTACAGTATTCTAGTAACTCCCTGACTGCTCTCTATGTTTATCACATCAGATTTAGATTCAGATAAAGATTCAATCTTTATTGTCATTGTGCAGTGTACAGTAGAGCCAAATAAATGCAGTTAGCATCTCACCCAGAAGAGCAAACATGGAATAATGGAACAGCAAAATATATATATGTATATTACAGAGTTATGTTGTGTAACAGCCGCAGGGAAGAAGCTGTTCCTGAACCAGCTGGACTGGCAACGGAGAGACCTGTAGCGCCTCCCAGATGGAGGAGGGTAAACAGACTGTGGCTGGGGTGAGAGCAGTCCTTGACAATGCTGAGCGCCCTCCGCAGACATCGCTTGCTCTGGACAGGCTCAATGGAGGGGAGTGAGGAACCGGTGATGCGTTGGGCAATTTTCACCTCCCTCTGCAGTGCTTTCCGGTCGGAGACAGAACAGTTGCCATACCATACTGTGATACAGTTGGTAAGGACGCTCTCGATGGTGCAGCGGTAGAAGTTCACCAGAATCTGAGGAGACGGACCTTCTTTAGTCTCCTCAGGAAGAAGAGACGCTGGTGAGCCTTCTTGTCCAGAGTAGAGGTATTGTGGGTCCAAGAGAGGTCATCAGTGATGTTGACCCCCAGAAACCTGAAGCTGGAAACACGTTCCACCTCCGTCCCGTTAATATGGATAGGGGCGTATGTGCCGCCCCTAGACCTTCTATAGTCCTTGGTCTTTATGGAATTAAGGGCCAGGTTGTTGTCAGTGCACCAAGCTGCTAGGAGCTTGACCTCCTCCCTATAGGCCGACTCATCGTTGTCGCTGATGAGTCGGCCTATAGGGCCTTAATCCCCAAAACTGTACACATTACTTTAGTTTGTCCCTCACTGAGATTCCAGCCAGGGATTGCTCAAGATCAGAGTAGAATTCCATTGATTCCAGCATTGGGTTATCTGCTTCAATAACTTTACTCTCATAGATCAATAGATTTTTAGATATTAAGGGAATCGAGGCATTTAGTGCTGATGCAGCAAAGCAGTTTTGAGGTAAAAGATTTGCCATGTTCTAATTCAATATTGAAGCAGGAATGAAGAGTTCATCACTTTCTCTTTCCACCTCTCATACCCTTCTCCACTCATCTCCCACCCAACCAACCAACTCCTTCCTCAGTATACTGTACACTACCCATCCTCACCATGCTCCTCCTAATATAATCATACAGTCATACAGGCAATCAGACACAAACAGACCATTTGGTCTACCATGTCCATGCCCAATATTTTTTTCGATCCAATTTTAGCAGCACTTGGTCCATAACATTCTCTGCCTTGGAGATTCAAGTGTTCCTGCTCCTTCCCAAATGTTGTGAAAATACCTGATTCCACCACCACACGCAGCACATTCAAGAGTCCAGCTGTCCTCTTCCTCACACCCCCTCGAAATAAATCTCTTACCTCTTGCTTTAATCCAAGCCCTCTAGTTTAGACAGCTCACCCATGGGTAAAATACTGTTACCGTCTACCTTATCTATCTTCACAAGGTTAATTCCCAGGATGGCGGGACTGTCATATGTTGATAGAATGGAGCGGCTGGGCTTGTATACTCTGGAATTTAGAAGGATGAGAGGGTATCTTATTGAAACATACACGATTATTAAGGGTTTAGACACGCTAGAGGCAGGAAACTTGTTCCTGATGTTGGGGGAGTCCAGAACCAGGGGCCATAGTTTAAGAATAAGGGGTAAACAATTTAGAACGGAGTTGAGGAAATACTTTCACACATAGGGTTGTGAGTCTGTGGAATTCTCTGCCTCAGATGGCAGTGGAGGCCGGTTCTCTGGATAGTTTCAAGAGAGAGTTAGATAGAGCTCTTTTGATTAAAAAAAAAAGACATCCATTGATGCTCCTGAACACATCATCAGTGATGTAACCTGGGGTCATTGGGTGTTTCAGGTCGTTCAACATCACCCAGGAGACCCAGTTGTGGTTGATTAGACCACGACGTGTTCAGGTGGCATTTGTTCCTCCCCATGGACCTCCTCTCCTGATCAAGAGCCATCTCGAGGCCTTCTCCGCTGCCTCTGTGGTGTTCTTGATGGCCTTTCTCCTCTCCATTCCATTGATGCTCAGTGCACACAAGGCTTTGTAGAGCGATTGCCCTGCAAAACCTCTGCAGCCAACCTCGATGGGAATACACCTTGCCTTCCAGCTCTGCTTATGGCAGTCTATGACCAGTTCTTCATATTTGGTCATCTTCCTCTCGTGGGCCTCCTCCAGACGGTCCTCCCACGGCACTGTCAGTTCCAACAAGACGATGTTTTTTGTCACCTCTGAGACTAGGAGGATATCTGGCCTCAGGGTGGTCGTGGCAATGTGCTGTGGGAACTTCAGCTGTTTCACCAGGTCTACGGAAAGCTGCCAGTCCTGCGCAGTCGCCAGGATTTCTCACTGATTCCTGGCTGCTGTGGTTCTTGGCAGCTGCACTCCGGCCTTCACAAAGGTGATCATCTGGGTGGTGGGGCGTTGCCGTCTGCAGCTGCTGATTCCCATGCTGATGGCTTCTGCAATGGGTTTGAGAACCTGGTCGTGACACCATGTGTACCGGCCCTGCCCAAGAGCCTTTGGGCAGCAGCTCAGGATGCGTTCCAACGTCCCCTGGCCTGAGCATTGCGGGCAATCCGGAGATTCCGTTTTGCCCCAGATGAAGAGGTTTGTTGGGCTGGGCAGGACATCACACACTGCCTGGACCAGGAACTTGATGCACTGTGGTTCAGCCTGCCAGAGCTCAGTCCATGTGACTTTTCGGTCCATGGCCTGCTCCCACCTTGTCCAGGTTCCCTGCTGCCACAATCCAACTGCTCTGGTACACCTCTCCTCCTCCACCAGTGCCCTCACTTCCTCCTGGACCAGCCTGCGCCTCTCCTTCCCCTTGGCCTTGTCAAACTGGGGAGATGGGAAGATTCCCAGGCCTGCTCTTCCCCAAGTCACTGCTCTAACCAGGGACCGAGACTCTGCTTGCAGCACGGCTTCACCGGCTCTCCACTTCCTCCCAGTTTTCACCTCCACCCTGCCTGAGCCACTTTGGGGTTGCTGGAATCCCTGTACAGCATCACATGTTTGGCCCGAATCACGTTAAACTCCTCCTCCAGGGACTTCAGGGGTAGCTGGAGCTTGGTGTTATTTAGCGGAGTCGAAGGCAGGACAAGGCAGGAACGGGGTACTGATTTGGATGATCAGCCATAATCACATTGAATGGAAGTCGTGGCTCGAATGCTGAATGGCCTACTCCTGCACCTACAGGTGCACAACCTTTTATCCGAAAGCCTTGGGACCAGACACTTTTCGTAATTCAGAATTTGTCGGCCTTCGGAATGGAAATTTTTTAGCGTAGATTTTAATGGCTGGCTCAGTGGTAGAGTGCTCGGCTCATATCCGCAAGGTCACGAGTTTGCGCCTTGATCCCGGCAGTTACTTGGTCGTGAGTTTGAGTCTTCAATGTCGTTTTTTCTTGCAGAATAAATGTTTCTATGAAATGCAGTGTAGGAGAGATGTACTGACTATGTCCCTGGGATAGCAGGGGGCGATCAAACAGCACAATACCCCCCTCCCCCTCCAACTTCAGAGGAATCCTCTCCCCGATGGGCCGCTACGGCGACAAGTGGCAGTTTGCCCACAGCCCGAGCTGCGCCACCACAAGAACACGACGTACCTTGCACCACATCAGCTTCTGCCCCTACGTGTTCCTCTGGAGTTGGAGCGGGGCTGGGCTGGAGTTGCTGCTGGCTGTGGGTCTCTGGGATCTCCGTGCTTGCAGTGGGCCTGGGGGTCGCTGTACCGTTGGTCCTGACGTCTCCGGCCACTCCCCTGGACTGGAGCTGAGACTGGGAACTGTACCGCCCTTGCCCCCTCCCTCTGCAACTTTCCAAAATTCCAAAATGGCGGCAGCGCGGGCACACCGCGACGCCCTGTGTCTCCCTAGAATGGGAAAAATAGCAACGATCCCCTTACCTGCTTCAAGGCTGCTCACTCGGAGCAGTCCTGTACTCATCTCGTACAGCCGACAGGAATTCTGGACTTCGGTTCCTGCGGCTGCAACAACTTTTTGGACAATTTCCCTCTTCCGTCTGAGCTCATCAGAGCAACAGAACACCCGACTGGAGACCGCCAGGTGAGTCGCGGGGTTGGAGACCGCCATCCGACCCGCAGAGCCCAACCGACCCTCGGTCCTCACCGGATCCCCGGCCCTCGCCCGACTCCCGGTCCTCGCCCGATCCCCGGCCCTGACCCGACCCGACTCCCGGCCCTCGCCCGACGCCCGGTACTGACCCGACCCCTGGCCCTCGCCCGACTCCTGGCCCTCACCGGATCCCCGGTCCTCACCCGACTCCCGGCCCTCGCCCGACTCCCGGCCCTGACCCGACCCCCGGTCCTCACCCCCGGTCCTCACCCGACTCCCGGTCCTCACCCGACCCCCGGTCCTCACCCGACCCCCGGTCCTCACCCGACTCCCGGTCCTCGCCCGACTCCCGGCCCTCACCGGATCCCCGGTCCTCGCCCGACTCCCGGCCCTCACCCGACCCCCGGTCCTCGCCCGACCCCCGGTCCTCCCCCGATCCCCGGTCCTCGCCCGACCCCCGGCCCTCACCCGATCCCCGGCCCTGCCCCGACACCCGGTCCTCACCGGATCCCCGGTCCTCGCCCGACCCCCGGCCCTCGCCCGACTCCCGGTACTCACCCGATCCCCGGAGCCCAACCGTCCCGCGGAGCTGGAGACCACCACCTGACCCGTGGAGCTGGAGACCACCACCCGACCCGGAGACCACCACCCGACCCGTGGAGCTGGAGACCACCACCCGACCTGTGGAGCTGGAGACCACCACCCGACCTGTGGAGCTGGAGACCACCACCCGACCCGTGGAGCTGGAGACCACCACCCGACCCGTGGAGCTGGAGAACGCCACCCGACCCGTGGAGCTGGAGACCACCACCCGACCCGTGGAGCTGGAGACCACCACCCGACCCGTGGAGCTGGAGACCACCACCCGACCCGTGGAGCTGGAGACCACCACCCGACCCGTGGAGCTGGAGACCACCACCCGACCCGTGGAGCTGGAGAATGCCAGGTAAACCCCGGGGTTGGAGACCATCAGCAGAGCCGCGGGGCTGAAGACCGCCTGCGGAGTAACGCAGACGCGGAGCAACGGAGCGGCAGAACACCAGCGCGCACCAAGCCAGCTCGGCCCACCAGAAGCACCAACAGACGGCGACGGGTACGAAAACACCGCCGGGGACGCAGAGGTGGGTTAAAGGCCAGGTTAGAGCTAGCCCCACACAGGGCAGCGATTCCTAGCCTTTTCCTCGCCAACGTGCGCTCACTGGCAAACAAAATGGATGAACTCCGGCTAAGGATCACCTCCCACAACCGGATCAAGGGCTGCAACATCTTGATCTTCACTGAAACTTGGCTCAACACTGACGTTCCTGACAGCGCCATCCAGCTATCGGGGCGTCATTTACTCCGAGCGGACAGGACATGCATTTATGTAAACAAAGCATGGTGCACGGACTCCACCATCATCGAGAGTCACTGCTCAGCTAACCTTGAATTCCTCTTGGTTAGATGCAGACCGTTCTATCTGCCCAGAGAGTTCACCTCCACTGTTGTGACTGCTGCCTATATCCCTCCTGATGCTAATGCCAAGCTTGCAATGAAAGAGCTGCATACTGCCATTAGCAAACAACAGACGCACAACCCCGAGGCAGCCTTCATTGTTGCGGGTGACTTCAATCACTCCAACCTGAAAACTGTACTCCCCAAATTCCACCAACATGTATCCTTCCCCACTAGAGTAGACAAGACACTGGACAAAGTCTACACCAACATGGCTGAAGCTTACAAAGCCATCCCCCTCCCCCACCTTGGTCAGTCTGATCACGTCTCATTGTTCCTGCTCCCTAAGTACTCCCCACTCATCAGACGGGTTAAACCAACTGTAAGGACAGTTAAAGTCTGGTCAGAGGAAGCGGACTTCACACTTCAGCAGTGTTTTGGAAACACTGACTGGAAGGCGTTTGCAGCCCAGGCCACCCTTGACTCTCACACGGACATTGATTCCTATACATCCTCTGTTCTGGACTTTATAAACTCCACCATCAATAGTGTCACCTCCCTCAAACAGGTGACCATATACCCGAATCAGAAGCCATGGATGAACAGCGAGGTCAGGCTACTGCTGAAAGCACGGGACACCGCTTTCAGGTCAGGCGATGCTCGAGCCTACAGTTCATCCAGGGCTAACCTGAAGAGGGGCATCAGGAAGGCCAAGCACTGCCATAAGCTCAGGATTGAGGAGCACTTCAACAACAACTCCGACCCCCGACGCATGTGGCAAGGCATCCAGGCCATCACGGACTACAGACCCTCCAACATCACCCCCACATCCAGCGACGCCTCCTTCCTTGAGGAGCTTAATCACTTCTATGGCCGCTTCGACAGGGACAATCTAGAGACAGCCATCAAGGCTGTGCTACCTGCCGATCACCAACCCCTCACACTCACCCCCTACGACGTGTACGTGGCACTGAGTAGGACTAATGCACGTAAGGCTGCTGGCCCTGACGGCATCCCCGGGCGCGTGCTCAGTGCCTGTGCTGCGCAGCTGACAGACGTCTGGACTGAATCTTCAACCTGTCACTTGCCCAAGCAGTTGTCCCCACTTGCCTTAAAGCCACCTCCATCGTGCCAGTGCCAAAACACTCCACTGCGGCAAGCCTCAACGACTTCCGCCCAGTTGCACTTACCCCCATCATCACCAAGTGCTTCGAGAGGTTGGTCCTGGCACACCTCAAAAGCTGCCTACCCCCCACACTGGATCCCTATCAGTTTGCCTACCGCAAGAACAGGAGTACGGAGGATGCCATCTCAACGGCTGTCACCTCTGCGGGCCGCCCTTGGTGAACGTTTTCAAGGACCTTTCTTCAAGGACCGAAAAAATGTCCGCTATTCGGAGGATTTCGTTATTTGGATCTTCGGATAAAAGGTTGTGCACCTGTATTGTCTATTATTGCCTATGTCTGCTGACTCGTTAGCATAAAACAAAAGCTTTTCACTGTACCTCGGCACACGTGACAATAAACTAAACCAAACTAAGCAAAAACAATAATTTTTATTTCTCTGGCTGGTTTCCTCATTGTCTCCTTCACCTGAATTCAAGCAAACTCAGTGCAATCTGCACTCATAACTGAAATGCTCCAATCCAGCTGCCTGTTTGGCCAGCATTTATCGATTTTTAGTGGTCTGAGAAACGTCGATTGGAGTTTTCAACAGATCGTTATTCAAAAGTTCGATATCCAGCATACAGGCTTTTCAGACACATCTGCCCACAAAGATGGTCACCGCTGAACTAACGCGCGCAAGTGAAAAACCGCGCAAAACCAGCAGCCCCTCCCGAGTCGCGTGACTACGGCTTCCGAACGCCGGGTTCGATATCTGCGTGTGCTAGCAGGCACCGCCGCTACATGCCCCCCCCCCAAGAATCCGCAGTACGGAAACGCACGGGTAAACGGACGGTTCGACCGGAATGCGTAGTTCGAGGTTGCGGGGCGAGCGTAACAGTAGGGACCAGTAAAACAGGATCGGAGGGGCGCGAAAAACGCGAACGAGGGACGGGCGTAACAAAGGAGACCGGAGAAACATGACCGGGGGTAACAGGTGCAGAGGGTGGCAAAACAGCAGGTGGACGTCCTCTATGCCGTGGAGTAGCCACTGTCACTGGGCTATCCTCGTCGACGTGTGCTGGCTTAAGGCGGCTCACGGAGACGAAATCCTCCTTGCCACCCATGTCCAACGTGAATGTCGAGACACCAGCACTGAGCACCCTGTACGGACCCTCGTACACCCGCTGTAACGGCGAATGATGAGCGTCTCTACGGAGAAAAACATAAGTACAATCCCGTAACATAGTAGGCACATGTACCGCAGACGAACCATGCCGGGAAATGGGAACCGGGATCAAAGCGTGCGCCCGCTCGCCAACAACTGTGAGGTAGAAATCTCCTGGTCCGGGGGGACGGGCAAGAAATCCCCGGGAACCCGTGCAACCGAGACATAACCAACTAGGCCGAGGAGGCTTTGATGGCATTGTTCTGATGCCAAGGGGGACCCAATGTAACTGGTCGACCCAATCAGGGCCGGTGAGTCGGGCTTTTAACGCACGACAAGGTGCCGATGGAACCGCTCAACCAAACCGTTGGACTCCGGGTGATAAGCAGTAGTTTGATGTAGCTTCGCGCCGTATGGCTGCGCCATATCACACCACAGGGAGGACATGAACTGGGCCCCATGATCGGTGGTAATATCTGAGGGGACCCCGAAACGAGCGATCCAATGGGATACCATGGCCCTCGCGCATGCATCAGCAGAGGTATCCATCAACGGGATTGCCTCCGCCCACCGGATAAACCTGTCTACGATAGACAGTAAGTGGGTAGATCCGCGCGAACAAGGCAAGGGACCTACCAGGTCTACGTGGATGTGCAGGAACCTGCCGTCCGGGGCGGCAAAATCCTGGACCGGCGGATGCACGTGTCTCTGCACAGGTCTGACATGGGATGCAGGAACGAGCCCATGCAGCGCCTTGCTTCCTTAACCCGTGCCAGACGAACTTCACCGCGACCAACGCAGAGGTTGCGCGAATGGACGGGTGTGCCAGGCTGTGGATGGTGTCAAAAATCCGCCACCGCCAAGCGACCGGGACAGTAGGATGGGTTTTACCGGTGGAAATATTACAAAGTACTTGCACGTTGGAGGCGCCGCATGGCACTTCGACCGGCTTCAGTCCTGATTCAGCATTGTGATAAATCTCCATGCCGGTGTCTGCCCGTTGGGCGTCTGCCAGCTCCTGGTTATCAACGCTAAGGCTAAACGCTGAAACTTCGGGCAGCGCAGGATGGGACAATGCGTCAGCCCCAACGTCCAGCTTCCCTGCCACATGCCGAATGTCAGACGTGAAATCGGAAATGTAGGCGAGGTGCCGTTGCTGTCTGGCAGACCAAGAGTCAGAAACATTGGTCAAAGCGAACGTTAGAAGCTTGCGGTCTGTGAATGCAGCAAAAGCGCGCCCCTCCAGGAAATAACGGAAATGGCGGATTGCTAGGTAAAGTGCGAGGAGCTCCTTGTCGAAAGCGCTGTATTTAACTTCGGGGGCTCGCAGTTGCCTGCTGATCTGTTTGGCCAGATATTTATCGTTTTGTAGTGGTCTGAGAAACAACTATTGGAGTTTTCAACAGATCTTTATTCGAAGTTCAATATCCAGCAGAGAGACTTTTCACACACGTCATAGAAACATAGAAACATAGAAATTAGGTGCAGGAGTAGGCCATTCGGCCCTTCGAGCCTGCACCGCCATTCAATATGATCATGGCTGATCATCCAACTCAGTTGTCCCATACCTGCCTTCTCTCCATACCCTCTGATCCCCTTAGCCACAAGGGCCACATCTAACTCCCTCTTAAATATAGCCAATGAACTGGCCTCGACTACCCTCTGCGGCAGAGAGTTCCAGAGATTCACCACTCTCTGTGTGAAAAAAGTTCTTCTCATCTCGGTTTTAAAGGGTTTCCCATCCTTAACGGCCACATGTCCTGGACTTCCCCTGCATCGGGAGGATCTTCCTGCATCTAGCCTGTTAACCCTTTAAGAATTTTGCTTTCTATAAGATCCCCTCTCAATCTCCTAAACCTGTTTGGCCAGTCTTTCTTCATAAGACATCCCAGGAATCAGTCTGGTGAACCGTCTCTGCACTCCCTCTATGGCAACAATGTCCTTCCTCAGATTTGGAGACCAAAAAACTGTACGATACTCCAGATGTGGTTCACCAAGAGTTACAACTGCAGTAGAAGCATCCCTGCTCCTATACTCAAATCCTTATGCTATAAAAACGGTGAAAACAACGGTGGTCAACGCTGAACTCACGCGCACAAGTGAAAAACCGCGCAAAACCAGCAGCCCGTCATGAGTCACGTGACCGCGGCTTCCAAACGCCGTGTTCGATATCTGTGTGCGCTGGCAGGCGCCGCTACAGTTTATTATTTCTCATTTCCAGCTTTTTGTTACTGCATCATCGGTTACATGTTTTGTATAAAACCAGTTTAATATCCATTTCACAAAGGTCATGTGGGGTGTGTAGACACGTTAGACTCGAAGAATCGTGTATGCATTTTTAGTTTTGTTTAAAGATACAGCGTGGAAACAAGCCATTCGGCCCACCGAGCCTGCGCCAACCAGCGATCCCCACATAGTAACACTGAATCCTACACACACTAGGGACAATTTTTACATTTGCCAAGCCAATTTACCTACATACCTGTATGTCTTTAAAGTGTGGGAGGAAACTGAAGATCTCCGAGAAATCCGACGCGGTCACGGGTAAAATGTACAAACTCCATACAGACAGCACCCGTGGTCGGGATCGAACCCGGGTCTCTGGCGCTGCAAGCACTATGAGGCAGCAACTCTACCGCTGTGCCACTGTGCCACCCACTGGGACGGTGTTCCTTATTGTAATAAGAACATTGACTAAACCATACACAGATTATGAACTAATGTGTTTCCAGCTTAGTACTCTCCATATTCTAAATTTACTGTCTGAACTCTAGCAACTTCAAATGTTATGCAAATGATGAGGAAAAATTATAAAATGGAAATTAGTCAAAGCTGCCCAAAGTAATGTGGAATGAATCAAATGACTGTACAAATGTTATAACAGTTTTTATCATCATGCCATCAGGCTTCTGAACTCATAAACACATCATTTATGTTGATTATTTTATTTATTATTGTCTCTTACCTGCTAATGTCAGTTTTATCATGTGTTTTTTTTAACCTTCATTTTATCCTTGTTATATCATTGCTGAGGTGACCCGTTGTCTTGTCAAACACATTTCATTGTACCGTTGATTATGTGTTAACCTACATATGACAAATAAAACTGAACTGAACTGAACCGATAGTGGGGTGAGATCATCTGCTATTCAATCATAGCTGATCCCTCTCTCCCTCCTAACCCCATTCTTCAGCCTTCTCCTCATAACCCCTGACACCTGTACTAATCAATAGATAGATTCTGTTGTAGATACATTTATTGGTGCCCTCCCCTAATTCCCCATTTATTGGTGCCCTCCCCTAATTCCCCATTTATTGGTGCCCTCCCCTAATTCCCCATTTACAGGTGCCCTCCCCTAATTCCCCATTTACAGGTGCCCTACCCTAATTCCCCATTTATTGGTGCCCTCCCCTAATTCCCCATTTATTGGTGCCCTCCCCTAATTCCCCATTTATTGGTGCCCTCCCCTAATTCCCCATTTACAGGTGCCCTACCCTAATTCCCCCAAGCATCTTCACAAAAGGGAAACTGGTACCTGCCTCTGCACGTGTCATTTGCCTTATTTATTTGGTGCCCTGCCCCAGACATTCCAAATTCCCCATTTCTTAACATTTACAAAGCTCTGGTAATCCCCTCCCCTACCAGTTCCTGGCAAGTTTACTGTACAATTGCATGTGCTTCGACATAAAGGGAAACTTTTGTTTGTGAGCTACCCGTCTAGAAAAAGGCTATGCATGTGTACAATCAAGCCTGTCCACACTGCGAAGATAAAGGATACAACATTTAGAGCAAAGATATTGAAGTCCGAATAAAATAAATTTCAAAGGTCTCCAGTGAGGTAGATGGGAAGTCAGAACCAATCTCTAGCTAATGAGGGGACTGTTCAGTTGCCTGATAACAGCTGGGGGAAACAATGCTCCTGATTCTGGAGGTATGAGGTCAAGTAAATGCAAGTGGGGGATAGTGGGAGAACAAAAGGGGGGCCCGGTGTGGGGGGCACTCTAGTTTTAGAATCCTCAGCTCAGGGGATGTCTGTGTTTGTTTGTTCATGTGAAGGCACTATGCCCACGGTAGCCTGACAACAATCACTTGTCTTTTTCTTTTTGTTTTCACTTTTAATTTCAACTTTTCCTGTAGCTTATGTGTTGTGACTGTTGGCAGACCAATTACCCTCCGGAGATGAATAAAGTTTTATCGTATATGATAGGTTTAGAGAGATATGGGCCAAATGCAGGCAGGTGGGACCAGTGGCGTAGGGTGGGTTTTGAGCGCACGGGGCAGTTTAAAGTATTGCGCCTCCTCATTAGCGGCTAGCCATGGCCCATGAGCTGTTTTAAATCCAAGTTTTGTATTTATTTTCTCAACCTAACAAAAAGATGGTGGCGCTGCCTTAGCAGCTGCGGCTCGGCAGAGATCGTTGGTTGGTTAAAATTGTTGGATAAATTTCTAGGGGCGCAAAAAAATTGTTGGATAAAAAAAATTATAAAATGGCAAAAAAATTTACATTTTATTACAATAATTCAGGGGAAGGCTGCCAAAGAGGTGCAGCATGCCTTTAGAGCAAAATGTTTTGCCATTTCATAAAAAAATATTTATCCAACAATTTTTTTGCGCCCCTAAAAATTTAGCGCCCGGGGTAACCACCCCTCTGGCCCTCCCCACGCTACGCCACTGGGTGAGACTAGTGTAGACGGGCATGTTGGTCTACATGGGCAAGTTGGGCCGAAGGGCCTGTTTCTACGCTGTATGACTTTATGACTGTATTCAGACTTCTGTATTTCTTGCCTGTTGGGAGAAAGAATAAGAGGGAGTGGTCTAGGTGAGACTGGTAAACAAAAATGCTGGAGAAACTCAGCGGGTGAGGCAGCATCAATGGAGTGAAGGAATAGGTGACGTTTCGGGTCGAGACTCTTCTTCAGACTGGTCAGGGTGAAACTGGTCCTTGATTATGCCAGTGGCCTTGTTGAGGCAGCGTGAAGTGTAGATGGAGTCGATGGAAGGGAGGCTGGCTTGTGTGATGGTCTGGGCTACGTCCGCAACTTTCTGCAATTTCAAGAAAATTTCTATTTCAAGACAAGGGATTCTTTTAGAGGATGGTGGCATGAAACCAGGAGAAAGCTAATGGTTGGAAAATTTAATCCAGTTGAATTTTAAAATGTTGCTGCTGCCCTGAGCACCTTTCTGAGCATTTGGCACATTGTGATTTTTAATTTAGTTACTGCATTCCAAATTCACCGGTTTCTATTCTGGGATGTTTAAATTTGCTGTTCCCTGGTGCATATTCTCTGCCAATGGATTGTAAATTGTATAATATAAGCAAAATAAATGCCATTATTTCACTGCTATTTTGCCAGGAATAACTCAAATTGCTTTATATTCATTACATAAAAAGGTAAAGAATTTCTAGTGTTCATTACTTGTGTATCAGTGATTCCAGTAATGACCAAAGGCGGCTTCAGGAGTTATTTCCGATTTGTAGGAATTTAGATTAAAATATCCTTCAAGTGGATGGAATGTTAGTGTATCAAAGACAAAAATAAGAACAAGAATTGAGGGTGTTGGTGATAAGAGTTAGTCAAATTAGCTCAGAAATTACTATAATGTATTTTTGAAATACAATTCACTTTTTTAAGTTGAGGGGGTAAAGATTTAATAGACAAAGGGTGGTGGGTGCATGGAACGAGCTGCCAGAGGAGGTAGTTGAGGCAGGCACTATCACAATATTTTAAAAACACTTGGACGTGTCCATGGATAGGGTAGGATTAGAGGGATATGGGCCAAATGTAGGCAGGATGGACTAGTGTAGATGGGGCATTTTAGTTGGCGTGGGCAAGTTGGGCGGAAGGGCCTGTTTCCATGCTGCATGAATATGACATTTCTCTATGGATGATTAAACATTTTCATGTGCTATGAATTTAGTTGTTAGTTGATATCAATTCCAAGAATCCTGGAGTCTTTTTAAAAATCCTTTTTCATTAAGTCTTCTTAAGTTCATTGGCCAATTAATAACAAAATTCCACAAATAGAATAATGTCCTTAGCCATCTGAAATGATAAAATACATCTGGGAAGGGAAAAGTGTAATAGGAACTTTATTCTTAGAATAAAAGGGAGGCCAATAAAGACTGAGGTGAGAAAAAAATGTTTTCACCCAGAAAGTTGTGAATTTGTGGAATTCCCTGCCACAGAGGGCAGTGGAGGCCAAATCACTGGATGGATTTAAGAGAGAGTTAGTTAGAGCTCTAGGGGCTAGTGGAATCAAGGGATATGGGGAGAAGGCAGGCACAGGTTATTGATTTGGGACGATTAGCCATGATCATATTGAATGGCGATGCTGGCTCGAAGGGCCGGATGGCCTCCTCCTGCACATATTTTCTATTTTTCTATGTTTCTATGAGTGTTGGAGATCTTAAAAGAGACTGCGAACATGGAACTGAAGTTCAGTCCCAATGTCAGAGGAACTAAAGGAAGTGCCAATCATGACTATACATAAGAAGACAAGAAGGCTTGGATAGAGTGAAGGTACACAAAATTGCTGGAGAAACTCAGCGGGTGCAGCAGCATCTATGGAGTGAAGGAAATGGGCGACGTTTCGGGCCAAAACCCTTCTTTGTGAATGTGGCGAGGATGTTTCCCCTAGTGAGAAAGTCTAGGACTAGAGGGCATAGCCTCAGAATTAAAATACATTCCTTTAGGAAGGAGATGAGGAATTTCTTTAGTCAGATGGTAGTGAATCTGCGTAGTTCTTTTCCACAGAAGGCTGTAGAGGCCGTCAATGGATATATTTGTAAGGCAGAGATAGATGGATTCTTGACTAGTACAGGTGTCAGAGGTTATGGGGAGAAGGCAGGAGAATGGGGTTAGGAGGGAGAGATAGATCTACCATGATTGAATGGCGGAGTAGACGATGGGCCGAATGGCCTAATTCTGCTCCTATCACTTATGATCTTATGAATAGAGTCCCAACCTCTCCCTTTGTTCAGATCCTCTAGTCCTGGCAACAACCTCGCAAATCTTCTCTGTACATCTTTCTTATAACAAGTTTCCTTGCTTTTGGATCAACTTCATTGTATTGTTACCATACATTTGAGTTTGCACACACATTACTTATTTCAATGATAGACACAGAAAGCAGGAGTAACTCAATGGTTATTGTCACTCAGCAGTGCCCTTTAATTGTTTGTGGACTTGAAAATGCCAACAGACTTTTTTGTAAATGATCTCCTCTGTGAGTGTATTATATTTCAACACACCTAGAGAAGAACCTCATAGAACACTGAAGAATTTTAATTGTTCTCTGGGGCTACAATAAGGACAAAGGCTGAACATTTTTGCATATATGTCAGATATAATATGTTAACTGTTTAAAATTTAGCTTACACTTTAGCTCTTTCTTATAGATATATAAAAGGTGTAATATATATCTCTCTTTTTCCTGCTTGCTAACATGCAAGTGAATGTGTTATTCAAATTTCAAAAGTGGCCAATTTAAAATAATAGATATTATGAGCATCTAAGTAATGTCCATTATAAAGTTATCACATTGTATCTGATAATCTGTATAAGGACGGGTTACATGGGTAAGTTTCCACAGGAAGGGACAAGAGTGCATATGAAATCTGCAACGTTGCAATAAACAAAACAAAATCAAAATGCTCACTTGTGTCACTGTATAAAAATTTCAAAAATAAGTAAGCAGGCAGTATTGTAATGTCAGTCAACAGACGCATCACAGACCTTAAACCAAATCAGATGTTGTTTCTACTTCCTGTACTTAGTCTTGCTCGTTTGTCAGATCACACACTTTCATATTGAAATTACAGAGCTTAAAAGTGGATTATTTTTTATAACTAAAGTGAAAAAGACACACAATGCAGCAGTAAAATTTGCATTAAAGGTAGTGTTTAAAAATACAACAATATCTGACATTTAGCTACATGAGAGATTCTGAGCTGTTAGTTAACTGAATGCTCTGGGGGGCTATGTTTTCTGGCACTCCAGCTAAGAAGTGGGTTGAGAACAATGGCAGGCTGCAGTGCACATCCTTTTGTCAAGGACTATTTCTGCTGAGTTTTGAAATAGGATACAGTGCCTGAGATAAGCTTTTTATTTGTAGATTTCTTCTTGCTCATATTAAAATGTCCAACTACAGATGGAATGACCTTTACACGGTAATGACAATTGATGAAAATTTCCAACTTCGATGAAGAAAAATGGCAAATTGTTTAAAACATAAATCCTATTTTTTCCTTATAAATTCACATTTTAAGTCATATGAGTTAATTTAGGTTTAGTTTAGTTTAGTATATTATCGCATATATCAAGGTAAATCTTTTGTTGCATGCTATCCAGTCAGAGAAAAGACTATCTATGATTACAAACAAGCCCTCCACAGTGTACAAATACATCATAAAGGGAATCAGGTTTAATGCAAGATAGCATCCAGTAAGGTCTGGTTACAAATAGTCCGAGGGTCTCAGGACCACTGTCCAATTGTTGATAGGATGATTCAGTTGCCTGATAACAGTTTAAGTTATAGGTGTTTTATTGCATATGTATCTTAGAATGGAGGAAAATTGTACCTCTGCATTGCTCAGCCCATTTCTCAGCTGGCGTGCCAGTATTCTCAACACACTGTATTATATAAAACAGCAACGACAGTTTTGGAAACGTGATAAGTAACCTAATCCCTGGAAATTCTGTAATATATCCTCACCATAAACTTACCATACATTTTCAGAAGATTGCTAGAAACCCAGCCAGTGATCCCGATGAACCAGAGGCTACCATTCTGTGGTTCATCCCCACACATTCCTCACCATTTAATTGCAGGCCATTGATTCCAAGTGGTTGCTTGTATGGTCTATGGAGCACCTCTCCCAATCTAGATGTAGGTCTCCAATAATATGTAATGGCAACTTTGCAATGTCTTAAATCCGGAGCCTTGGTCAACAGTCTGCAATAACATGGTAACTAGCTTTTTGTTCCTTGAGAGAGACTGTGGATTGTGGATCTACAGCAAAACACTAACCGCTGGAAGAACTCAGCAGGTCAAGCTGCTTCTGTGATACAAAGGGATCATCAGCTTTTCGGAATATCCAGAGCGGTGATAGCTGGTCTAAAGAGTTGAGGGGGAGAGGTACAGTAGGGGCTGGAAAACAAAAGGTTGAACCAGGTGCGGAGCTGGATGATGGAAAGATGGATCCAACTAGTGGGTGGGGAGGATGGAGTTTGAGTCAGAGGCTGGAGGGTGATAGCTTGGGACAACAAACGGCTACAGAGCCTGGAATCTGAAAAGTAAGGAAGGTGATAAGTGGAAAGGGATGGGTGGTGGACAGAATGGAACCAGTATTGCGTTCTAATTCCTGTTGCATTGCTGTATAGGAATTCAAACTCAAAGCTCAAAATTAAAATGCCAGGGTTTCTCTCTTCCATGCCTTCATATCTGCCATAGTTGATGGTGCCCTCTGAAGTATTTCCTTCATTCTCCACAGCTCTGCTCTGATCTACCCTCTGCCCTGGCAGAACAGCAAAAGAGGTTCTATGATAAAACATTATTGCACAGAGCTCTAAAAATCGCTGCATCGCGTGATCTGATACAGTATCTGCACCCTAAAGATTAATTTTGTGCTCAGTTGGAGCTGCTTACATAATAATGCTAGAAGGTGTAGTGTTTTTACTATAAGGCAATAATACTTGCAATTTTTTTAAAGCCCCAAAGTGTTGATGTAACTCACTGGAGAACATGGATAGGTGATGTTGCAGGTCACGATCTTCCTTCGGTCTTGATCGGCAGATGGTTGGACGAAGGCCAGAGATGAAACGACAAAAATAAGAGATAATGATATGTAAGGATGTGTGTGAATTGTGATGCTGGGGGGAAGGAACATAGGTGGATGGGGATGGGGGGAGGGAGAAGAAGACACATTAGTGCAAATTAAGCTTGGGCATAAGAAAGAGGGGGAGAAGAAGGAGGAGGAGTGGGAGGAGAATAGATGAAGGGAGGGCTGGTTGCAGGTTAGTTACCTAAAATGGGAGAACTAAATGTTCATGTTCATTAGATTGTAAGCATCTGCAGTCTCCATACTCAGGTTTAACGTTTGTTCATGCTCCCAGAATTGCTCCTCTGGGTGCAACTAGCACAGTGACCAAATACTTAAGGTATTCTTTGCTTGTTGGTGCCAGTTAAGCAACAATTAATGGGGAGCATGCAGAGTAACACAGGATTTACATGATTCGCATGCTACATTAATTTAACACATTTGAAGCTGCTTTAAAAGCACCAATGAGACCAATGCCTGGGAAGTGAACACAACACAGAAAACTGAGGGGAAAAAAAACTAGAAAACAAAACTTTCCAATTAGCACAGGAGCATTAACTTGATTTCCTGATTAATTTGAATGAAAACCAGGAGCCAACAGTGTGCTACATTCAAGAAAATCAGAAAGACTTCTATGTATACCATATCTTTCATAGCATGGGGCTGATCCAAAGGTTTGGCAGCCAATTATATATTTAGGAGTGTCCTTCCTGTTGTAATATAAGAACCAGATCAATAGACTAAAAACAATACCCTGTGACAATGATCAAGACATTGACAACAGGACATCTCTCCGCTACCCAGGTCGTCTTGCTAGTTTCATTGTTCGTATCCCTTCGTTATCACCTCTTTCACAGTCAACAAAGGACCATTGTGGGCTCCACCTTTCCTGAGTCATCTAATTTGTTCTGTGCCTTTTCACACCTCTAGTTTTCCTCTTCCCTGAATTCTCAGTCTGAAGAAGGCTCAGGGCCTGAAACGTCACCTATTCCTTTTCTCCAAAAATGCTGCCTGACCCGTTGAGTTACTCCAGCATTTTGTGTCTATCGTCAAGACATTGATCGATGTTAATTAGAGACAGTCAGCATGGCTTTGTACACATCAGATTACGTCTTACTAATTTGATGGCGGTTTTTGATGAGGTGTAAATTTATTGATGAGAGAAGGGCCACAAGGATTTTAATCAGGCATTTGATAAAATCCCCATGGTAGGCTGATCCAGAAGATTATGATGCACAGGATTAACGTATGGCTTGGACATATGGATTCACATACTGGCTTACTGATAGAAGATCAGAACTGCACACAATACCCCAACTGCACCCTAACCAATGGATTGGGTGGACGGACAATATTCATGCTGAGAATGAATGCAGGGATCCGCAGGGATCTTTGCTGAGACCTCTGTTGTTAGTGATATATAATATTGATGACTTGGGTGTAAACAAAGATGGGTTGGTTAGTAGGTTTGTAGATGACACAAATATTGCTGGGGTCGCAGACTGTGAGGAAGGCTGTCAATAGGGATATATAGATCAGCTACAGAAATGGATTGAGAAATGGCAGGGGATTAGCTACAGGGTTGGACAGACTTAGATTGTTTTCTCTGAAACACCAGAGAAGTTTGCAGGGAGACCTGATAGAAGTATACACAATTATGAGAGGCATAGATATGGTAGACAGCCAGAATCTTTTCCCCAAAATAGAAGTATCAACTACTAGAGGGCATAACTTCAAGATGAGAGGGGCAACGTATAAAGGAGATGATATACTCCAGCACTTGTTGACTTATTTTATTCAATTTGCTTTTACGCACGCTTTTTGTGTACATACTGATAAAAAGAATGGGGGTAGGGGGTGACATTTCATCCCCAGTAAAGAATGTGCTTTTTGTTCAAGGAACGCTCATCATAGTCAACTACAAATTGATTTTCCTCAGTAGCATTCCCAGTAGCATTCCCAACAGCATTCCCAACAGCATTCCCAGCAGCATTCCCAACAGCATTCCCAACAGCATTCCCAGCAGCATTCCCAGCAGCATTCCCAGCAGCATTCCCAGCTGCATTCCCAGCATTCCCAGCATTCCCAGCAGCATTCCCAGCATTCCCAGCAGCATTCCCAGCAGCATTCCCAGTAGCTTTCCCAGTAGCATTCCCAGTAGCATTCCCAGTAGCTTTCCCAGTAGCATTCCCAGTAGCATTCCCAGTGGTGTGGCCACTGCAGTACGACAAATAACATAAAAGCATGATTTATTGGAGGTCGTGCACGTGCCCAAACTAAAGTGACCATTGGTATAAGGCCAGGTATATGGACTGCTAGGTACATAGACTTAGAAGTAACAGCTTATTTTACACTTTGGGTTGATTTTCTTCGCTATTGATATTAATGGGAAATTAAATCATGGTGTGTGTAACAGTGGTTGTTGATTGTTATCACCTATTATCACCTGTTTTGTGCAATTGCTCAAGATACTTACAGCTCCCAAAGTCAACAGATATTGCTTGGTTTAGTTTAGTTTAATTCATTATTGTCACCTGTACTGAGGTACAGAGAAACACTTTTTGTTGCATGCTACCATAGAGTCCAGAGTCATAGATTGATACCGTGTGGAAACAGGCCCTTCGGCCAACATGTCCCAGCCACACTGGTCCCACCTGTCAGCATTTGGTCCATGTCACTCCAAATCTGTCCTATCCATGTACCTGTCGAACTGTTTCTTAAATGTTGGGATAGTTCCTGCCTCAACGACTTCCTCATACTGCTTGTTCCATACACCCACCACCCTTTGCGTGGAATAGGTGACGCCTCAGATTCCTATTAATTTTTTTCCCCTTCACCTTAAACCTACTGTATGTCCTCTGGTCCTCAATTCACCTATTCTGAGCAAGAGACTCTGTGCATCTACCCGATCTATTCCTCTTATGATCTTGTACCCACACCTCTATAAGATCACCCCTCATCCTCCTGCGCTACAAGGAATAGAGTCCCAGCCTACTCAATCTGTACCTATAGCTCAGACCCTCTAGTCCTGGCAACATCCTCGTAAATCTTCTCTGTACCCTTTCCAGCTTGACAACATCTTTCCGATAACATGTAGCCCAGAACTGAACACAATACTCTAACCCTGTCCCACTTAGGAAACCTGAACGGAAACCTCTGGAGACTTTGCGCCCCACCCAAGGTTTCTGTGCGGTTCCCGGAGGTTGCAGGTGGTTGCCGGAGGTTGCAGATAGTGGAAGCAGGTAGGGAGACTGACAAAAATCTCCGGGAACCGCACGGAAACCTTGAGTGGGGCGCAAAGTCTCCAGAGGTTTCCGTTCAGGTTTCCTAAGTGGGACAGGGGCATCAATGTGGCCTCACCAACGTCTTCGACAACTGCATTATGACCTCCCAACTTCTATCCTATCAAAGATGACTATGTATGATTACAATCAAGCCGAACACAGTAAAAAGAAAAGTATAAAGGGTACAACATTTAGTGTGAGTTAAAGTCTGATAAAGATTGCATCCTGACTGTATGCCCTGACAAATGGTGGTACTTTAATAAGATCAAGTGCCCCGACCTATGTGAAAAGGTGAAGCTTGGACACTATTTTGGCAGAAACACCCGTCAAAAAATAAATATTTATTTGAAACCTTTAAAATCATTCCGAACGTATATATTGATCATTTTCAGTGTAATTTTGACAATTTAAGTCCATATAACGCCCTCAGCTATTCATTGAAACACAGAAAATAGGTGCAGGAGTAGGCCATTCGGCCCTTCGAGCCAGCACCGCCATTCAATATAATCATGGCTGATCATCCAAATCCCGTTCCTGCTTTTTCCCTATATCCCTTGAATCCATTAGCCTAAAGAGGTAAATCTAACTCTCTCATGAAAACATCCAGTAAATTAGCCTCCACTGCCTTCTGTGACAGAGAATTCCACACTCTCTGGGTGAAAAAAAAAACCTCTTCTAAGGTCCTAAATGGCCTGCCACTTATTCTTAAACTGTGACCCCTGGTTCTGGACTCCCCTAACATCGGGAAAATTTTCCTGCATCTAGCCTGACCAATCCTTTAAGAATTGTATATGTCTCTATAAGATACCATATCATCCTAAATTCCAGTGAATACAAACCCAGTTGATCCATTCTTACATCATATGCGAGTCACGCCATCCCGGGAATTAACCTGATGAACCTACGCTGCACTCCCTCAATACCAATAATGTCTTTCCTCAAATTGGGAGACCAAAATTGCACCCAATACTCCAGGTGCGGTCTCACCAGGGCCCTGTACAACTGCCGTAAGATCTCCTTGCTCCTAAACTCAAATCCTCTCGCAATGAAGGCCAACATGCCATTAGCTTTCTTCACTGCCTGCTGTACCTGCATGTTTACTTTCAGTGAATGATGTACAAGCACACCCAGGTCTCATTACAACTCCCCGTTTCCTAATCTGACACGATAATATGTTCGTTCCGCCATCCCGGGAATTACGCTGCACTCCCTCAATTCCTGAGAGTCATCTTAACAATGGCAGCTGCAATAAAGGTATCTTTCATGAAGCATATGAAAGACAGACAATTCAGGTGCCACCTCTTGTTGCAAGGTCTCGCCCCAAATATTGACCATCCCATTGCCTCCACAGATTCTGCTTGGCCAGCAGATGCTGGTTTGCACCGAAGATAGACATAAAAAGCTGTAATAACTCAGCGGGACAGGCAACATTTCTGGAATAGAAGGAATGCGTGACTTTTCGGGTCAAGACCATTCTTCAGACTGAATTTAAGGTCTCGACCTGCAACAACACCCATTCCTTCTATCCAGAGATGCTGCCTGTCCCGCTGAGTTACTCCAGCATTTTGTGTCTATCTACAGAAGTACAGCACAGGAACAGGCTCTTTGGGTCACAATGTCCATGCCAAACATGATGCCAAGTTAAACTATTCTCCTCTGCCTGCATGTGGTCCATATCCCTCCATCCCTTGCATATCCATGGCCTATCTAAAAGCTTCTTAAAACTCACCATTGTTTCTGTGTCCACCTCCAAATGCAGCCTAACTAAAGTCCTATGAACTTGCAGTGTGACTTCCTGGCTCATGTGAGCCATTGGATATGGGCTAAATGCAGGCAGGTGGGACCAGTGTTGATGGGACATGTTGGGCGGTGTGGGCAAGTGGCGGCAAAGGGCCTGTTTCCACATTGTATGACATTTTGATTCTATTATACTCAGTGCCCTGACCAATAAAGCCAAGCAGACCGTCCTCCCTCTTTATCATTCTATTGACTTGTGTTGCCACTTTCAAGGAGACCTCCATGTTGGATTGCAATCTTGTCGTGGTCTGGGAGCTTGTGTGTCTCAGTGACCCCAGCGGGAGATTCGTCTCCTGTTAGGGTCTCCCATGCTGGACAAGTCGAAGGGTGGAGGCGAGACGAAGAGTGATCCACTGGTCCTCCAGGTTGGAGGTTGAGCACAGGGCTAACAACCCTGTCACAGAAAACAAATATGTTACGGAAACAACAACTGAAGGAATCAACACTACTGGGCGTGATGGACTTCCAGGGCTATCGACAATGGATGTGACCTGGGGTAGTGTCCTGAAGCTAGCCCAGAACAGACAGGAGTGGAGGACCTTCATTGCTGCCCTACATGCCAGAAGGCAAATTAGGCAGTAAGTAAGAAAGTAAGTAAGTTTCAAGGAGACAATGGCAACTCTGGACACCCTGAGGTGATGAAAGACAGAACCTAAATGCCAGAACTAATGAGAACAAAAATGTTGAAAAGACTTAGCAGATCAGGCAGTATCTATAGAGATAGAAACAGAGATCACCTTTCAGGTCCATAACCTTTCAGCACAATATAAATACAACTCTATCTTTGTTTGGAAATTCCATGCACAAAGAATTTTAGTTGTTTGGTATGAGTAAGGTCAAAGTTTACGGTGGTAGGGGAATGGGGTGAGAGGGAAAAATCGATCAGCCATGATTCAATGGCAGAGTAGACTTGATGGGCCAAATAGCCTAATTCTGTTCCTGTGCCTTATGATCTTATGGTTTCACGAAAGATAGTGAATTAAACTTTACTTAACCTTTGCAATATAATTGTTTGATGCTTCAGATTGGTATCACTTCTTTGGTCCACTTGACCAGCTGATCAATGTTAAAAATGCCATGATTTTCTTTTAGGAAAGAGGAGGAGAGTGTTACAGCCAAAATTTATCAGTAAAACAATCCATCTGGTTATTAGTGCATTGCCAATTGTAGAATCTAATTGGAAAGCATTTATATTTAGTGTGTGGTCACTCTCTGATGAAATACATTCCAGTGTATAGACAGACACAGCTGACAACGCCCTGACATAGAAACATAGAAACATAGAAATTAGGAGCAGGAGTAGGCCATTCGGCCCTTCGAGCCTGCACCGCCATTCAATATGATCATGGCTGATCATCCAACTCAGTATCCCGTACCTGCCTTCTCTCCATACCCCCTGATTCCCTTAGCCACAAGGGCCACATCTAACTCCCTCTTAAATATAGCCAATGAACTGGCCTCAACTACCCTCTGTGGCAGAGAGTTCCAGAGATTCACCACTCTCTGTGTGAAAAAAGTTCTTCTCATCTCGGTTTTAAAGGATTTCCCCCTTATCCTTAAGCTGTGACCCCTTGTCCTGGACTTCCCTAACATCGGGAACAATCTTCCTGCATCTAGCCTGTCCAACCCTTAAGAATTTTGTAAGTTTCTATAAGGGTGCAGACTTTATACATGTGCACTTTGTATACTGCCCCTCTGTATACTGCTTCTGTTAAATACCTTTGCAATCCATTGTGTAGCTAGTCACATGACATAATCTTTGAAGTTGTGACTGCCTTAAAGCAACTATGTTAAACTGATGAAGCACAAGTTGCCTGCTGTGTTTCCTGCATTACAGTTGCAATCACAATTCTAAAGCATTACATCTGTAAAGCATGAAGGGATGTTGTGAGCTAATCAAACGCACCATTGTAATTAGAGCCATGGGGAGTCATAAAGTCATAGAGCATGAAAATAGGCCCTTCGGCCTAACTTTCCCACGCCGATCAACATGCTCCATCTGCACTAGTCTCACCTGATTGCATTTGGCATATAACCCTCCAAACCTATTCATGTACCTGTCCAAATGTTTCTTAAATGTTGCGATAGTACCTGCCTCAACTACCTCCACCTGCAGCTCATTCCATAAACCCACCACCCTTTGTGTATAAAGGTTACCCATCAGGTTCCTATTAAATCTTTCCCTCCTCTGCTTAAACCTATGTCTTCTGGTTCTCGATTCCCCTACTCTGGGCAAAAAGACTGTGTGTTTATCCCATCTATTCCTCCCATGATTTTGGTCACCTCTATAAGATCACCCCCCATCCTCCTACACTCCAAGGAATTAAGGAGCAGGGAGGTTCTACTGCAGTTGTACAGGGTCTTGGTGAGACCACACCTGGCGTATTGCGTACAGTTTTGGTCTCCAAATCTGAGGAAAGACATTCTTGCCATAGAGGGAATACAGAGAAGGTTCACCAGACTGATTCCTGGGATGTCAGGACTTTCATATGAAGAAAGACTGGATAGATTTGGCTTGTACTCGCTAGAATTTAGGAGATTGAGGGGGGATCTTATAGAAACTTACAAAATTCTTAAGGGGTTGGACAGGCTAGATGCAGGAAGATTGTTCCCGATGTTGGGGAAGTCCAGGACAAGGGGTCACAGTTTAAGGATAAAGGGGAAATCCTTTAGGACCGAGATGAGAAAAACATTTTTCACACAGAGAGTGGTGAATCTCTGGAACTCTCTGCCACAGAAGGTAGTTGAGGCCAGTTCATTGGCTATATTTAAGAGGGAGTTAGATGTGGCCCTTGTGGCTAATGGGATCAGGGGGTATGGAGAGAAGGCAGGTACAGGATACTGAGTTGGATGATCAGCCATGAAGGGCCGAATGGCCTACTCCTGCACCTATTTTCTATGTTTCTATGTTTCTAAGATCCAAACTGCTCAACCTCTCCTTCCCATAATATTGTGACCAAAACTGAACACAATATTCTAAATGTGGCCCCACCAATGTCTTATAATGTTGCAACATGACCTCCCAACATATACTCAAATTCTGGTTCAATTCTGGTATATTTTGAGTATTGAGACTAGTGTGAAGCTATTGCAACCCATGCTCCGCCAGAAGTGTCAACTAAGTCTCGACTGACTTGCTTTCCTCCTGAGGTCTCCATTATGGCGAGGAGCAAATCTTCAGCCAATTCAGTAAACTGATTTAAAGATGTGGTAGAGAGCACTGGATTCAGCAAACCACAGCTACACAGCTGCCAGCAGTGTAGGAAGCTTGCACACCAAAACTCATCATGTTTCTGCATCAAACTGTTCCAAAATATTTACAACGTTGCCAACTTCCCAAGAGTTTGCTTGCCTTCATTGGTCAGGACATTGAGTATAAGAGTCAGGAAGTCATGATGCAGCTAAAGAAGAGTTTGGTTAGGCCGCATTTGGAGTAATGCATTCAGTTCTTGTCGCCCATGCTAGAGGTTGCAGAGAGACCTGCTAGAAGCACATAAAAATATGAGAGGCATAGATTTATAATGTTGCCATCTTCCAAAAAGTTTGCAAAACCAGGCAAATCTAATCCAACAAATTTCAGGCCAATCTGCTTGCTCTCATTCATCAGCAAAATGATGAAAGCTGTCATTGGCCAGGGCTACCAACATTGGGATGAGAGTTGCGAGTGAGAAATTGTGAGAGACCAAGCCCAAGGGGGTGTGGAGGGTGTGGGAGGTGGGGTGGCCTCCCTCCCATGGTACGGAGCTTTTGCATTTTTCAGCTTGAAATTGTGCAATCTGGTGCAAACTGTAGCAACTCTTTTAACCCTACACTTGAATGCAACATTTATGCTTTAAATTAGATTAGCTATGAATAAGGTTAGGCTAAGTTACATTCCACCGTAGAGCCAGGCTCTGATCAATAGGTGCAGCACTTGTGTTAAAGAGGGAACTGCAGCCAATGCAGTAAACTGGAGAATCGAAGGTTACACAAAAAAGCTTCAGGAGAAACTCAGCGGGTGCAGCAGCATCTATGGAGCTTAAGGAAATAGGCAACGTTTCGGGCCGAAACCCTTCTTCAGACTGATCGGGGGCGGGGGCTTGGGTGGGGACAAGGACAAGAGGAAAGAGGAGGAGGAGATGCCGAAGGCTGGGGGATGGGAGGAGACAGCAGGGGGGCTGGGGAAGGGGAGGAGACAGTAAGGACTAACAAAATTGGGAGAATTCGATGTTCATGCCCCCGGGGTGCAGACTCCCCAAACGGAATATGAGGTGCTGTTCCTCCAATTTCCGGTGCTGCTCGCTGTGGCCATGGAGGAGACCCAGGACAGAGAGGTCGAAGACGGAGTGGGAGGGGGAGTTGAAGTGCTGAGCCACCGGGAGGTCAGCTTGGTTATTGCGGACCGAGCGGAGGTGTTCGGCGAAACGATCGCCCAACCTCCGCTTGGTGCAGCACTTGAATGATCTTAGTTTATTAATGTATGGAAATCCGATTATAATCAAGCACTTGGCTCAAGTTGACTAACCTGGGTCTCACTGCACACCTGGTACTACTCCTGACCCTGATTCCAGTTGCATACCTTCTCTCATTCCTGACCCCGAGTCCAGCCTTACACCTGGCCCCCTATTCTACCCTGATCATAGCTGCTTACCTTCTTAGGTTCCCAGTGCTGAACACTCCCATTGTGTCAGCTTTGACTGCACACCTAGTACTATTCCAGACCTTGACTCTGGATGCACACTTGGCCTTGCTCCTAACCCCTCTGCCACATATCTGGCCCACACATAAAGTCCCATATCTGACCCCCTGGACTTAACCTATTATATCCAAGTCTACAGGTGCTTATCTAATCTTTTATGGGGCACTTCACGGAACAAATTTTGTATAACAAAATTTTGTATAACATCCATTGGCTTCCTTGTTACCTAACACGCTATTTACTTTGTCAAATAAGTCATCAATTAGTTGAACACAATTTCCCACTCAGCTGTATGTATTCTGTTACCATTTCCTTCATTTTCTGAAGTAATTTTCACCCCCAATATTTTCAGTATTTTGCTGTCTTCCTCTCAGCTGGGATTTTTCCGAAATGCAAAGTCCAATAACAATAGATATTGAAGCAATAGTATTCTATTTAATGTGATCATGAGAATACATAATATTTTCTGGCATTCATAACACAATGATAAAAAAAGATCTTTGATTTGAATGCACCTACTAACATGCATACATTATTATGTTACAGTTAATATGTACCGAGGGTAAATTTTTGTTCCAATGCTCCCCATTCCCAATTACTTTTCCATTGAAGTGATTTAAATCCGTGAAGTTTAAATGGCATCAGAAAAATAAAACCTTTGGAATGGGTGATATTCATTATGTGATTGGTTGGAGTCAGTATCAGTACATTACTATATTAAACTTCAGATGTCCTGGTTCAAGCTAAAACTAAAGACAAATAATAACCTCCTCACACATTCCCCTGCCAGTATCTCTGTCACTCTTTTAAAATATTCCTTCTTTGAACAAGTCCTTAAACATCGTATCTGAATCAGTTTCCATCTGATTACACTCCTTGTGGATGTTCATCTATGTGTTCAATTAATAAAACAATGAGATTGGGGACATTTCTATTCAACCTGTCAACTGAATTTGGGGAGGGGGGGTTAGAAATAGTCAGTGAGGTAAACAAACATAATAGTTGAGTGGCAAGTGACAATAGTGCTACCTTCCCAATATTTAACTGAAGGAAAGAATCGGTTATCGTGGCTGTATGTTGTGACAGACAGCCTGACTCCTTGTATGGAATTTTAATATTAGGACCGAGATGAGAAAATCATTTTTCACACAGTGGTGAATCTCTGGAATTCTCTGCCACAGAATGTAGTTGAGGCCAGTTCATTGGCTATATTTAAGAGGGAGTTAGATGTGGCCCTTGTGGCTAAAGGGATCAGGGGGTATGGAGAGAAGGCAGGTATGGGATACTGAGTTGGATGATCAGCCATGATCATCTTGAGTGGCAGTGCAGGCTCGAAGGGCCGAATGGCCTACTCCTGCACCTATTTTCTATGTTTCAGGACTTGGGGGTTTAACTTTACCAGCAAAACTCGAGTGGCTCCAGAAGGTCGTTCATCAGCATCTTCTCAAGGCATTTAAAGATGGATAATAAATTCTGGTATTTAAATGAATTAGAGAAATATTAGAAACTGTGATTATCCATATCAGGATTTATGAATAATAATAATAATAATAATAATAATAATAATAATAATAATAATAATAATAATAACAATAAATAATAATAATAATAATAAGCAATTATATAAAAACAAATTTGTTAGAGAATATAAAATGAAAAGAAAATTCCTCCTTTGCCTGGCCAGTCAGATCGGTTGATATCTCACCACAGGCTGACCGTGACTACTTTCCTATCTGATTTCCAGCAGCCACAGAAATTTGCTTTGGAGTTAGAGAAGTCTGTGCTTGTTCTTAATGACCAGTGTGTTCAACATTTTACGGAATGGGATGCAGCCCTTCCACGCTCTCCCTCCACCTCCACTAACTTTACAGCCTGAGTGGTATCCTAAATTAATGTTTTGTTGAGTGTCCACAAAAGAGAAGGATTAACTTGGCTTGTCTGCCAGAGGCATGACTGGAATTTGTTACTGTGGAACCGTACCAGCGAGAGGGTTAAGTATGGAAGATTGTTGATACTGTGAACTTCAAAACAAGGATGGGCTTTTAAAATTCTCAACCCTCCATGCAGAGAGCCCAGGTGTTGGAGAAATCCCATGGGACAAAAAAATTTAATTAAAATTTACTCAAGAGCATAGCAAAATATAGTGACTGGGGTCACAAAAGCAAGAAATAACGATAATTGGGAAACTGGGAGTTTATTAAAGTTTACAAACCAACTGAGTCAAGAGCTACTGTACCATGATTATATTTGCTTACTTAGACATTATTCAAAATAAATACTAGCCAATGATTTAAATGATGTAATTAAGATATGCACATTTAGCATAATTTTCATAATAGAAAAGTTGCAGTCAGCAGATACATGGTTGCACTCATAAGTAGGAAAGATGCAGAAGCTCCGTCTCAGATGAAAAACCCCATGGTGTGTTGTACAGTTTCCACGCAACACATGCACTGGTTCACTGACATTATTAGTGAGGCTGCAGCATTCGATTTGAGGAATTTCTAAATAGTTAATCATAAACCATGAAGCAATGTTAATGGAAAGAAAATTGAAATGATCATTTCCATGTCAGAAACTGTCTATGTATATTTTTCAGTTTTATTTTCTTCCTTAGCTTGTCTTCACTTCCAAAATCATCACTCCTTCGAAAGGCGCTGCGGCTGATTTTCAGTGCCCTCACCTACCATTAATATGTCAGTAATCTTAATTGAGTTTAGTTTGGTTTAGGATACAGTGCGGAAACAGGCCCTTCGGCCCACCAGCGATCCCCATACACTAGCACTATCCTATACGCTAGGGACAATTTACAATCTTTACAGAAGCTAATTAATCTACAAACCTGGACATCTTTGGAGTGTGGGAGCAAACTGGAGCACCCAGGGAAAACCCACACATACACAAGTAGAACGTTGAAACTCCATGCAGAGAGCACCCGTAGTCAGGATCAAACCCGGTTTCTGGCACTGTAAGGCAACAACTCTGCTGCTGCACCACTGTGCCACCCTCAAAGTAAAGATGGTTACCATTATTCCCGGTCAACACTGGCAGTATAGTGGGTCTGTTTGGAAAGAGACCTATCGCCAAGCATTCCCGTGATTTGGCTAAACTACCCAGGCACACACAGGATTCCGTTATTCATTTTAGGCAAGAAATGCTCAGTCAAGCAGTGCACACTGCAATCAGTTCCACGGACATCAAGAGAGACCCGCCCTACTGAAGGAAAATATTTTGTTATATCTCCCAGGAATATCTAGGGTTGTGACTCTGAACGCAAATTACTTTCTGCTAGCCTGTGGATACCAGGAACGGCAGATACTGGTTTGCAAAAGAGTCACAAAATGCTGGAGTAACTCAACGGGTCATGCAGCATCTCTGGAGGACATGGATAGGTTACGTTTTGGGCCTTGACCCTTCAGTGGGTCATGACCCTTCTTCAGATACTTTGTATCTGCCACACATTATCTTGGGTATACTGGGCCAGTAACCTAACCATTATTCCACCATACCCCCTCAAATCTTAATGCCATAAATGGGCTTGCAGGTGCTACTCAGTAAGTTTAGTTTAGTTTAGTATTGTCACGTGTACTGAGGTACAGCAAAAAGCTTTTGTTTGCATGCTATCCTGAAAGCTTTGTGCCTGAATGCGAGGAGCATTCATAATAAGGTGGATGAAATGTAGCGAATGGCGTACTTATCGATGTATAACTCTCCATCTTCTAATCCCACTGCCGATCAGTGCCCCCAGAAAGATGTGTGAGACATTTAGGCTCCTAGATCAATGCAACCAAATTATGGCCAATTTCTTGTGCGCACGTTTTTTGACCACTTTTATCCCTACCAGAAATACCAATATCCAATCCCATTGTGTATCGCATTGTCAGCAACATTAGCTAGACTGTTTTGTGTATCCCTGAGCCAGACAGACTGCTAGAATAATTCACTGCATCTGTGGAGGCAAAGTAATGTTGGATGTTTAAGGTCATGACCCTGCATCGGGACTGAGAGAATGGAGGGGAGATAGCCAGTTTACAGGAGAGGCTGGAACATAGAAACATAGAAAATAGGTGTAGGAGTTGCCCACTTTTCCCTTCGAGCCAGCACCACGACCATACAGGTGACCCCCCTGGCGACGTGCTCCCTGGTGACACCCCGCGACACCCACGGCATGTCGCCAGGGGTCGCCTGTACGGTCGTGAGAGGTCTCCTAGTCACCCAAAGAGTCGTAGCGTCTTTCTGGTAGCCACTGAATTTTCAACGTTGAAAATTTTCAGCAACCTATGATGGGTGCCGGCAGTCACCGAAAAAGTGGTGTAAGTGGGACAGGCCCTTTACTTTCTTAGCTCTGCATTTTCAAAAACTGTTTTGTACTTTGAAGACCTCTACCTCAAACTGCTTTGCCTAGAGTATAAATTTTAAAAAATCAATGGTTTTCATTTTCTTCCCTGCTTTGGAGGGGAAGCTGATTGCAGAATATATTGGCAGGTTCCAGAGTACCCCGACTAGCATTAACACATTTGTGGGACCACCTGCAAAGATTGGCATTGTCCCAAGAACCCCTGCAAGTATTGGCACACTTGCTGGGGACCTCCTGAGTTCACTGGCACACGCCTGGACCTCCTGCAATCATTAATGCAGTTCCAGGGACCACCACTAAATATAGACGCAAAGGATCCCCTCCGACATCTCATCATAATTCTGTACGACAGCGCCAGCATCTCACAGGAACGTGTCTCGTTACAGACAATGTTTCCTTTTTTTTTTGCAAGAATACTGCAAAATAAATAACCAAGAATTAAAATTCCTAATGACCTTGCAGCTGCCTGAGATGCCTCTGCAGGGATCCCAGTTTGAAGACATCTGTTCAAAATTGCAAACAAAAAAATTGGAAGCAAAAAAAATACACACAAAAAAAACTCATACCTCCGCACCTTGTATGCACGTGGTGACTTTTCATCGGCAAAGGTATTTTGTGAAATAAATGTCATCGCTTTTCTTGGATCGGATTGAACGGTAAAAGTTCCTACTCTTTAATCTTAAATCTGCCAGTTTATTTGAGTGTGACAGAGACAGTCTTTCAGGAGATGTGTTGCCCACTTATGTACAAAGAATTGGCTGGGTTTCCCAGACCCCCAGAAACCAGGAGCCACAAGGGAAGCAAGGTCAAATTTGGGGGAAGCTAAGAACCTTTACAGCTGGTGAGCCGACAGGAAAAGGACATCAATCTGCTTTTCAGGTTAACAAAATTCACCCTTCCATGTGTTATAAATGGCAATGAGTTCTATTTGCACACTAGTGTGTGTAGGAGAGAGGAATAACACCATGCATGTTTTAGCAATCTCTTAGAGATTCATCATATTCCCAACACCAAGTTTAGCGTAGTTTAGTTTAGGAATACGGAAGGGAAACAGGCCCTTCTGCCCACCGACTCCATGCCGACCAGCGATCCTCACACACTAGCACTATCCTACATACAAGAGACAATTTACAATCTTTACCGAAGCCAATTAACCTACTAACCTGTACATCTTTGGAGTGTGGGAGCAAACCGGGGCACCCGAGAAAACTCACGCAGGTGATGGGGAGATCGTAAAACTCCATATAGACAACACTCTTGTTCAAGATCGAACCTGGGTCTCTGGTGCTGTAAGGACGAAACTTTACCGCTGTGCCACCGTGCCGTCCCATATATATTGTGCACTAAAACACGTGCCGAGAAAGTTAAGAAAGAAAAAAAGAGTTTTGAAAGCAGAAGAGCCAATGTTATTGAAGACTACAGTGACAATTTGGGGCAGCAGGGGCTTTGCTCAACAGCACAGTGTCTAGCACTGTTGGGCATTGGACATAATACCAACCAAAACTTTGCATGAGTAAGGGGAACATTGTAGTTGGTGCGGCCCCAAAATGAGACATTCTGGAGAAAATGAACAGGAGAGGATCCAGAGGAGGTTTACAAGAATGATCCCAGGAATGAGTAGGTTAACCTATGATGAGCGTTTGTCGGCACTTGGCCTGTACTCGCTGGAGTTTAGAAGAATGAGGGGGAACCTCATTGAAACTTACAGAACAGTGAAAGGCTTGGATAGAGTGGATGTGGAGAGGATGTTTCCACAAGTGGGAGAGTCGAAGACTAGAGGTCATAGCCTCAGAATTAAAGGACATTCTGTTAGGAAGGAGATGCTGAGAAATTTCTTCAATTAGAGTGGTGAATCTGTAGAATTATTTGCCACAGAAGACTGTGGAGGCCACGTCAGTGGATATTTTTAAGGCAGAGAATGATAGATTCTTGATTAGTACGGGTGTCATAGGTTATGGGGACAAGACTTGGTTTAGGGGGGGAGAGAGAGATCAGCCATGATTGAACAGCGGAGTAGGCTTGATAGGCTGAATGGCCTAATTCTATTCCTATTCCTTATGACCTATGCATATAGAGTCATACAGCCTTTGGCTCAACTTACTGATGCTGACCAAGATCCCCATATACACGAGTCCTACCAGCCTGTATTTGGCCTGTATCCTTCTAAACCTCTCCTAACCATGTACATACCTGTCCAAATGTATTTTATATGTTATTATAGTACCAGCCTTAACTAACCCCTCTGGCAGCTCGTTCCACATACCCACCACCCTCTCTGTGAAAAGGTTGCCCCTCAGGTTCCTATTAAACCTTTCCCTTCTCACCTTTAATCCACTCAACAATCTCGAGGAAAGGAACTCAACTCTACATTAGAACTCACTCTGTACACTACAGTGGGCAGACTGATAATTTAACAGTACACCCATTGGAACAAATCAGTAAAGAAGACATTGAGAGGAAGTCCACACGGTAGATAAATGAGAACAAAGTGAAGACAAACAATCTGCTGAAGGAGCTCATCATGTCGAGCAGCATCTGGATGAAAAGGACTCTCTGATCCTAGTGCAGGGTTTCAACCCAATACATCGATCACTTTCCTTCCATAGATGCTGTTCGACCCACTTAGTTCTTCATGTTGCTTGTTTCTTGTTCCAGATGCCAGCATTTGTAGCCTCTTATGTCTAGAGTGAAGACACCTCAAAGTGACAGGGCCACAATTGTCGAAGTGCCTCTAAAACAAGACACTTCAACCACGTGGTGATTGCAAGATGGAATTGAACAAGAATATGAGGACAGAATCATCACTGTAACAACATTTAAGCCTTTGAATGCATAATACATTTGATAAATTCACATTTTTACCACAGGCATGCTCAGAACTCTACATAATCTTGCAGAGAGATATACTGTAACTGGAGTGTTATTGTAAAGGAAATCCAATAACATAACAACAAAGCAATTATCTTCCCACAGGCAGAGTTGGTAAGAGCCAGTTTTTACAAGACTAGATCTCTCACATACATGTACTGAACTGAATGTAGACAAATAACGTTTTTTTTAAATTGACAATTAATTCACATAATGGCCTGTCCATTGTGATGTTTAAAAATGAACTGCAGATGCTGGAAAATTCAAAGGTAGATAAAAATGCTGGAGAAACTCAGCGGGTGAGGCAGCATCTATGGAGCGAAGGAACAGGCGATGTTTCGGGTCGAGATCCTTCTTCAGACTGATGTGCAATCATTACTGAACAACTTTCAGGCTACAATGAAGTGATAATATAAAGTATAGATCACTATTTGATTGCATTAAACCACAATCAAAATAACATACTGTTAGAGAAGAGCATGTTTGGTTATTAGAAGTCTTCAAACAATTACACAAAAGAACTAAGAGGTAATTTATACAACTAGAAATCATTTACCTTGAGCTAAAAATAGGTGCAATGGTTTGCAACCAATTAAAGAAAAAGTAGGAAAATTATGACAGCATGGAAACTTGAAACTGCCGCAGACCTCGGCTCATTCCTAGTCATGGTGTATAAACGTTCTATGGTTTTTCCAGCATTGATACCAATACATCATTTACAAAATAAAGTTGGAAAATGAAAGGGGTGCAGAATCTGTGAAGTGAGCCTTTTTCAATTCACTGCAGTGCCATGGCTGCGTTGAAACTTGTACGTGATGCTTCAAATTATAGAGTGGAAAACGCAGAACGTAATAGAGCTCAGTTCAGCCAAATATTCAGGGGTTGTGGAGGAGGAGCAGTTGCAATAAAAACAAACTAATTATTCAAGCTCTGGAGAAACACATTTAGTAAGAACCAAGGGCACTCAGAAAACCAGATAATGTATATATGTGTATAATGTGACCATATGAATCACAAAGGGGTATGTATATGTGACACTTGTAGGCGATCACAGTATAGTTATATTCCTTGTTATGGTTGTGAAGGAAAAATCAATGAATTTAATTTCACAGCTGACTCATAGTTTTTCTCACTTTTTATAAAACTGGGCTATCAAATGTCACAGAACCAAGAAGCAGTTCAGCCCAGTGGTATGAATATTGATTTCTCTAACTTCATGTAATGCCTGCATTCCCTCTCACTCCATCCCTCCCCCACCCAAGTGGCACCTGCTTCTCGTTCTGACCTAGCAAACAGCTAGCAATGGCCTTTTTCCTTTATCATCGTTACTTTTTTACATATCTTTCATTCATTTGTTCTATATCTCTCAACATCACTGTCTATATCTCTCATTTCCCATTCCCCTGACTCCAGTCTAAAGGAGGGTCTCGACCCGAAACATCACCTATTCCTTCTCTCCGGAGACGCTGCCTGCCTAGCTGAGTTACTCCAACATGTCTATATGCTGTTCATAGACTACAGTTCAGCCTTCAACCCGATAGTCCCCACCAGACTGGCCGAGAAGCTGCTGGAATTGGGGCTCAACACCTCCCTGTGTGCCTGGGTCCTGGACTTTCTCAGTGTTGCCAGAACCTCCAGTGCTAGTCAAGATGGGAGAGAATACATCGGATTCCCTACCATCTGGTTTGGGAATTGCTCTGCCAAGGACAAGAAGGCCTCAGCCCCCTATTGTACTCGGCTGTACACACATGGGAACTTCACTCACCCCCTGCAGGAACTATACAACAGGAGGTGCAACTCCAGAGCAAATAAAATCATGGGAGACCCCTTCCACCCCTGCAACGGACTGTTCCAGCTGCTATGGTCAAGCAAACGCCTCCGTTGCCATGCGGTGAGAACGGAGAGGTTGAGAAGGAGTTTCTTCCCAGAGGCAATTCGGACTGTAAACGCCTATCTCACCAGGGACTAACTCTACAGAACATTTTTTCCTTCAATTATTTATTATGTAAAAGAATATGTGTGTTATGATTGTGTTTATAATATGTTTGGTTGTTTTGTTGTTTGTCTTTTGCACAAAAGTCCGCGAGCATTGCCACTTTCATTTCAATGCACATCTCGTATGTGTATGTGACAAATAAACTTGACTCGACTTGACTTGACTTGACTTGACTTGACTTGACTTGACTTGACATGTTGTGTCTATCTTCAGCCCATTTCAATTGTTGTTCCATTTTGAAAAAGCCCCTGTTTTCCTTTTTTTCTCCATTTATGCTACTTGTATAGATCAGGAAAACCTTTTAAAATATAAATGAAAAACAGGAAAACAGGGGCTAGCTCAAAAAGGAAGAACCAGCAATCAGGCTGGAGAACATGTACCTCAGGCTGTTGTTCACCAGCTACAGATTGGCCTTCAACACCATCATTCCCTCCAAACCTGTTACCAACTCCAGAGACCTGGGTCTCAGCACATCCCTTTGCAACTGGATCCTCAACTTCCTCATCAACAGACCACAATCAGTAGAAATTGCCAACAACACTTCCTCCTCGATAACCATCAAAACAGACGCACCTCAAAACTGTGTGCTCAGTCCCCTGTTCTACTCACTCCATACCCATGGCTATGTAGCTGGACACAGTTTCAACTCCATCTTTAAGTTGGCTGATTACACCATCATTGTTGCAAGTATATGGGTAAAGGTGAAACATAAAAACATAGAAAATAGGTGCAGGAGTAGGTCATTCGGCCCTTCGAGCCTGCAACGCCATTCAATATGATCATGGCTGATCATCCAACTCAGTATCCTGTACCTGCCTTCTCTCCATACCCCCTGATACCTTTAGCCAGTGAGTCAGTATGTAGGAGGAAGATTGATCATCTGATTGAATGGTGCCAGAACAACAACCTTGCTCTCAGCATCAGTAAGACCAAGGAGCAGCATGTTCATTTAAAAAAAGGAAGACCAAGAATTTGTAAACCTTTCTTCAACGACGAGTCGGTGGTGGACAGAGTCAGTAACATCAAGTTCCTGGGTGTGCATATCTCTGCTTGTCTTATGATTAAATCCCTCAACTTCCTTAGAAGATTGAGGATAATTAATATGTCAACGACTACTTTCTTGAATGTCTTCAGGTGTAGGGTAGAGTGCATATTGACTGGCTGCTCCGCGATTATGTTCGGCAACTTGAGTGCCAAGGAACAATGTAAATTACAAAAAGTGGTAGACACTGCCCAGTCCATCACAGTACTGACCTCACCACCATCAAAGAGGGCGCAGCCTCAAAGGCAGCCTGAATCATTCAGGACCCACACCACATTGGCCCTGCTCTCATACCACTCCTGCTTTTGGGAAGAAGGTAAAGGAGTGAAAACCGTGACCTTTAGGTTCAAGAACAGCTTCTTCCAAACACTTCAAACACCAACTAATCTAGAAACTACAAACTGTCTTGGTTGCACTGGGGACTTTAGGCTTTAGTTTTGCACCAATATTTTTTTTAATTTATTAAACTTTTCCTTGTTCATTACATTATGTATCAGTACTGTGTTTACAGACTTATTTTGCCAGTGCAAGTAAGAATTATTTTGTTTATTTTTCAGTACGTGTCAATTAAACACTCTTGACGCTCCATTTTTGCTACAATTTCCAGCATGTATAGTCTCTTGTGCCTCCATTTAATCTTTACCAGTAATTTATAAAGCTGAGAATGAAGTAGAGGAAAAAATTGGAGATAACGTGATTATTCGCAACCATAGCAAAATAAACAAAAATGGGAGTTATGCTGTTTACATAGAAACATAGCAAAATAGAAACATAGAAACATAGAAAATAGGTGCAGAAGAAGGCCATTCAATATGATCATGGCTGATCATCCACAATCAGTACCACGTTCTTGCTTTTTCCCCATATCCCTTGGTTCCTTTAGCCCTAAGAGCTAAATCGAACTCTCTCTTGAAAACACCCAGGGAATTGGCCTCCACTGACTTTTGTGGCAGAGAATTCCACAGTGGGCCGCAGCTGTTAAGCCAGCGCCGCCATCTTAAAAAGCCTTCAAGCCTTTCCAATCCCTTAAGAATTTTATATGTTTCTATAAGATACCCTCTCATCCTAAATTCCAGTGAATGTAAGCCCAGTCGACCAATTCTTTCCTCATATGTTAGTTCCCGCTATCCCGGAAATTAACCTGGTGAACCTACGCTGTACTCCCTCAATAGCATGAATGTCCTTCCTCAAGTTAGGAGAACAAAACTGTACACAATACTCCAGGTATGGTCTCGCCAGGCTCCTTGCTCCTAAACTCAATTGTCTCACAATGAAGGCCAACATGCCTTCATTAGGTTTCTTCACTGCCTTTCTATGTACCTGCATGCTTACTTTCAGTGACTGATGTACAAGGCCACCCAGGTCTCATAGAACCTCCCCTTTTCCTAATCTGGCACCGTTCTGATAATAATCTGCCTTCCTGTTCTTGCCATCAAAGTGGACAACCTCACATGTATCCACATTATACTGCATCTGCCATGCATCTGCCCACTCACCAAACCTATCCAATTCACCCAGCAGCCTCATAGCATCCTCCTCACAGCTCACTCTGCCACCCAGCATTGTGTCATCCGTAAACTTGGAGATGTCACATTTAATTCCCTCATCTAAATCGTTAATATATATATTGTAAATAACTGGGGTCCCAGCACTGAGCCTTGCGGCACCCCACTAGTCACTGCCTGCCATTCTGAAAAGGACCCGTTAATTCCTACTCTTTGCTTCCTGTCTGTCAACCTGTCTGTCTATCCACAAGATCCTCGGTCCCCAGGTATTTCCGGCAGATTGTTTGTGTCTTCCTTAGTGAAGACAGAACGAAAGTACTTGTTTACCTGGTTTGCCATTTCCTTATTTCCCATTATAAATTCACCTGTTTCTGACTGTAATGGACCTACATTTGTCTTCACTTCCGTTTTCCTCATCACATATCTAAAGAAGCTTTTACAATCAGTTTTTATATTCCCTGCAAGCTTTCTTTCATGCTTTATTTTCCCCCTTTTAATTAACCCCTTTGTCCTCCTCTGTTGAATTCCAAATTGCTCCCAGTTCTCCAGTTTGCTGCTTCCTCTGGCCAATTAATATGCCTCTTCCTTGGATTTAACACTCTTAATTTCCCTCGTTAGCTATGGTTGAGCCGCCTTCCCTGTTTTATTTTTTTCCCAGACAGGAATGAACAATTTTTGTATTTCATCCAAGCGATCCTTAAATCTTTGCCATTGCATCCCCACCGTCAACCCTTTAAGTATAATTTGCCAGTCTATCTTCATGCCAATTCCCGTCTCATACCGTCAAAGTCTCATTTCTTTAAGGACCCTAGTCTCTGTGTCACTCTCCAACCGTGTCAACACTCCTTGGCCTCTTGCATAAAACTACATAACTTTTGGAAAGGAATCTTTGAAATTCTCTCAAAATCATTAAAAACAAAACTGGACCCCCATACAGAACTGATTATTTTCAGAACAGCAGAAGCCTGCCCTGAGCTATCAAGATTTCAAAGACATTTCCTTAATTATGGCCTGATAATGCGAAAAAACATACTTAAATTTTGGAAAAATACATCTCCCCCAACTCTTAAAATGTGGATTACAAACATGTCTGAGATGCTACACCTTGAAGATATGAGACTTGTTTTAGCAGGAAAATCAGAGCAATGTTCAAAGATATGGATTCCTTTCTTTGATTCATTACTAGGATAGTATGGTGCAAAACAACTTCGGAATTAAACCGATGTACGGACTGGGTGATGGGTGGGGAGAGAAATGAAGTAGGTATATCAACACTTTTTTTGTTTTTTTCTTTTTTCCGTTTTTGTCTTTTTATTTCTTTAAGTTTTTACTTACTCACTCTTTGACTACACTCATTTGGTAGTTTAGGGGTTAACCCAACACTTCCGCTTGGTTCGCAATAACCAACCTGATCTTCCATTTAGCTCAGCACTTCAACACCCCCTCCCATTCCGAATCAGACCTTTCTGTCCTGGGACTCCTCCACAACCAAGGTGTGGACCACCATAAATTGGGAGGAGCAGCACCTCATTTTTCGCTTGGGCAGTTTGCACCCCAGCGGTATGAACATTGACCTCTAATTTCAGGTAGTCCCTGCTTTCTCCTCTCCTTCTCAGCTCTCCCTCAGCCCACTGTCTCCACCTCTTCCTTTCTTCTTCCCCCCCTCCCCCACCCTCACATCAGTCTGAAGAAGTGTCTAGACCCGAAACGTTGCCTATTTCCTTCGCTCCATAGATGTTGCGTCACCCGCTGAGTTTCTCCAACACATTTGCCTCCCATGGGAAATAGTATGGATGTTTTATAGCAGGATGCAGTAAGTGGACAACAGGTATCAGATCATCCACACGCAGGTTCCCTGACTGACCCCACAATTTCCAGCAATGACTGTACTGGAGGATTTGAGCAAGCAAGCAGTGATATGTTCCCAATATCATGGAACATGGACTTTTGTGACCATTAATTCTTGCGGACTCCTGTTCAGTTTAGTTCATTGTCACATGTACCGAAGTACAGTGAAAAGCATTTGTTGTGTGCTAACCAGTCAGCGAAAAGACAATTATGATTACAATGAAGCCATTCACAGTGTACGGATATATGATAGGGAATAACGTTTAGTGCATGTTAAAGTCAGTAAAGTCCGATCAAAAATAACTTCAGTTTCAGTTCAGTTTATTGTCACGTGTACCATGGTACAATGAAAAGCTTTTGTTGCGCTATCTAGTCTGCAGTAAGACAATACATGATTACAATCCAGCCATTTACATTGTATAGATAATTGATAAGGAAATAACATTTAGTGTAAGATAAAGCCAGTAAAGTCCGATGAAAGATAGCTGAGGGTCACCAATGAGGTACATAGTAGTTCAGGACAGCTCTCTGGTTGCAGTTGAATGATTCAGTTGCCTGATAACAGCTGGGAAGAAACTGTCCCTGAATCTGGAGGTGTGCGTTTTCACTCTTCTATACCTTCCGAACCCAAGCACTTTCATACAGATACTCGTTTATCAACACTTTGAGGAAATTCAATTCGCAGAAAAACCATTTGCAGTGTATTGAATTTGCAATCAGAAACATACTCACACACAGCATGTGCTCCACTCTCTCAGTGCTCAGCTCAATAAAAAAAAGAATGAATGATTTAAGAGAAGTTTACTGCTTGTGACATTTGAAGAATGAGCGAGCAGGGAAAAAAAGAGTAGGCTCGAAGTTTGCCTTCTTCCATTAAATGACAAAGTCATTTTGCTTTCTATCTGGTCTCAAGTGAAAGTCTGCCTGCAGCATTTCTCCCAGTTTACTCGATTGATTCAGCTGGACTGAAAACATCAATAATTGTATTGTTCTGTGCTGCATTGAAGGGTCGTTCCCAGGAACAGAACCAATGTCAGAGCGGTTTTGAGGTTGCCTGCCATTAATGCAGACCGGCAATATGCCTGGTTTTGGATATTCTGTTGTACGCCCTATTTGATTCAAGGAGCACCAAGTTTATAAACCTCTCTGTGTAATCTTCAATGAAGCTTTGTGGTGGTAACAGGGAGGCCTCTTATCGAGCGGCATGGATTAGTCAATATTTCGCAACGTTTTAAAGATTATACAGCATCATGAGTAATGGGAACAAGTATTACTTAGAATAGTACAAATTGTTCTTGACTTGAAATCTTTCTATTGCTAGCCTCCTTACCTGTGCACTTGTTGGACTTTCCCTGCCAAACAACCTCCCAGCTGCACTGAGATATGTTGTTGACTTTGTAGTTCAATTATCACAGGGTTACATTTTTCCCATGCATTGGAAAGTCTCCTGAAAATAATTCCAAAAATTTGATAGTCTTCATTGGATGTTCTCTTGACCTCAGCCATTGGAGGTTTTAACTCTCAGGCAAAATAAGATATAACTGATCCCAAACGGCAGCTTTATTTCTTCAGGCTTATTACTATTTTATATCTCACCTGTAATAGCAGACAGGAGGCAAGTCATCTTCTTCTGCCTACACAGTTCTTATGGTGAAGGTACATTTGCGGTGTTGTTGAGTGAGTAAGTCCATGATTTTGTCAGCCTGAAGTAGCCAAGATGCCCAGCTATTGAACTTAAGGAGAAAGCCATAAGATTGCCAGAAAGCACAATCCCCACCTTATTATCATCATGGTGTCATTAGTCTCAGACAAATCTCAAGTTGCAAAATCAGGTTTAGCAACTGGAATTTAACTTGGCACCAACTTACAGGGTTTTCCTACTCTTGAGAACACAAAGCAATTTTTAAAAAAGTTAAACATGTACCAGTGATTTTGACACTGACGAAAAGCACTGATGGAACTGTCTGAGAAAGGGTCTCAACCCAAACATCACCCATTCCCTCGCTCCAGAGATGCTGCCTGTCCCGCTGAGTTATTCCAGCATTTTGTGTCTATCTTTGATGTAAACCAGTGTCTGCTGTTCCTTCCTACACGGAACTATATAGTAAAGGTAGACACAAAATGCTGGAGTAACTCAACGGGACAGGCAGCATCTCTGGAGAGAGGGAATAGGGGGAGAAGGAGCAAGAGCAGAGCTGTGGGATATCAAGGACCCTAATGAGAGCCTCATCTATATTGGAAGAGGGGTACCCCCATTTCCTAAAGAATGAGGACTATAAAGTAATGTCAGCTACCATCTAACTCCTATGCCTGAAATACATTCATATAAATGAGATGAAATGCAGAGGCCAAGCACAATGTATTGGTGCTACATCCATCATCTAGAGATAAATTTCCAGGCAAATATGCAGAGGCTCTTCTGCCCCATTGCTGTTCGTCAAAAATCCGACAAGTCAAGGATACTATGGCTGCTCCTTTGCCTGGGCCTCCATTTAGCAAAATATATAAGGATCTTTGAAATCAGGAATCACCATGAGGTGATTTAAAATGCCGATTTTTCACACAGAGAGTGGTGAATCTCTGGAACTCTCTGCCACAGAAGGTAGTTGAGGCCAGTTCATTGGCTATATTTAAGAGGGAGTTAGATGTGGCCCTTGTGGCTAAAGGGATCAGGGGGTATGGAGAGAAGGCAGGTACAGGATACTGAGTTGGATGATCAGCCCATGCTCGAATGGCGGTGCAGGCTCCAAATGGTCTACTCCTACACCTATTTTCTATGTTTCTTTGTGTCTATCTTTGGTGTAAACCAGCATCTGTAGTTCCTTTCTCCTCATCATTTTATAATGCCTTATTGGATTCCAAGAAATGTTCTTGTTCACAACCCTGTTTGGGGCTGTTGTGCACTTAGGTTAATCAATGGAAAGTCAATAGAAATTGTAGAGCTATTGTTTGAAAATCCTAGTGTATTGTAACTTAAATGTCTTTGACTTTTGCAACTTCACTCTTCCCCATACTCCAAAGACTCAGTAATAAAACATTAATAAGTGATACTACCCAAATAATAGTGGGACAAACCAATCAATTGACAGGCATGAAATATACGTCACCTAAGGTAAATTACTTTTGAAATTGGTATAAAATGACATTATAAAGTGTAAAAATGTAAGAGAGGATAACATAATTAATATAAAATAGCTGCTATTTGTCAAGACTATATAGTCATATCTGTGAGGAAAGAAGTGAAAGGTATACTGTATATGGTCAAGGTCAATAGAAGCATTTAATAATGAAGGAAGAATTTTCAAATGTGCAATAGAAATTAAGGTGAAATAGAAATACACTATTCTAACTTCTTCAAAGCACTTCAGTTAATGGATGGAAAGTCATTATAAATTGTAAGCCTATAGTTTTATCTTTTTGTTTGTGTTGAAAAATTAGAGACTTAGAAAAGATTTATGGCCTCCTCAAACCAGCTCCTTTTTTCCAGACATTCAGCATTGTAGTCACATCCCCTCATGTGACCTGATTAATGTTGTGCAGCCTTTCCTGTAAATCAAATGCTCTTGAAACATTGAACACAAACCTATCTTTAGTTTTGTATTATGTGGAGGGTGGAGGGGGGGAAACTTTTTTTATCTCTTTCTTCGACGGAGATGCGACTTTTTCCTTATAGTATCTCCGTCTGCACTGCAGCCTAACATCGTGGAGCTGGCGGCCTCCTGCTGGGGATCGACCAAGGGAGCTCCAACCACGGGAGCTTGCGGACTTAACATCGTGGAGCTCGCGGTCCCTGGTTAGGGACCGGCTTCGGGAGGTCCAAGCCACAGGAGCTTCAACGACCCCGATCGAGGGAGCTTCGACCGTTGGTTACAGGAGCTTCAATCGCCCCGATAGCGGATGGATCGACTCCCCCCACCACGGGAGAGAAAGGAGGGAAGAAGATAAGACTTTATTGCCTTCCATCACAGTGAGGAATGTGGAGGAGCCTCTGTGATTAATGTTTATGTTACATTTTTATGTGGGTGCGTGTTTTGTTGCTTTTTTTGTATGACTGTTAGCCAAATCAAATTCCTTGTACGATTTACATACTTGTTTTCATACTTGGCTAATAAATTAATTACAATTACAAATAGAATGACCTCCAAAGCCAAATTTACTTTTTCCCTCTAAATGAACACTTCCTACCACTTATTTCTCTCCAGCTGGGATCTTCGAGTCATAGAGCTATACAGCATTGGAACAAGCCATTGGCCCAACCTAGTTGACCAAGTTGATATTCTGGGGTAGTCCCATTTAGCTGCATTTTTACCATATCCCTTTTGTGTCTTGTTGCTTTTCACTTAGTATAGCTGTATGGTAACTCAAATTTCACAGTACCTTAATTGGTACATGTGACAATTAACTGACCTTGAAACCTTGAAACACTTCCTATTCATATATTGTTCCAAATGTCTTGAGCATTTCTCAGGCCTTTGGATTGTTGGCATCTATAAAATTGCTATCTTCACTGTTTCTATTGCTATCTAGTTACTTGGAAGGAATTTATGATTGGATAACATGAAGCAATGTCAAGATAACCTTTTTGTTTCCTTTTAATCTGTTAAATCTGAGTTCTTGGTTCTTGGTTTCTTGGTCCTCCAAAATATTCCAAATTGAATTTAAGCTCCTGACTGGAGGAAAATAGAGCCTTCAACAAGATGGGACAAGCAGAGGAAAAGCCTGTCCCATACAATTCCAGCTGTTATCTCCAAAAGAAATTCCCATATAATCTCAGGATTTGTGTGCATGTAAACGTTTTTGCACTGTAATATTAGTTAGTTTTCCTGCAAGATTTTCAGAAATGTATTTCTTTCAAAGTGATGGTTTATTTTTATTACTGCAAGCTAAAAACATGAATGGTTACAAGTTACTTGTCACAAAATGTCACTGCACAACTGTCAATAGGAGTGGACACCTTTTCTATTTCCTCCAGGCTATTTATTTTCTCCGAGACAGCTTTTTGCAATGTTTGTCAATTTCAAAAGTAACTTTTAAGTGGTTTTCTACTTCCCTATCAAAGGTGTGCTATAACCAATTTAGTCCATGTAATGCAGTTCGCTAATTTATCCCTCACGATCTAATCAATTCGTATTATGGAAACATGCGTTATAGCTGAACTACCTGTATTAAGAGTGGATGCGTGCATCCCACCAAAAGCCAGCAAATTAAATGATTGTGGGCCCTGGGAGAAAAGCCTCCTCGTGGGTTAATGAAAGAAAAGACGCTTGGAAAGCCTAAATTAATTTCATAATTACTCTGAATTCATATCTTAACACTGTCTTTAATGATGTCGGTGTGGTAAACTCACCCACAGGGACCACAAAAATAATCAAAAATGATGTGCCAGCAATAGCTCAGCGATTCAATAGTGGCACTCTTTTCACAGTGGCAACCAAGCCGTGTTTGGGAGCATTATCTATCGGTAATATAACAGAAATAATCCCTTTCCACCATCAGCCAGTCACACTAAAAATAATGATTTACAAAATAATTCTATCATACACAAGACCTTGTAATAAATCTAGCAATACTTCATTATAACTGTTTATTTAAGCACGATTCCTCTGCTCTCCTATCTAAACAATTTAACCACAGATCCTAGAAGGAGAGAGGAAATAGTTTTCATTCTTGCTCAAATCCAAAGGTTAAAATTCACACCATAAATATTTAATTGGCATCTAAATCCTAATCATAAACTCAACAATGTTAATTCTCAGAAAGATGATTGCATATGATATCTGGCACAGACACATTTTGCTTTTTATGAATATAAGGGGAACAGATGAATGCCATTCAAAAGGTCAAGATTAATTAACTGCTCTCATGTTATCAATCAGATATTAGATTAACTAACTACTCTCATGTTATCAACAATACATGACATCTTTCATAGTGGTTTCCATTGTTTGAGAGTAGATATCAGATAAAAAGTACAGAAACCCGATCTATTCCTCAGGATTGTGTACACCCCTCATCCTCCAGCGCTTGCGGGGTTGAAGAGCTCCTGGTGCGGGGCCTACATCACTGCCCCGCGTGGCTTGGAATGGCCGCGGGACTTTGCGAGCGCACGCCGGGGGCTCTAACACCAAGACCCGGTGTGCGACCTCGCACCACCCGGCGTGGCTTTAATGGCCGCGGGACAATCGCCATCGCCAGCCGGGGGCTTTGACTTTGACTCTGACATGGGGGGGGGGAGAGTGCAGTGGAGAGATAAGTTTATTTGGCCTTCCATCACAGCGATGTGATGGATGTTTATGTAAATTATGTTGTGTCTTGGGTCTATGTGTTTGTAATGTATGGCTGCAGAAACGGCATTTCGTTTGGACCTCAAGGGGTCCAAATGACAATTAAATGTATCTTGTATCTTGTATCTTGTATCTTGTATCTTGTATCCAAGGAACAGAATGTAGTGACAGATTTTTATATTATTTCAAGGATTCCTCCTTTAAGTAGCAATGTTACAAAATTTTCAGGTTTTAAAAATCAAGTCTGCAATTTGTCCCATCAGATAAAGCATAAGAAGTTTAATTTGACACCTAATTCACTTTCATATCTTCAGTATTAAAAAGGTTATGGCCATTTTCATACTCGAAAATTAGCATCTTGTTCCCTATTGCTTTTCCATTGACTTAATACAAAAGCTGTGATCAAGGACAGTCAAATGGCCGTAACTTTATTAAAAATTAAGAGAACTGAAATCAATTTTCAGTTATTATAGATTGAAGCACTCTGAAACAAATATTAAACAATCTTCCTTGGATGACCTGAAATTAAAGCATATAATTAGTTAGTTACCCAATTGTAGCTAATTCCAAAATTCAATTACTAGATCTAAACATCTATCCATTTCTTAAGAAAAGATTTACATTTTTAAATAGCCTAAGTGTCCAAAGAACATTCAAACAAGAATTCATAATAAAACATGATATTCAAATCTCATTGTCATTAATTTATAGGCCAAATGGAAGGATTTTTGTGTTTAATTGCTGTAAATTAATGGCCATTTAAATCAGCTTGCGAGTGGGATTTTGTGGAACATGCTGGTTTGGAACGTTGCGGTTGCGGTGGATTTGAGCCCCATGTCACCTTCTCGCAACTTAAAATTTTGATTATAGGGATCTTAAGAAGCACTTTTTAATGTAAAAATAAACAACCTACCTTGCCTTGTCCCCTACGTGAGATCCATCCCGTTGTCGGCGTTCACGGCTTTAGAGGATGATTTTTAATCTACTATAGCAATTAAATAATCCAACTTAGTTTAAAAATACCTGCAGCGAACGAACCTCGCAGCGATTTTTCATCAGCAACTAAGCAGGCTGAACAACATCGATTTCACTAACCTGGAGAAAGCGGCGTTTTAAACCCACCCCCCTCTCAAAGGCGCCAAAGTCGTGCACACGGGCAGTGACAGAACTGCAGCGCCACTGAAGGTAAGTTATTCAACATACTTACTTTAAGTCACAATGATTGAAGACAGGAGTTTAGGAAATAATCGATACCCATTTACGAGCTCTCCACGAGAGATTCAATGCCGTCCAACGATAAATCTTCCAACCACAGACTCTTAGTTAATAGTTTCTTTATTGTAGTAGCAAAAACAGTAAGATATTCATCCAAACTTCTTCTTGTATAAGTACATGTTGATCTTACTCGTAGTCAAACTCATGCATTGTGGAAAGCTGTGACCTCTCCCCCATGCTTCTTCAAACAAAACTAAAAACTACTAGGGAGTCTGCGCGAGAATCCCAGCGCAAACATGCCTCAGACTACGTATAAATCCCATCCGCATAATCAGGGCCGGATTTACATGAAGAGAGGCCCTAAGCTATTTCACTTGTGAGGCCCCCCCACCACCTCCCAATTCCCCACCCCCACGACTAGAGGACCATGACTATCCGGCAGTGACAGTGTGACACTTTTAGATCCTACTGTATGTTGCCATTAAACAGTTGGTTTTAAAATACATATTGGATTCACTGCGGAGCGGCGATGCTTTACCTGGATCGCCGTCTGAAGCTCTGGAATGTTGGGCCTGCTGCTTCAACATCATGGAGCTGTGGTTTGCGGAGCTCCCAGCCTCGGGCTGCGCTGATTTCAACATCGCGGAGCCCTGGGATCCCTTTGCCGAGGGCCGCCAGCGTGAATCTCCGCCCAGCTCAGCCTGTGGACTTCGGGAGCCGCGGTCTCCGGTAGGAAGTGGCCGATTCGGAAGTCCAAGCCGCTGAGAATGTTCTCCCGTTCCGACGTCGGATGGTGACCCCCAAATTTGATTGTACCAATTGGTGCATGTGACCATAAGTGTCTCTTGGATTGAATGTGGAATATTAAGAAATAAAGAAACTACAAATACACTAGGAACAAAAATGTTTTTTTCTCGCCTTCTTCATAGCAAAATCATCCAGAAGTTCACCAAGATCTGTTTGTCTAAGTTTGTCACTCTCAATGCACAGAATGCTCAGTGCAGACAACCTCTCTTGAGACATTGTGGACCTTAATTCATTCTTAATTCTTTTGAGTCTTGAAAAAGACCTCTCTCCTGAGCAGCTGGTGACATTTAAGCTAAGAAACAGCCGCAAGATTGCTTCCACATTAGGGAAGGCCATCTGAATTGTTTCCTTGTATATTATTTGATAAAGGTCTGTATGAGACAGAGAGTCTCTTCTGTATGCCTATGGCTTTGTCTCATGTACGAGTAAAAGTGCACAAGTTCATCAGTAAGTTTCAGGTCAACATCTTCTGGGTATGCTTCCATCAACAGTTCAACACCATGCTGAATTTCTTGCTTAGATGCGGTCAGATTAGCAAGAAACAAAAACTGTTGTGCAACTTCACTGTACACAGTACCTCTTCTTTTTAAATTGGTTTCAAGTGCATCTAGTATAGAAATAAAGGATTTTATCCTAAACGTATCTCTTGAAGAGAGTTTATCTAAAGCATCAGGACCAGGTGCACTTCCATCATTTTCTTACTCTTTGTCTCCCTGTGACAGTTCTGTAGTTAACATCTGGCAAGGTGGCCTTTGCTTGTTGCTCAAGCTCATCAAAATCTTCTCTAATTTTGCTTACAAAATCCTGAAGTGAACTGTACAAACCTGCACAAGTACTCAATAACAGTTTGGATTTCTGAATGGCTTTGTTGACCTTGTGGAAATGACCGAGCAGACGGGACCAAAAATGCAGCATAAACACAAATTGCAGTTCTTCCATTTTCTGCAAAAGATTGTTAGCTTGAAGCCTGGTATCACCCTTCACATTAACATCAGAGTACAAATGACTGAGGGCATTAGTAATAGCACTGTAACTTTCCAAAATAGCTTCTGTGGCTTTTGCATATGCCTTCTACCTAGTGTTGGCAAATGTGTAGGTACTTTTGACTGAGGTTGCAAAAATGATTTCAGAACTGCCCATCACTTTGTGGAGGATGATAAGAAGGTATAAATTTCATTGATAATTCCAAAACAGTTCACTGCATCAAGGCAGCAATCAACAGCCGAACGGCCCACCAAATTTAATGAGTGAGCAGCGCATGGAATAAATCTTGCAAATTTTTTTTTTAGGATTTTTTGTTGCATACCCTTGCACCTACCAGCCATGTTGGCAGCATTGTCATAAGACTGCCCTCAGCATTTGCTAAAGTCAATTTCAAGCTCAGTAGTGAGATAGTTAAACACAAAATCAGCCATGCTTTCTCCTGAGTGGTCTTTTAGCTCAAGGAAAGTTAAAAATCTCTCACTTAGTAAACCGTCTTCAGGTGATACATATCTGATAATTAAAGTCAACTGATCAGTATGTGAAATGTCAGGGGTGAAATCCACTGACAAGCTGAAATATCCAGCCATTTTCAAGTCAGCCAGAATTGCATCCGTAACTTTTTTTTGTAATGAGTTGAATTATTTCCCCACATACAGTTTTTGATAAATAAGAGGGAATTCCTGATCCGGAGTTTCCATACCGATTGCTATGAGCCAGTAAAAATTGATCAAATTTTGCAACTAGCTCTAAAAGACCAAGATAATTGTTGTTATTTGGAGATCCAAATTGTTCTTTGTCTCCTCTGAATGGTGAACCTCGTTCTGCAAAAGTGCATATTACAGCAACAATTCTCTCCATGACATGCCGCCAGTACTGCTGCTCTGCTTTTATTTGTTCCTGTAGCTTTGAGGTTAACGTCTGCTCTCGCTTTCTTGTTAAGTAGGTCAACATGGCATTCCTGTGCTTCTCTGAGTTTTCATGAGTTTGGATAAGATAGGGGTTTCGCCAAACATCAAACCCTTCAGAAGCTAAAGACGTAGCAGAAGAATAAGATGCAATGTTTGGAAAGAGTCTACAAACAAAAAATTACGTCCGACCTTTTGTGGGAGAATACGCAAGCTTGGCTATATGTTTCTCCATTGACTTTTGTTGAATAAAAAAAGAGCCTTAGTGCAAGACCTAGACTGATTTTTATACACTCGCTTGGAATTTGAAAATGGTCCACAATGGTCCACTGAATGATTATGTTTCTATGTTTCTATGTTTCTATGATATGGGGAGAAGGCAGGCATGGGTTATTGATAGGGGACGATCAGCCATGATCACAATGAATGGCGGTGCAGGCTCGAAGGGCCGAATGGCCTCCTCCTGCACCTATTTTCTATGTTTCTATGATGCTGAACTGAGAGGGGCCGCTTTCTACCCAATAGGATACGTCCTCATTTGATAATTCTGTCCACAAACCAACGTCTGTTGCAGTACTATATTTGGCATCATCAATCAGTTCTATATTTTCATTTTGAGTCGGCATCATGGCTGCTTCCTCATATTCAGCTTGCTGTTCCACGTCCTGCTTCGCTGTTTCTGTTTCAGGGAGGTTTTCTTCTGGTTGAATTCTAGTGGATGGCTGGATAGCTCCACCAGACTGATTTCCCTGTGTTAGTAACAATGTATCTGCTACACCGCTGGCACGTATTGCCTCTGTCTGTGGCTGACCCAAGAAAGCAGTGATTGGTCTTATCTTCTTTACCGTATCATTTTCAAGTCTTTTTCTCTTGCGCTTGCTAGCACCACTTTCAAATTTTTTACTCATGCTCAGCTTAGAATCTGAAAATACAAAGAAAAATTAATCTTCAACAGTGATACACCCCATGATGCGGAATGTACCAAAGCACTCCATCACTTCGATTTAGTTGGTTTATCGGTACCATTTCAACATAATCATTGTCAATCATATCCTTTAGAAAAAACGTATATTCCTCATGAAATTTCGTATTCTTGCCAAACTTGCGTTTCAGATTCTGGGTGCGTTGCTCTGCCATACGATGATTATTCGGCAGACTAACGCTTTCTTGTTTGAAAGGTAAGTCCAGACAATAGTGTCCATCATCTTTACTGAGTAGTTCATAATATCCAAGAACTTGAATTCGTCCCTGGACATTTCTTCAGATTCCTTACTGGTACTTTCATTGAAGTCATGACTGTATTGCTTGATCAATGGCTTTTCTAATTTACCAGCAGATATTTGATTAACAGCAGCGGCAGGGTAGTTCTTCTGGTTCCTGCTTTCATTGTTCCTTCTCAAGGAGCCATGAACCCATCCTAGTAGGGTTTTCACAGCAAATAGTCCATCCCCTTGGCTCCTCAAGTCTTTATAGGCCCAATGCCTTCAAAGCATTAGTTTTGATAAGTAGGTTGATATCAGAATTTATTTTAGTTATCTTGGCATCCTTCAAATAAGGCCATTGTTTCAAGTCCTCATGTCTGGGTATATTTTGATGACAAAAAGGCATAGTCTCATGTGTAAACACCTCAGATATTGGTATAAAATTGTCTCATCCAGACTAGGTATTTCCATCCCTGTAATGTAATGACTAACACACTCCTTCTCTTCATTCATGGTACGCAATAGAATCTTAGTCTTTTCTCCTGTGATGTCAAGCCTTCTCATCAAGATTTCCATACAAAAGGTAGCCAAATTTCCATGATCCAAAAAAGCATATGTTTGCAACACTGTATTCATCTTGCTATTCCTTACATGTACTGGTAAGATAGAGAAGATACAGGTTTCTACCCCGGCCCCGATATGGGCAGTTATCTGAGGTCATTAGTAGCTGGCTTCTCCTTCTGTTCTATTTGCTCCGGCTTCTTCTGCTCAGTGTGAAGTTCTACAGGGTAATCTTGCTTGCACTTATCACAACTTATAGGATTCTTATAGTCTTTAACCATGTGTCTTTTTTTCAAACATCTAAAACAGATTCCCTTCTCCTTTAAGAAATCCATCTTTTCTTTATATTCCTTCTTCTTGAATCTTCGACACCACCTTATGGTGTGACCAACCTCATCACATAACAAACAAAATCCTTTTTGCTTGATAGTAGATACATCTCCTTTCATTCCACCTGTCGTTTCCACAGGTTTTATAATGGTAGCAAAACTGCCCCCCCCTTAGGTCCTGATCTTCCTTTAGTCTTAGTAAAGGTAGAACCTTTGACAGTTGCAATTGGTTTAGGATCTTGAATACTCCCATTACGTGGATCTAACATGAACCGTACTTCCCTTTCTAAGAAAGCCACCAGGTCAAGCAACATGGCTTCTCGATTCTCCTTTTTCCATTATACCATCTCTCCACTTATCTCTAAGCCTATAGGGCAGTTTTAGAATGATGGCTCTAGTATTACTAACAAAATTCATTTCCTCCATGTGGTCGAGATTTTTCATCGAACTACAACAACCTCTAAGAAATATCACAAACTCACTTAATGCCTCTACATCTTCTGACTTGATATCTTTCCAAGCATAGGCCTTCTTCATGTATACGTTAGCAATCCTCTGTTCATTACCATAACGTTCTTTAAGTAACCTTCTTGCCTCTCGATAGCCATGGCCTCCAGGCCTCTTTAGACAACTTTCGACAAGCACCTTTGCATGTCTGCTTGTGTAATGCACCAGAAATCGTAAGTGCTCTTTTTCATCAGTAGTTTACATTTCTACTGCTTCGTGAAATGACATTATGAAAGCTTCATACCGCAAAGGATCACCATCATATCGAGGAATTTCTATCGGTGGTAGGGTGGAAGAGAGTTTTTGTTGAGCTATGAGCTTGCTGATTTCAGTTTGATTCCTCACCAAATCATAGAATTCACCTTGAGATCCTTGGCTTGGCCCAGACATACGATAAACAGGCCTCTGAAAAGAATACTGGTCTGAGTAAGTTTTGTCACGAGTCTTATGACTAGCTGTTTGTCCCTGACTAGGCCTCTTCACATCATAAACAGGCATCGGCCTCTGAAAAGAGTGCTGGTCTGGATAACCATATAACCATATAACCATATAACAATTACAGCACAGAAACAGGCCATCTCGGCCCTTCTAGTCCGTGCCGAACACTTATTCTCTCCTAGTCCCATCTACCTGCACTCAGACCATAACCCTCCATTCGTTTCCCGTCCATATAACTATCCAATTTATTTTTAAATGATAAAAACGAACCTGCCTCCACCACCTTCACTGGAAGCTCATTCCACACAGCTACCACTCTCTGAGTAAAGAAGTTCCCCCTCATGTTACCCCTAAACTTCTGTCCCTTAATTCTCAAGTCATGTCCCCTTGTTTGAATCTTCCCTACTCTCAGTGGGAAAAGCTTATCCACGTCAACTCTGTCTATCCCTCTCATCATTTTAAGACCTCTATCAAGTCCCCCCTTAACCTTCTGCGCTCCAAAGAATAAAGACCTAACTTGTTCAACCTTTCTCTAGTAAATCTCCTCTGTACTCTCTCTATTTTGTTGACATCCTTCCTATAATTAGGCGACCAAAATTGTACACCATACTCCAGAATTGGCCCCACCAATGCCTTGTACAATTTTAACATTACATCCCAACTTCTATACTCATTTAACATTACATCCCAACTCCAATACTCATAAGGTACACAAAAATGCTGGAGAAACTCAGCGGGTGCAGCAGCATCTATGGAGCGAAGGAAATGGGTGACGTTTCGGGCCGAAACCCTTCTTCAGACTGATAGGGGGTGGGGAGAAGGAAGGAAAAAGGGAGGAGGAGGAGCCCGAGGGCGGGGGGATGGGAGGAGACAGCTCGAGGGTTAAGGAAGGGGAGGAGACAGCAAGGGCTAGCAAAATTGGGAGAATTCAATTGACAATTGACAAGGGATTTGAGGAGGGAGCGGTCTTTGCGGAAGGCAGACATGGGGGGAGATGGGAAGATGTGGCAAGTGGTGGGGTCACTTTGGAGGTGGCGAAAATGGCGGAGGATGATTTGTTGTATTTGCCGGCTGGTGGGGTGAAAGGTGAGGACTAGGGGGACTCTGCCCTTGTTGCGAGTGCGGGGATGGGGAGAGAGAGCAGTGTTGCAGGGTATGGAAGAGACCCTGGTGCGAGCCTCATCTATGGTGGAGGAGGGGAATCCCCATTCCCTGAAGAGCGAGGACATTTCCGATGCCCTGGTGTGGAACGTCACAACCACTTCTATACTCATAAGTTTTGTCACGAGCCTTAACAGATGGTCCAAAGGTTATTCGCTTCAGTTTAACTACCTATGGTTGAGATGGAGCTTTATTGGCCATCCATTTACTCAGTGCTAGACTTGAATGGCGACACCAGTCTTCATCTGGTGGCTGTAGATTTAATTCAGTTCCTTTTCTCAAATAAGAGCTCATCCCATCAGATGCTTTAGAGCCGCATCTTGAACCCTGACTTTCCATTATCTCCTTCTTCGATTTGACAACCGCCAACATCCCTGCCTCACTAGACTTTCATCAATTTGCATACAGGGCAAATAGATCAACAGAGGATGCCATCTCTCCGGCTCTTCAAACTGTCCTGACTTCACTTGGACAGACAGGGCACGTACGTGAGGATGCTCTTCATTGACTATAGCTCTGCATTCAATACGGTCATCCCCACCAAGCTCACCACCAAACTCCACCAGCTAGGCCTTAGCTCGCCGATATGTGATTGGATCCTGAACTTTCTGACGGAGCAACCGCAGGCAGTGAGACTTGGCCCGCACCTGTCCTCCACTATCACCCTGAGCACCGGCACACCACAGGGCTGTGTACTAAGCCCCATGCTCTACTCCCTCTTCACACATGACTGTGTTCCTGCATTCGACACCAACACCATCGTGAAGTTTGCAGACGACACAACAGTGATTGGGCTGATCACCAACGGTGATGAAACAAAATACAGGGCGGAGGTGCAGAACCTGGCGGACTGGTGCACACGTAACAACTTGTCACTAAACACCTCCAAGACCAAGGAGCTGATTATAGACTTCAGGAGGTCCCATAATGGAGAATATGCCCCAATCTCCATTTACGGGGAAAGTGTGGAGAGAGTGTCCAGCTTTAAGTTTCTGGGCACTCACATTTCAGAGGACCTCACATGGTCCACCAACACCGCTGCGCTGGTCAAGAAGGCACAGCAACGACTGTTCTTCCTGAGGACATTAAAAAAGACTGGTCTGCCCCAACAGCTGCTGACAACGTTCTACCGCTGCACCACAGAGAGCATATTAACGTATGGCATCTCTGTGTGGTATCTCAGCTGCACGGAGGCGGAGAGGAGAGCTCTTCAGCGCGTCGTCCACAGAGCGCAGAGGATCATTGGGACAGAGCTACCAGCCTTGGAGGGCATCTACCACACACGGTGCCTCAGGAAGGCCGTCAGCATCCATAAAGACTCATCACACCCCTGTAACGGACTGTTTGAACTACTTCCCTCCGGCAGATGTTACAAGGCCTTCTACGCCCGAACCTCCAGACTCAGAAACAGCTTTATTCCAAGAGCTATAGCGGCTCTGAACCGGCCCTGCTGAGTGCCCCCCACCCCCCCTGGACTGTCTCCCTCGGATGGTCACGACACACAGCTTATTTATTTATTTTACTTTTCTTTTTCATCGGTTGGAGCTGCATACTAAATCTCGTTGCATTGACGTGCAATGGCAATGACAATAAAAGATATTATTATTATTATTATTATTATTATTATTATTATTATTATTATTTGTGGCTACTTCCAGCTGTTCTTTTCATTTTCACAGCGCTCTCAGCTGTTCTTCTTGTCACTCAATCTCATGTTTCTTCTCCAAGGCATTCTCTTCTATTGAGAGAGTGACTAAACAGCTTTGACTTCCATTCGAGCAGAGGCCCTTGACGCTGAACTGGCTACAGAACCAGATTTTGTCTTGATCTTCATGTAGATACATTCAAGATACTATCATGTGGTGTAATCTCCTCTTCCATTTCAGCACCTTCTTGCATTGCACATTCAACTGTTGTTGTTCGATTTCAAGTAACCACATATGCACATAATTAACAAACTCGTCGAAAAACTCCAATCTTTCTTGGAACCACTGGGTGTGGCTTTTGATTTCTTCCTCGTGCAGTTGTAAACTCAGCAATGAGCTTTGCTTTTCTCCAACCTTGTGACCAAGGCTGCAGATTAGATTGCATTATCTTCGCAGTTTCTTTTCATTCCATTAGTTTCTTCGGGATTTCAATTTTTTTGATCAATGGCTTCCATAACTTGTCTCTATCCGTCTGGAATTTCTCCAGAATTGCAACTCGGGCCTTTTCCCATCATCTCTGTATACCAGGAGAAGTTTGGAAGAATATCTTACTGTTTTTACTACTGCAATAAAGAAACTATTAATTAAGAGTTTGGAAGATTTATCTTCGGACGGCGTTGAATCTCTCGTGGAGAGCTCGTAAATGCGTTGATTATCTCCTAAACCCCTGTCTTCAATCATTATGACTCTTCATTCTCTTCGTCACCTGGCTTACTTGTTGCAGATTCCACGGCTCCCTCTGGTGGTGCTCCTTCACCCAGTTTACCTGCTTGTTCTTGCTTCATGAATTAAACAGGTCTTGGCAGACTGCCAAATGCTTTCGATCAGTGATGTTTTCAAACTTCAGATAGGTCGCGTGGCTGTCCATTAACTTACCAGTTGGTAGGCTCTAAACCAATCTCTGGATTCTTCAGTTCCTCTTCTACAGAACCAGTTCTCAGTTCCACTTCTACGGAACCTGGCAGTAATCTCTCTCCGGAGTTAACATAGAAACGTAGAAATTAGGTGCAGAAGTAGGCCATTCGGCCCTTCGAGCCTGCACCGCCATTCAATATGATCATGGCTGATCATCCAACTCAGTATGCCGTTCCTGCCTTCTCTCCATACCCTCTGATCCCCTTAGCCACATCTAACTCCCTCTTAAATATAGCCAATGAACTGGCCTCGACTACGCTCTGTGGCAGAGAGTTCCAGAGATTCACCACTCTCTGTGTGAAAAAAGTTCTTCTCATCTCGGTTTTAAAGGATTTCCCCCTTATCCTTAAGCTGTGACCCCTTGTCCTGGACTTCCCCAACATCGGGAGCAATCTTCCTGCATCTAGCCTGTCCAACCCCTTAAGAATTTTGTAAGTTCCAGCCCAATCTTCTGTCCCTTTTCTGTGGGACCAATCTTCTACCCCATGGCTGTAAGGAAGCTTTCGACTAGTTGTAGTGACAGATTTTTATATTGTTTCAAGGATTCCTCCTTTAAGTCATAATGATTGAAGACAGGGGTTTCGGAGATAATCGACACATTTACGACCTCTCCACGAGAGATTCTATGCCGTCCGAAGATAAATCTTCCAAACTCTTAATTAATAGTTTCTTTATTGCAGTAGTAAAAACAGTAAGATATTCATCCAAACTTCTTCTGGTATAAGTTTTGATCTTACTCGTAGTCAAACTCGCTCACAGTCAAAAATGCACACCTGAGGATGTACTTCCTGCGGCAGCTCTGGAAGCTCAATCTGCCACAGGCAATAATGGTCCAATTCTATACGGCCGTCATAGATTCTGTCCTCACCTTCTCCATCATGGTCTGGTTTGGCTCAGCCACCAAGAATGACATCCGTAGGTTTCAGCGAATCGTCCGATCAGCTGAGAAGGTTATTGGCTGCAACCTTCCCTCCATTGACGAACTGTAAACTGCAAGGGCCAGGAAGTGAACTAGTAAAATCATCTGTGACCCCTCTCACCCTGGCCACAAACTCTTTGAATCACTTCCCTCTGGAAGACGACTCCGGATCGTCAAAGCTGACATAGCCAGACATAAAAACAGCTTTTTTCCACGAGTAGTAGCTCTACTCAATAACCAAAAATCTGTAGCCTCCATTTGCTCTGGTATTTTATTTAATTCACATGTTTAATCGATAATGTTTTATTATTCATGTTTAATGTTTTATGTGTCATTCTTAACTATCACTGGATGTAATGCGGGCGGAGCACCAAGGCAAATTCCTTGTATGTGAATACTTGGTCAATAAACTCAATCATTCATTCATACATTTATTCATTCATTTATAGTGCAAAGCTGTGACCTCTCCTCCATGCTTCATCAAACTAAACTAAACTAATAGAGAATCCCAGCCGCAAACACAGTTCAGACTACGTATAAATCCCACCCGCATAATTACAGGTAGATAAAATTTAAAGGTAACTGGTTATAGTTATAACACACTGAGTTAAGCTAAATGGCTACTACATAGTCCTAGCGTGCTTAACCTCTCTCTATAGCTCAGGCCCTCAAGTCCAGGCAACATCCTCGTAAATCTTCTCTGCACCCTTTCCAGCTTGACAACATCTTTCCTATAACATGGTGCCAAGAACTGAACACAATACACTAAATGTGGCCTCACCAACATCTTATATAACTGCAAAATGATCTCCCAACTTTTATACTCAATACTCTGGCAGACAAAGGCCAATGTACCAAAAGTCTTTTTAACCACCCTGAAAGGCGGACTCAGCCGAGGTGTTCAGCAAAATGATCGGCCAGTCTGTGCTTGATTTTGCCGAGTCCACACCTGGAACAGTGTATACAGTAGATGAGGTTGGAGGAGGTGCAAATGAATCACTTTCCATCCTGCTCTCAAATTCACTTGGACCACCTCACTCTCCTTTCTTGATCTCACCATTAAGAATACTCTCTACAGAGATTAAGAATACTCTCTTGTAACTTTCCAAGCACTGACGTTAAGCTCACTGACCTGTAGTTCTCAACCTTTTCCCTGCAGACCTTGAATAGAGGCACAACATTTGCCACCCTCCAACATCAGAAACCTCACCTGTATTTAATAACAACTTGTAAATCTCAGCCAGGGCTCCTGCAATTTCCTCTTTAGCTTCCCACAGTGTCCTCGGATATAGCTGCTCAGGCCTGGGAGATTTGGCATCAGGAACTTTAGCGCATCCTTGACCGTAATACTGACTGCTCTCAAAACACTTACAGTGACTGCCCCAAGTTCCTCAGTCATCCTGTCTTTCTCCATGGTAAAAACAGAGCAGAAATACTAATTGAGGACCTTGCCCATCCCCTGTTGCTCCACTCAGAGTTGACCACTTTGATTCCTGAGGGCTCCAATCCTTTTTTTCCTTTATGTGCTTATAAAATCGCTTGGGATTATCCTTAATTATATCTGCCAGAGCTAATTCCTGTCCCCTTTTTGCCCTTCTGATTTCCTTTTTTAGCTTGCTCCTTAGTTCCTGAAATACCTCCAGGGATATATTTGATTCCAGCTGCCTTTACCTGTTCCATGACTCCTTCTTACATTGACCAAAGCCTCAATTTTGCTTGTCATCCAGCTTCTTTACGTTTGCCTGTCTTGCCCATCACTCTCACGGAGACGTGCATGTCCTGAACTCTGGTCAACACACTTTTTCCTGATGTCCCTTTTCCTTCAAACAACCTACTCCAATCAACTTGAGCGAGTTCCTGTCTCACCCTCAACTTTGGCCATGCCCCAATTTAGCATTTTAATCTTGTGGGCCGATCTTAAACCTAATAGAACAGTGATCACTGGTCCAAAAAGTGGAGACAATTATGATAGTCAAAATAGTTTGGACAGATGTATGGTTGGGTAGGGTTTAGAAACATATGGACAAAATACAGGCAAATGGGATGAGCCCAGAATGCGAACTTGGGCAACATGGAAAAAGTGGGTCAAAAGGCCTGTTTGCGTGCTATACAGTTTTATGATTTTATTTCTGGGTATGGGCAAGATACAAAATAGTACATCGGATCTATACTCACAATAAACAAAAGAAGAAGTTGCTGTCGATAATTATCATAAAATTATATAGTCCTTACTACCTTTGGCTGCTCTAGGAAATGTATTTGCACCACTTATCAATAAATGGCACTCTGGAAAATTGAAGTATATTGGATAATACTAGAATAAGCCGATTGCATTTTTAAATTGTTTTGAACATTATTGCTTGATTTTATGATTTTAGCTTCCTGCAGAGCTATTCCCAGTGAGCACTGCAAACCTTTCTGATGTTGTGCTGCGATAATTAAATGAGAGATAAACATGGCTTTGTAATGAAAATGTTATTGACCTATCAAATATTGGAGGCCTCAGGTGCAACGCAGAAGGACCTTGTTTGGCTTGTTTATGCTTTCCTGCTCCAAACATGTCTGCTGAGAGATCCAGATTTTAAACACGATTACATCAGGTCAACACATAGGTTGTCAGCTGCTTTCAAGTGACCAGAAGGTGGCATGTGAATTACTCAACCCTTGAATGTTCGAGATTGTAAAATTAAATTAGGGGATAATTCCAGGCGCTGCCTGTAATTCTAGAAAATCTTTGTTTTTGATGTTTTGCATTCTGAGTACTTTTGCATTTATCAGAACATCATTCGTGTCCTAAATCATTTATCAATTTTTAAGTGTTTGTTGTGTAGGAACGAACTGCAGATGCTGGTTTAAAGCGAAGTTTAATACTAACAGCTAGAGTAACTCAACGGGTCAGACAGCATCTCGGGAGAAAAGGAATAGGTGATGTTTGAGGTCAAGACGCTTCTTCAGATTGAGAGTCCGGGGAAAGGGAAACAGGAGATATAGACGGTGATGTCGAGATAAATTGCTTTTGGTAAGATTGTGAGCAATTTTGGGCACCATATCTGAGGAAGGATGTGCTGGCTCTGGAGAGGGTCCAGAGGAGGTTCACAAGAATGATCCCCGGAATTAGTAGGTTAACCTATGATGAGCGTTTGTCAGCACTGGGCCTCTACTTGCAGGAGTTCAGAAGAATGAGGGGGAACAGTGAAAGGTACAGAACAGTGAAAGGTTTGGATAGAGTGGATGTGGAGAAGATGTTTCCATTGGTGGGAGAGGCTAGAACTAGAGGTCATAGCCTCAGAATTAAATAATGTTATTTTAGGAAGGAGATGAAGAGAAGTTTATTTAGTCAGAGGGTAGTGAATCTGTGGAATTATTTGCCACAGAAGGCTGTAGAGGCCAAGTCAGTGGATATTTTTAAGGCAGAGATAGATCGATTCTTGATTAGTACGTGTCAGAGGTTATGGGGAGGAGGCAGGAGAATGGGGTTAGGAGGGAGAGATAGATCAACCATCATTGAATGGCGGAGTTGACTTGATGGGCTGAATGGCGTAAATCTACTATAATTTATGACCTTCTGATTCACTGCCATTCTGGGAATCCCTACTACAAGAAATCATTTTCAAAACTCAAGGGAAAATGGTGCCTGTACTGGTGGCATTCAGATATAGGTACAGTGGCTTGCAAAAGTATTCATACCCCTTGAACATTTCCACATTTTGTCACGTTACAACCACAAACGTAAATGTATTTTATTAGGATTTTATGTGATAGACCAACACAAAGTGGCGCATAATTGTGAAGTGGAAGGAAAATGATACATGGTTTTCACATTTTTTTACAAATAAAAAACTGAAAAGTGTGGCGTGCAAAAGTATTCAGCCCCCTTTACTCTGATCCCCCTAAATAAAATCCAGTGTAACCAATTGCCTTCAGAAGTCACCTAATTAGTAAATAGAGTCCACTTGTGTGTAATCTAATCTCAGTATAAATACAGCTGTTCTGTGAAGGCCTCAGAGGTTTGTTAGAGAACATTAGTGAACAAACAGCATCATGAAGCCCAAGGAACACACCAGACAGGTCAGGGATAAAGTTGTGGAGAAGTTTAAAGCAGGGTTAGGTTATAAAAAAATATCCTAAGCTTTGAACATCTCACGGAGCACTGTTCAATCCATCATCCAAAAATGGAAAGAGTATGGCACAACTGCAAACCTACCAAGACATGGCCGTCCACCTAAACTGAGGAGAGCAAGGAAAGCATTGATCAGAGAAGCAACCAAGAGGCCCATGGTAACTCTGGAGGAGCTGCAGAGAACCACAGCTCAGGTGGGAGAATCTGTCCACAGGACGACTATTAGTCGTGCACTCCACAAATCGGGCCTTTATGGAAGAGTGGCAAGAAGAAAGCCAATGTTGAAAAAAAGCCATAGAAAGTCCCAATTGCAGTTTGCCACAAGCCATGTGGGGGACACAGCAAACATGTGGAGGAAGGTGCTCTGGTCAGATGAGACCAAAATTGAAGTTTTTGGCCTAAATGCAAAACGCTATGCGTGGCAGAAAACTAACACTGCACATCACGCTGAACACACCATTCCCATTGTGAAACATGGTGTTGGCAGCATCATGCTGTGGGGATGCTTTTCTTCAGCAGGGACAGGGAAGCTGGTCAGAGTTGATTGGAAGATGGATGGAGCCAAATACAGGGCAATCTTGGAAGAAAACCTGTTAGAGTCTGCAAAAGACTTGAGACTGGGGCGGAGGTTCACCTTCCAGCAGGACAACGACCCTAAACATACAGCCAGAGCTACAATGGAATGGTTTAGATCAAAGCATATTCATGTGTTAGAATGGCCCAGTCAAAGTCCAGACCTAAATCCAATTGAGAATCTCTGGCAAGACTTGAAAATTGCTGTTCACAGACGCTCTCCATCCAATCTGATTGAGCTTGAGCTATTTTGCAAAGAAGAATGGGCAAAAATTTCAGTCTCTAGATGTGCAAAGCTGGTAGAGACATACCCCAAAAGACTTGCAGCTGTAATTGCAGCGAAAGGTGGTCCTACAAAGTATTGACTCAGGGCGGCTGAATACTTTTGCACGCCACATTTTTTAGTTTTTTATTTCTAAAAAAATTTGAAAACCATGTATCATTTTCCTTCCACTTCACAATTATGCACCACTTTGTGTTGGTCTATCACATAAAATCCCAATAAAATACATTTACGTTTGTGGTTGTAACGTGACAAAATGTGGAAAGTTCAAGGGGTGTGAAAACTTTTGCAAGCCACTGTATATTGCAAAGTAAATAACATCCTAAAATCAACTGCAATCTCCTAGCCCACAGCTAGCAATGCACCATTTCCTTGATCATCGTTACCCTTTTGCATATCTTTCATTCATCTATATTATTAAAAGTCTGTTCTTGACCGGTTTTGGCCATCTGTGCTGCAATTTCCGAGAGAACGCCGCCACCTACGGCCATCATTTTTGGCCACCTTGCTCAGAGCCCCCCTCCGCCGCATTTGTGCCGAGGATTTTTCCTGTCGATTAAAAATGATAGAGATATTAATGTTTTTACAAAATTCTCCATTCTCTCTGCTGCCCCCGCTGGCGGCAGGGGGGAGGGACTATAAAACCAGGAAATGGTGTGCCACACAATCTCTGCAAGCTGGAGGAAGGCAGAGGGTCACGTTTCTCTGAGCTATGAATAACACTGAACACATGTCTACTCAAATGTAAGTGCCGTTAGTGGTTCTAAAATGCTTGCAGAATGTGTCTATTGTTTCTAAAGCTTGCAAAAAAATGTCTATTGGTTCTAAAGCTTGCAAAAAAATGTCTATTGGTTCTAAAGCTTGCAAAAAGTGTCTCTATTGGTTCTAAAGCTTGCAAAAAATGTCTATTGGTTCTAAAGCTTGCAAAAAATGTGTCTATTGGTTCTAAAGCTTGCAAAAAAATGTCTATTGGTTCTAAAGCTTGCAAAAAAATGTCTATTGGTTATAAAGCTTGCAAAAAAGTGTCTATTGGTTCTAAAGCTTGCAAAAGTGTGTCTATCGGTTCTAAAGCTTGCAAAAAAAGTGTCTATTGGTTCTAAAGCTTGCAAAAAAGTGTCTATTGGTTCTAAAGCTTGCAAAAAATGTCTATTGGTTCTAAAGCTTGCAAAACATGTCTATTGGTTCTAAAGCTTGCAAAAAAGTGTCTCTATTGGTTCTAATGTTTGCGAAAAAAATGTCTATTGGTTCTAAAATGGTTCATACCAGCGCTCCAGAAAGCAGTGCTCCAGAAAGCACCCCTCCCCCTCCCCCTGGTTGGCTTGGCTTGGGTGTGCCTTGAATTGAAAGGCACAACTTACTGCAAATGGTGGCATGAAGTTGAAAGGCACTACTTACTGCAAATGGTTGCTTGGGTGTGGCATGAAGTTGAAATACACCACTTACTGCAAATGGTGGCATGAAGTTGAAATGAACTACTTACTGCAAATGGTGGCTTGGGTGCATTGGCTTGAAGTTGAAACATAGAAACATAGAAAATAGGTGCAGGAGTAGGCCATTCGGCCCATCGAGCCTGCACCGCCATTCAATATGATCATGGCTGATCATCCAACTCAGTATCCTGTTCCTGCCTTCTCTCCATACCCCCTGATCCCTTTAGCCACAAGGGCCATATCTAACTCCCTCTTAAATATAGCCAATGAACTGGCCTCAACTACCTTCTGCGGCAGAGAATTCCAGAGATTCACCACTCTCTGTGTGAAAAAAGTTTTCCTCATCTCGGTCCTAAAAGATTTCCCCTTTATCCTTAAACTGTGAAAGGCACTACTGTAAATGCACTTCCTGTTTGCACTGTATATTGATTTTAGATAAAACGCTACACTTACGGCTGTGATTTTTGGCCATCTTACTCAGTCCCCCCTCCGCTGAACAGGTGGAGAATTCTTCCCATCAATGAAAAATAAAAGTGGTATTAGTTTTTAAATAAATGTTGAGAATCTCTCTCCTGTCAAGCACTCCATGAAAGCCACACCTTTTCCGGTGGGGGGGAGGGGTTATAAAACCCGGAAATGTGGGTGTGGCTCAGTCTCTGCAAGATGGAGAAGGGAGAGGTCACGACTCGCTGTCTTTAGTGGCTTTGCACCCTACTTCAAATGGTATGAAACTGCACTTGAATTTGGTGACCTTGCACCCTGCTAGAAGTGGTAAGAAACTGCAGTTGAATTTGGTGGCCTTATACCCTGCTTGAAATAGAATTTCAAGGATTAGCCGTGAGTCAACTACCAGCCCGCCAGCCGTGAGTGAGTGAGTTGCCAGTACAACAGGCTTGATTGACTGAGATGCCAGCCCAAGAATCCATTTGGTGCACAATTTGCATACTAGCCCTCTGGAAACCAGTCCCTTCAACCCACAACACCCATACTAGCACTCCAGAAAGCCCCCCCCCCCCAACTGGCCACCAATATTAGAATTGGTGGAGAGGTGGAATATTGCGTTGGATGACCAGCCCTCCTGTGTGATGCTGAGACCCAACAGGTCACACTTAGTCTAGTTTGTTATATATCTCTCTATATCACCGTCTATATCTCTAATTTCCCTTTCCCCTGACTCTCAGTCTGAAGAAAGGTCTTGGCCTGAAAATCACCCATTCCTTTTCTTCAGAGATGCTGCCTGACCTGCTTAGTTACTCCAGCTTTTTGTGTCTATCTTCGAGTGGATATGAAAATCAGATAAGATAGAACGAGTGTGAACGGGTGACCAATGGTCAGTGTGGGCCAAAGTGCCTGTTTCCAGGCTGTATCTTTCAATCAATCATCGGACTCATTTAAGGTTGGGGAAATGTATTTCAAAGAAGAGAAAAATGAGTACATTACTCACCAAGCTAAGAAATCATGGGGGATTACAAGGAAGAGATAACAAAACCCTTGCAGAAGAAGAAAGCTCACGCTTCCACTTCTCCTAAGAGTCAACCACAAGGGAGAGTCTGAAAGAACCATTCATTTTCTTTTTAAGGAGTTAATCAATGTAACATTATAACTGCTTTCAATGCAAGTCTATTTCTTGTATCCATAATTCCATTGGGGATGGAAATCTTTTGACACTGGTTGGTAAAAGATAAATGTGGCCATAAACAAGCACTTCGAATGCCTCAATATTCCCAACTGTGACACTTCCTGCATTTTTTCACATTAATAATCATGTATTACAGTTAACTTAGATTCTCAGAACATTTTGAATCATTTTTCATATTTCCCTCGCGATCCCTTGTGTTACATTTTTACAGCATAGGTACTTTTTCAGGTGTTTTGTCTTCTCAGCTCTCCTTTCCTCTCTAGAAATTGTAGCTCTTTGCTGGGAAGCGTGTGCATTGCTAATGTCCTCCTTGCAGAGATGCTAATGGATCCAGTCTTCAGCTCTTGGGCTAAATACAGAGCATTACCCAGATTTTTAATGTGACCACTACAATTTCCAAATCAAACCTAATCACATCCTTAGTATACTTTCCAGCAGGAATACCTGCACAGATCAAAAAAGTGAATTTCTATTCAATTATTCCCCTTACCAAGTTATGGAAACTTGAAATCCATCCCCACTTTTGTTGTGCCTGAGGTCAACTATAAATAAACTTGCACTTAGATAGCACCTTTAACATATTGAAGCATGCCATAACATTTCACAAGCTATTTCACCACACTAAACCACTTAGCACAGGCACGAAAATCTTAGTCAAATAAGCAGCATTTCAAATTTCAAATTTCAAATTTATTTTGTCACATACACCTAGGTGTAGTGAAATTCTTTTTGCCATGCAGCACATTAAAAAAAGAATACAACATGACAGTAATAGATAGTTTCAACATCAAAACATCAGGCACAAAGTCCAGTCCCATCCCCATATCCACCCATAGTCGGGCCTCCTTACTCGAGACCGTGGCTTCTGGAGCCGACAGGGCCGCGCCGAAGTCAAGTCAAGTCAAGTCAAGTCAAGTCAAGTCAAGTCAAGTCAAGTTTATTTGTCACATACACATACGAGATGTGCAGTGAAATGAAAGTGGCAATGCTCGCGGAACAACAAAACAACCAAACAAATTATAAACACAATCATAACACACATATTATTTTACATAATAAATAATAGAAGGAAAAACGTTCTGTACAGTTAGTCCCTGGTGAGAAAGGCGTTTACAGTCCGAATTGCCTCTGGGAAGAAACTCCTTCTCAACCTCTCCGTTCTCACTGCATGGCAACGGAGGCGTTTGCCTGACCGTAGCGGCTGGAACAGTCCGTTGCAGGGGTGGAAGAGGTCTCTCATGATTTTGTTTGCTCTGGAGTTGCACCTCCTGTTGTATAGTTCCTGCAGGGGGGTGAGTGAAGTTCCCATAGTGCGTTCGGCCGAACGCACTACTCTCTGCAGAGCCTTCTTGTCCTTGGCAGAGCAATTCCCGAACCAGATGGTAATGTTCCCGGACAAGATGCTTTCCACCGCCGCTGCGTAGAAGCACTGGAGGATCCTCGGAGACACTCTGAATTTCCTCAATTGCCTGAGGTGGTAAAGGCGCTGCCTTGCCTTACTCACCAGTGCTGAGGCGTGTGATGACCATGTCATATCCTCAGAGATGTGGACTCCCAGATATTTAAAACTGGCGATCTCATCAGGAGATCCCAGGCTCCCGATGGAAAGTACAGCGCCGCCGCCCGCAGCCGCTCCACGGACCCGCAGCTCTGCAACGGACCCAGCTCCAGTTACCGGGGTTTCAGCGAAGTCACCGCCAGCCCCGCAATGGCGCTCCAGCGCTGCACCGCCGTCCTCCGACCCGCAACTCCGCCGCCGCCGATGCCGATTTTAAGAAGCATCTACAAGGAGAGTTGGAAAGACTTAATAATTTTCAGGCCTTACCACCTTGGCAGCTGAAGACAAAACCATTGGTGGCAAACCATTTATATTAGGGATGATCAAGAACCCAGAACAGAAGCAGATATCATGGAGTTGTGAGCTGAAAGAGATTACATATATGGGGAAGGGAATGGCCAAGAAGGATTGGATGCCAGGACAAGAATCTGACCAGAAGCCACTGTGTAATGTCTTGTCTGTATGACCCTGTTGTGACTAGCACAATGAGTATAACATGTCCGACATCTACGACACCTTGTAAGAAGTGTTTATTTCCAAACTATATACAGAAGCTTCTAGAAGGTCACTTGACCTCAGTCACGAGGCACAGGTACACTTGCGAGCTTCTACTCCTGGCCTCAAGAGGGCGCTGACATTTACACGTTGATGACGAGTACAAATGTTGCAAGATGGCACTAGCATTTAAATTACATCTCCCATTTCAACTTTGGGGTCACAAATTCATGTACAATGCAAACAATTTTCAACACTAATAAATTTAACCTTTAAACAATTTAATGTGGATAAAGCACCACAATTAACACAATGCTCTTTAAACTTCAAACATTGTACTACAAAAATACAAAATCATTGCCTCTCGCTGCATCTGGGAGACTGGCTCCTGCCTCTCACTGCGTCTTAGCACATCGTTGTGTCTGGGGGACTGGCCCCTACTGGGAGACGATTTCTTGCTTCTGGGAAATGATTTCTTGCTCTTTGGCTTAGACTGTGACCTGCTTTTTTTTCCTTCTCTTTTGACCAAGCATTGGGACTGGTTGACCATCCTCGGCTCTGAGCTTTCTTCTTCTTTTTCTTCTTTTTCCGCCCGCAGTCGCTCATTCTCATTCTTCTTCTTGCATGGAGAGGGGTTCTGGTGGCTTGAGTCCCTCCATCTTCACTTCTGACACCATGTAATATCTTCTGTATGACCCTGCTGTCACTAACACAATGAGTACACTTCCGACATTTATGACATCTTGCAAGAAGAGTTTATTTCCAACAGTTAACAGAAACTTCTAGAAGGTCACAACCTCAGCCACGAGGCACAGGCACACTCGCCAGCTTCTACTCCTGGCCTCAAGAAGGCACTGGCATTTACATTACACACTGTGCAGTAAGTGCAGGGAAGATGAATGATCAGAACTTAGTCACACCCTGTATGTAACCTCTCCACCTTTTTTTCACTTACCAGACCAGATTTCTGGGATCTCTTCTTTGATTAGTTAAATGTAGGATTAGTGTAAATTGGTGGTTGATGATCAACTTGGACTTGGGTAGGTCTGTTTCCATTTTCTATCTCTGTACAAGAAAATATCCTAGTTATGTGTATCACTTAATGAGATTCTTAACATCACTGTTTGAACTAATATTATAAACGACTGTAAGTGGGATATTCTCCTTGAATACCATTGTAGCACTGCCCAAATCTGTGTTAAAATGACTTTCATCATACATATTTCCTGATTACTGGATAGCATCCTGGAACAGAAATTCTTATGAGCGTCCTCAGTTCTAACAGAAGGGGATACCGAGACCAAATATTGCAATCCTTTCCTGCAGCCCCTTGATCAGATCAGATCAAATAGCACAAATCAGAGGTACAACTCATATATTTTCTTCACTGAGTGCCTCAGCTATTCATTAATTTACTGTACGATGATATAGAGGCCACAATAATTAGTTTTGTCTATTTATTATTGACACGTGTACTGAGGTCCAGTGAAAAGCTTTTTATTGCATGCTGTCCAACGTACATGATCACATATACATGTACATGCTGTCCAGACTATACATGATCACAATCAAGCTGTCCACAGTGTGCAGATACAGTGTAATGGCAATTTCTTAACTTTCCTATGTCCAACTTTTGTTTGTCATTACTACTCGGGGATGTGGTGGAGATATAATATAGTTTACGCATTAACAGATAGCAAAAACAAATCTTCCAGTCATTGTTTCTTGATTAATTAGTCTTTTATTAAAGTAGCACAAAACAAAGAAATGATTCATATAACTTTCCGTTCTTACTAACTGTTTCATACGTGTCGTGTCATGTAAAGTACAAGTGAGTCTTCTGGTAGTGATCGTGTGTCTTGTAGTCATGTGGTAAAAAGCTGTTGTCTTCACCATCCCTTGAGGCTAAAATCAAACTCCCAATCTGTGTCTGCACTAGCCTCCTCAGATATAGACACGCCCTTGTATGTATCAAATCTCACCTACAAGCATACAAAAAAAATAAAACTAGAAATATCTAGACATGGCTATAATTTACCAACTGAAGCATAAATGGCTCCTACAACAGGATAAAGTGTATAAGAGTAGTGCAAGATAAAGATCAATAAAGTACTATTAAAGATGCCAATTCCTGATTGAGCTAACTGTTCTCAAGCTGCCTTGAAATTTTCCTGTCAATATCCAAGATGCCAATTGGGAAATATTACCAAGGAATCTTGCTTCTTGCAACCTCTAAGCAGTTGCAGAATGACGACAGCACTTATGCTTGTGCAGGCTCAAAGGCTGAGTTTAAGACACAGTTGACAACTCACTGAAGTTAGGTGGCAACAGGCCCTACACTCAGCAGAGTCTGGAGATCTTTATTACTTCATCAGCAAATATGAAACTCTCTTTGGTCATGGCACTATTTTCCAGCAGCTTTTTGCTTATCTTTTTCCTCTTGTGTTAATGTGCACAATAGGACAAGGCTTCAGGATAACTGGACAATTCCAGTTACCTGATCCTTCAGAACATGTCAGGTGGACCAAGGACAGAAACACTAAGATTCATAACGTTTGATTAAATGTAGTACAAATGTCAGAAATAAAAAAATATTGCATTAGAAATCTTGAATCAGTATTGCATCAATATTGGTGACTTTGTGACATGACGTGCCATTTTGGGGAGCAACTCTGTGCCAGATATCGACGATTAATCCAGGAATCCCAGCTGCTACTCTTTTGGGGGGGGGGGGGGGGGGGGGGGGGGGGGGGGGGACTATATAAATAAGAGATGTAGGGCCTCAGCAGACATGCCTGGGAGGTTGCACAATAATGTGGGAAATTTATGGGTGGCAAGTTCAATATACCTGTGAATTTCTGTGAAAAAATATTAGAACACAACTTCTGCTAAACCTGGACATAGGGTATGGTTATAGAATGTAACACATAAATCAACGCAGAAGAGCACAAGAACAGGCAGATGATGTTCATCCTGATTCCAAATTAAACTAATCTCTTCTGCCTGCACATGCGATTGGTGACTTTATAGCCAAGTTTGAAGATGATATGAAGGTAGGTGTAGGGACAGGTAGTGTTGAGGAAGCAGAAGGCCTACAGAAGGGCTTGGACAGGTTTGGAGTGTGGGCACAGTGAAGCAAAGTGTACAGTCGTGCACTTTGGTTGAAGAAATAAATGCGTAGACTATTTTCAAAATGGGGAGAGGATTCAGAAATTGGAGGTGCAAAGGGATGTGGGAGTGCTGGTGCAGGGTTCCCAAAAGGTTAAAGGTGTCCCACTGTGGCAACCAAATTGGCGAGTTTAATAATAATAATAATAATAAATTTTATTTATGGGCGCCTTTCAAGAGTCTCAAGGACACCTTACAAAAATTTAGCAGGTAGAGGAAAAACATGTAAGGGGAATGAAATAAATAGTAGAGACATGACTAGTACACAAAGTAAAGACAGAATTCAATTCAAAACACAATATGAGGCAATTAATGCACAGATGAAAAGGGAGGGGGACGTGGGGCTAAGGATAGGCAGAGGTGAAGAGATGGGTCTTGAGGCGGGACTGGAAGATGGTGAGGGACACGGAATTGCGGAACAGTTGGGGGAGGGAGTTCCAGAGCCTGGGAGCTGCCCTGGAGAAGGCTCTGTCCCCAAAACTGCGTAGGTTGGACTTGTGGATGGAGAGGAGACCAGCTGATGTGGATCTGAGGGACCGTGAGGGTTGGTAGGGGGAGAGGAGGTCAGTGAGATATGGGGGGGGCCAGATGGTGGAGGGCTTTGTCGATGAGGATAAGGATTTTGTAGGTGATCCGGTGGGAGATGGGAAGCCAGTGAAGTTGTTTGAGGACTGGAGTGATGTGATGCCAGGATTTGGTGTGGGTGATGAGTCGGGCGACTGCGTTCTGGACCAGTTGGAGTCGGTTGATGTAGGTGGAGCTGATGCCAAGGAGAGTGTAGAAGAGTTTAGGAGAGTTTGAAAAAGTGGCTTGTTGAAGACCTCCTTCAACTATGTTGAAGACCTCCTTCAACTATGTTGAAGACCTCCTTCGGCCTCTTTCGACTATGTTGAAGACTAGCTTCGACTAGCTTCGGGAAAATTGGACACCGAATAGTGGAGAGTGAAGATGACCTCCTTCGACCTTCCTTTGACCTCCCTTTAACCTCCCTTCGACTAAGTTGAAGACCATCTACGACTACCTTCGACTATCCTCGATAACCTTCGACTACCCTCGATTACCTACGAATAATATACCGACCTACTACGACCTACTTCGACTAAACCCACGAGTTAAAAAAAATTGATTTTTTCCAAGGCGACCATTTTTTACTCGCGAGCATTTTTCAGCATGTTGAAAAATATGCCGCGACCTAGCTGAGGCCTCGAGTACGCGGGGACTACTCTCGAGAATGAAGGAGAGTTACAAAGATCTCCTAGGACCTCGTGTCGACCATGCTGCGAGAATCAGTCGAGGGTAAACTCTTCTAAACTCGCCAATTAGGTCGCCGCAGTGGGACAGCCCCTTAACTTGCAGATTGTGTTGGTAGTAAGGAAGGCAAATATAATGTTAGCATTCATTTTGGGAGGACTAGTAAATAAAAAGCAAGGATGTAATGCTGAGGATTTCTAAGGCACTGGTCAGACTGCATCTGGAATATTGTTGGCAGTTTTGCACCCCCATATCCGAGGAAGGATGTAGAGGCTTTGAAGAAGGTCCAGAGGGAGATTATGAGATTGATCCTGGAGATGATTGCTTTTGAGGTATGAGGAGTGTTTGATGGCTCTGGCCCAGGCACTGTACTCATTGGAGTTTAGAAGGATGGGGGGGGAAACCTAATGTCCAGCATTGTATTGTTCTATGTTTATATTCTATGATCTACATCTGTTATCTTCCATGCCTTACTAAAATCCATGTAAGCAACATTAATTGCATTACCTTCATTGAACACCTTTGTTACCTGAAAAGACTCAATTAAGACATGACCTGCCCAGCACAAAGCCATGTTGACACTAATTAGCCATAGAGTGCGAGTCATATAGCATGGAAACAGCAAAACTTGCCCATGCCAAACAACATGCCTTATCTACACTAGCCCCACCTGCTCACGCTTGGCCCAAAACCCTTTGAACCTATCCTATCCATGTACCTGTCCAAATGTCTCTTAAATGTCTTGATAGAACCTGCCTCAACTACATCCTTCGGCTGGTCGTTCCATATATCCACTATTCTTTGTGCAAAAAAGTTACCCCTCAAATTCCCCCCTCACCTTAAACCCATTCCCTCTGGTTCCCAATTCCCCTGTGCTGGGTAAAAGACTCTGTGCATTTACCCATTCTAATCCTCTCATGATGTTGTAAGATTCCCTCTCATCCTCCTGCACTCCAAGGTTCAAGGCCTGTTCAAACTTTCCCTTGAGCTCAGGACCTCGAGTCTTGGCAATATCCATGTAAATCTTCCCTGCACTTTTTCCTGCTTGACATTCTTTTCAAAATGCAACTAAATCATATATCTAAGAATCTTTAATGGCTTTGCTATAACTGACGTGAGTCTCATTGGCCAACGACATCCGGGATTAGAGGAAGCTGACTGAACTTTATTGCCTTCCCTCACAGTGGGAAACATTGATTCCGCCGTGTGGGGGTGTTCATGTTAAATTCTATCGTGTGTTGTCTTCTTTTTATTTGTATGGCTGTATGGCAACCCAAATCTCGCTGTACCAATTGGTGCAGTGACAATAAATGCAAACTTGAACTTGAACTTTAATATATTTGGCTGATTCTTCAGTAAGTGTCTACTTTGGTGTCCCGCTACTTTGATGCTGTATATAAGGAAAACCTGTAATTCGATCCCATTTCTTCTTTTCCTATATTGTTAATAAACATAATCCTCATAAATAAAGATTAAACCCAAAATGAATAAAGTGTTATTTTTTTTGTTTTTTCCCAATGTTCTATGCCCCCGAAAACCACATGTCCCGATGGTAACTTGTGAAATTTCAAGTCGGCATATTTTTTTTAATGGGGATCTATCTAGTTTGAAAATACTTTTAAACGGTAGGTATTAATAATTAAAATATTTATCACCCTTAAAAATATTCCTGCATTCTTGATAAAATTTAAAATCTTACGTTTTATTTCAAACATTCCTTGTCGTGACGATTGGAGGCATTTACCGTCACTCACCTGCGTTGAGCCGTCCCACATAGCTATAAACAGAATAGACATGAACTTCCAACCTCAAAAGACCGCGGGATTCGAAAGTCACCTACCTTGTGAATTTCTCCTGAATGGATGAGAAGTGTGTGAAAACTCTGCTTTTTGCTGCATTCGGGTGAGTGCCTTTAACCAGCGCTATCTCCAAACGGTGTTGAAGTCTTAAAAAATTAAAAAAAATTGTTCTTTTTTGATTAGTACTGAAGATGTGTTTGTGCAATATGCTATCCGGAAATGAAATGGCCAGGCATGGCCTTCCGGCGAGGCCATCAAATCAAATCAAATCAAATCAACCGTTATTGTCATCTTGCAAAGCAACAGTTGCACAGTGCAAAATGAGAAGGCGTTTCCCAGGGAATACCAGGGCTAAAGGCTTGCACCACCCTAACCCTAACCCAAGCTTCCCAAGCCCTAGATCCCTAGCCCAAGATCCCGATCTCCTGGATCAGGGAGATCTTTGTTTTATAGTTCCATCTCCATCTCCATCAACTTATCTTTTTTTGTTTATTTTTTACAGCTTGAGCTCCATCCCCGGCACCTCCAGCTTAGAGTGAGTAGAGCAGCGTGCAGAGCACATAGTCTTGAGCTGCTCACTGTGATAATGGTTAGAGAAGGAAGTGATGGATTTTTTTTTGTTTATTTGTTTTACAGTAATGTTTTAAAATTTGCCGCAAAAAACATGAAAAATAACATTTTATTCATTTTGGGTTTAATCTTTATTTATGAGGATTATGTTTATTAACAATATAGAAAAGAAGAAATGGGATAGAATTTAATGTTTTCCTTATATACAGCATCAAAATAGCGGGACACCAAAGTAGACACTTACTGAAGAATCACCCTCATACTAAGCTGTACACTGTTAAACTGTTAAAAACTGTTATTTAAGAATTGTTATGTATACACGTATTGTATTGACTTTGAGAACTGTTCTAAATTGTTATACAGTATATTGAAAATTCACCTGAGTAAACAAGGTTCTATCTACAGTAGCTGCCTTGTATTTTCACATGAAAAAAATGATAAAAATGAATGAAACACCAGTGTTAAGGAAACACTAATCCCTGTTCATTATGTTGCTTCCTGTTCTCAAACTTTAACAATTATTGGAGCCTTAAGATAGTTTTCGTCATCCCCTGTCACGTTACTTCATACTCGTCACATGAGTATTTTATGCTCATAACGTGTAAAATAATACAACAATTACCATAATTATCAATTGTAATTGATAAATGAACAGTATGCTTCAGCCTATTCATCTGGTCAATATTGTTTTAGAGGAAGTTGGTGAAAAGTTATGTGACGGTTACCATTCTTGCTGAAAATCACCACTTTTTTCAGCAGTAAACTGTTACGAAGGTTTAAAATCAATGCGCTAGATTTATTTAGGTTTTTTGGTGGTTTATTTGAGGAAGATACTATAATTTGAAAGACTGCGACAGATATTTCATTTTATATTCTTAAATCAGTTATAATTTACAGTGTTGTTCATCATAAAAATGCGACGGAGATGACTGAATGTAATGGGCAACTGGGAAAAAGAAGAGGAAAAATAAATTAAATTCTCTAAAAGATTGCGCCAAACATATTTTTCCCATAGTAAAGATTTTCATCTATGTGAAACAACATTCAAAGTTGTAAAAATTTAAGTTTTTAATTGGGTTTCCAGAAACCTCTAAGTAGAAACTTACTGAAGAATCACCCCTTTACTTCCTGCTTTGAATAAAATAATCTCATTTGCTACTCTCCAGTCCTCTGAGATATAAAGCATGGGATTTATGCTCATATTTGTTCTTCAAGGGCCCCAATACCTTCTGAGGAATTCATTGCCAAATAAGGCTGTGGAGCCCAAGTAAATGGATACTTTTAAGGTCGAGATTGATAGGCTCTTGATTAGTACGGGTGTCAGGGGTTATGGGGAGAAGGCAGGAGAATGGGGTTGAGAGGGAAAGATAGATCAGCCATGAATGAATGGTGGTGTAGACTTGATGGATCAAAAGACCTAATTCTGCTCCTATCTTGATCTCAAATGCCCCAGCATGTTAGTATATCCCACACTGATCACACTATCCTCCATGTCCTTCTCCTTGATGAATATTTGTAAAGTACTCGTCCAGTATCTCACCTACATCCTTTGACTGCAAACATTAATTCCTTCCTTTAACATTGCATGTTCCTATCCTCTCCCTAATGACTCTATTGTTTTTAATGGATTAATAAAAAGCCTTTGGATTCCATTTAATTGAATTGAATTGTATACATTTTATTAGCCAAGTATGTATACATACAAGGAATTTGCCTTGGTGCTTTGCTCGCAAGTAACAACACGATCTACAGTAGACAACACAACATACAGTAGACAATTAAGAATAAAACGTTATAATTTAAGGATGTGAAGAATTAAACAAAATACCAGCGCAAAAGGAGGCTACAGACTTTTGGCTGTTGAATAAAGCTACTGCTCATGGAAAAAAACTGTTTTTATGTCTGGCTGGCAGCTTTGACAGTCCGGAGTAGCCTTGCAGAGGGAAATGCTTCAAAGAGTTTGTGGCCAGGGTGGGAGGGGTCAGAGATGATCTTACCCGCTCGCTTCCTGGCCCTTTCAGTGTACATAGAAACATAGAAAATAGGTGCAGGAGTAGGCCATTCGGCCCTTCGAGCCATTCAATATGATCATGGCTGATCATCCAACTCAGTATCCTGTACCTGCCTTCTCTCCATACCTCCTGATCCCTTTAGCCACAAGGGCCACATCTAACTCCCTCTTAAATATAGCCAATGAACTGGCCTCAACTGGCCAGAAGCAGAGTAAAAGTACAGTTCATCGATGGGGAGAAGGTTGCAGCCAACATCCTTCTCAGCTGATCGAATGTCATGCTTGGTGGCTGAGCCAAACCAGACCATGATCCTACCTGCAAATTACATTTCATGAAGAAGGGTTTCGGCCCGAAACGTTGCCTATTTCCTTTGCTCCATTGATGCTGCCGCACCCGCTGAGTTTCTCCAGCATTTTTGTCTACTTTCATGGGTCTTTTTGGCTGGTTTGGATGGTGTAATAGGAGAGATATTATATTTTTCAGAATGAATTGCATTTCGTGTCGTTGAGTCAAAGAGCATGAAAGTAGGCTCTTTGGTCCTTCGAGTCGGCCACATGATCAACCACCTATTTTACATGAATTCTACAATAATCCTATTATCTAATCTCCCTACATTCTGGTCAACTACGCTCGATTCAACTACTTACCTACACTCATGAGGAGCAATTTAGTGGCCATTTAACCTACCACTGTGCAAATCTTTGAGAAGTGGGAGGATACTAGAGCATCCCAGGTTACAGGTTACACTCCCAGTTACAAAGAAATGTGTAAATTTAACTCAGACAGCACTGAAGATCTGGGATTGAACCTGATGCTGTGAGGCAGGATGCTGCCAACAAGATCACAATAATATTCTTTCTCCTTCAGGAATATTTCCCTCTTGAGAATGAATATCGCAGACATAAAAAATACTCTCTTAGAATCCATAATCCCTCCAATGAGTAGACTGTTATGATCGTCAATTAGAATCATCCCTGTAGAGAGAGTTAGTGAATGATATGTTACGGCTCGGGGCATCAATTTTGTTACATTATAAATCATGTGAGATACATGGGCAATAGATCATATAAGAATGTATCTGTAAATATTAGATCTCCAATCATTGGAACCATCATCTCCAAGAACCTTAGTGGGGGGCTACCATCAACTCCACAGTCAAAAAGGCGCAACAGAGGATGTACTTCCTGCGGCAGCTGAGGAAGCACAATCTGCCACAGGCAATAATAGTCCAATTCTATACGGCCATCATAGAGTCTGTCCTCACGTTCTCCATCATGGTCTGGTTTGGCTTAGCCACCAACCACGACATCCGGAGGCTGCAGCGAATCGTCTGATCAGCTGAGAAGGCTATTGGCTGCAACCTTCCCTCCATTGACGAACTGTACATTGCAAGGGCCAGGAAGCGAGCGGGTAAGATCATCTCTGACCCCTCTCACCCTGGCCTCTTTGAATCACTTCCCTCTGGAAGGCGACTCCGGACTGTCAAAGCTGCCACAGTCAGACATTAAAAACAGCTTTTTTCCACGAGAAGTAGCTCTATTCAATAACCAAAAATCTGTAGCCTCCTTTTGCTCTGGTATTTTATTTAATTCACATGTTTAATCAATAATGTTTTATTACTAATGTTTAATGTTTTATGTATCATTCTTAACTGTCACTGTATGTCACGTTGTCACTTGTGTGCGGAGCACCAAGGCAAATTCCTTGTATGTGAATACTTGGCCAATAATCGTAAAACTCCATAAAATGCTACACATACTCAGCAGTGTTTGTTTTCATGGTTTGGTTTTGAAAGAGAACTCCTAAAAGAGATAATGTTTATACAAGATTAAAAACAAATCCACTTAAAGAGTGACAAGAATTATTCATCGCACATTCCAAACATTAAGCAAAGCTCATCTTCATCAAGATAAGGTCACCCCGTCTTCCCTGTTACATGCTATGGTATTTCCATTGTCATATCCTTCAATATCAACATTCTGGAGATTGTCTTTGAGCAACAGCTTATGCAGCCCAGATAGATATAAGTATAGTGGTTGGTGTTCTGTGGTAAATTATTCTCTTTCTGATTACCAAGGTCTTTTCACCATCTGGACCATCTTTGAAATAATGTTCACACTGCAAAGCAGACATGATCTGTTTTTTAAAAAACACACAAATTACTGGAATAACTAAATGGGTCAGGTATATGTGTGTGTAGATATAATATGTATTTTTTCCTAGTTTATTATATCATTTACCATGAATTATGTTTACATATCCTCTTGTGCTGCTGCAAGCAAGAATTTCATTGTCCTATCTGGGACGAATGGCAATAAAACACTTGACTTGACTCTTGGAGGACATGGATGGACGACATTTCGGGTCAGGATTCATCTTCAGTCTGAAGAAGGGGTTTGGCCCGAAACGTCACCTATTTCCTTCGCTCCATAGATGCTGCTTCACCCGCTGAGTTTCTCCAGCATTTTTGTGTAACCTTCGATCTTCCAGCATCTGCAGTTCCTTCTTGAACACTTCATCCTCAGTCTGATTGTAGAAGGGAGGAGAAAGTTGACAAAGAAGATAAAGCCTGGCAAGTGATAGATGGGCATGGGTGAGAGGGGGATTTGGACATAGTGAAAGAGCAAGAGAGCAGCAGAAATCACAGAAAGAGAGCAGCGAGAACGAGCCAAAATGAATTCCTGTCAGAGAGGAGGTGAATTTCTTCATTTGGTTTACTTGAAGAAGTATCCATGGGGATAAAATTAAAACCCAATCTCAACCCTACAAGACCATGGCCAAATTATACCAAAGGCTTATGTTTTTTTCAGATACATAACCTGACAACCCGACATCCATAGTCATCCGTTCATATGTTCTAGGAGCAGAATTAGACCATTCAGCCCATCAAGTCTACACTGCCATTCAATCATGGCTGGTCTATTTTCCCCTCTCAAACCCATTCTCCTGCCTTTGCCCAGAACCCCTGATACTCTAGTCTCCCTAGTTTCAACCCCTAGTCCGGTCCTGCCAGACGTGGGTCAGGTAACTAGGGTCCAGATAGAGTGGCCACTACTGCAGCTTGCATTCCATCGGTTTACCAGCTCTCATAGGTTTCAATAAGGGCGTTGCTCCCTGACCCCCAGGCTGTTCCCGTTTACCTGCTCACCCAACTCAATTTTTTTCATAGCCGACCCTACACACATTTTGAAACTCCATCAGCATCTGGTCGATTAAGCAGACTCTATTCAGCTTCTATTAACATTCACCTTCTATATTTATCCTTTAGAGTTCTTCATAATTTTAGGAATATCTACTAAGTATGGTCTAAACCTTCTTTGCTCCAAAGTTCATTGTTCTAGTAACTTTGCAATAATCTTTAATTTTTGTAAATTAGTAGAATTCATTACCTAAACCTGATACTTTTTTACTGTTGTTTCTAGCAGATCACAACTAAAGCTGCACCCAATATTCTAAGAAGTGATTTTTATAAAAATCATTACTGTATTCTCCTACAAACAAAGCAAGATAACAAACTTTCAAAATCATGTGAAGTGAATTTTAGATCCTGTCTTCAGTACAAGCTTCGGATCTAAACGTTATTCTATTATCGTGTATCTATGTACTGTAAATGGATCGATTATAATCATGTATTGTCTTTCTGCTGACTGGTTAGCGCGGAACAAAAAGCTTTGCTATATTTAAGAGGGAGATAGATGTGCCCTTGTGGCTAAAGGGATCAGGGGGTATGGAGAGAAGGCAGGTACAGGATACTGAGTTGGATGATCAGCCATGATCATATTGAATGGCGGTGCAGGCTCGAAGGGCCGAATGGCCGACTCCTGCACCTATTTTCTATGTTTCTATGTTTACACTGTACACGTGACAATAAACTAAATTGAACTGTCAAATGAGGCAGAATCAGAAAAATGTTCATCAAATGAGGTGGTGATTCAGCGTGTAGTCCAGTAGAGGACCCGGCAGCATTAGAGGAGAGGACGATGATGCGGCGGTCGATGACGGCGCAGACCTACGGACGAGGACGGGCCACGTGGAGTGAGAACGCCGCTGCCGAGGGAAAGAACAGGTGGACCCGGCATGGGGGACCGCAGTGAGGGAGGAGGAAGAACAATGGACAAAGGAGAAGCTGGCGTGGGTGGGCCGTCGTGAAGGCGGGGTGGAAGGGGGAAAACAAAGGGGAACCTGGCACAGATACTGTGTTTACTTGGTAACTCTGTCAGCACCCCTTATGTGGTGTCTATTTGCATACCTTGGGAATGCAAGCAAAGAATTTCACTGACTTGTCACATGTGACAACATAGTGTTCATTCAACATTTTAGTGTAACTATCAAAGATTGTTCCTTTAATTTGTGGACTAAATATCGATTTCATTGTATTAGTCAATGGGTTGTACCTAGTAAGGCAGGATCTATGCTGGTTGTCATAGGTTTTACAGTGAAGATAGACAAAACAAATGTGCAGGGGTAACTCAGTGAGTCAGGCAGCATCTCTATAGATAAAGAACAGGGTTGGGTCAGGACTCTTCTTCAGACTGAAAGTAAGGGGTGGGGAGGGAGGGAGGGAGGTGGTGATGAAGAGCTGGAGGACCAGCAACAAATGACCTCTGTCGGGGAGGTGCCCCGTCGGACCATTGTTGGCTAGGGACAGTACAATCTCAAGGGGGATACTGTGGTGAGCCTTGAACTGGTTAAACAACTAGGGTGGAAGAAGGGGGCAAGGGGGGAGGGGACGGGAGCGTAGGTAGAAGTTACTTAAAATTAGACAATGCAACATTCATAATGCAACCAACATTCATACTGTTGGGTGGGTAGTTTAGAACCCAGTCATACTGTATGAACCATATAACCATATAACAATTACAGCACGGAAACAGACCATCTCGACCCTTCTAGTCCGTGCCGAACACGTATTCTCCCCTAGTCCCATACACCTGCGTTCAGACCATAACCCTCCATTCCTTTCCCGTCCATATAACTATCCAATTTATTTTTAAATGATAAAAACGAACCTGCCTCCACCACCTTCACTGGAAGCTCATTCCACACAGCCATCACTCTCTGAGTAAAGAAGTTCCCCCTCATGTTACCCTTAAACTTCTGTCCCTTAATTCTCAAGTCATGTCCCCTTGTTTGAATCTTCTCCTACTCTCAGTGGGAAAAGCTTATCCACGTCAACTCTGTCTATCCCTCTCATCATTTTAAAGACCTCTATCAAGTCCCCCCTTAACCTTCTGCACTCCAAAGAATAAAGCCCTAACTTGTTCAACCTTTCTCTGTAACTAAGTTGCTAAAACCCAGGCAACATTCTAGTAAATCTCCTCTGTACTATCTCTATTTTGTTGACATTGTTAAACGTTTAATAAAAGCAAGTTAATTTTTATAGCAAAATGCTGTGAATGGAGGGTAATCATATAAAAATGATGTGTGCAAAATCAATCCCATTCACTTACTTCAGTCATGAATGAGTCTTCAGGCATGAATGACAATATATTTATCCTGCCATCTCAATTAGAGTCATAGTCACTGCACAGAAACAGGCTCTTCATGCCAATTCATGCGTGCTGACCAAGATACCCTTCTACACTAGTCCCGTTTACTGCATTTGATCCATATCCCTCCAAACCTTTCCTATCCATGCACAAAACAAATTTTTAAAAAATGGCTTTTAAACGCTCTTATTGTACCTGCCTCAACCAGGTCCTCTGGAAGCTCGTAACATATACTCACCGCCCTTTGTGTGGAAAACCTTACCCCTCTGGTTCCTATCTTTCTCCTCTCTTGTTAAACCTTTGCCCCCTTTTTCTTGATTCTGGGAAAAAGACTGTGTGCATTTATGCCCCCTCATGATTTTACACACGTTCATAAGATCACTTATCAGCTTAGATAACTCTGCCTAGGAATGGAGTTGTCTATATGCAGTTGTCCATTTACACCTCATGGAACCCCACCTAAAGATCCAGCACTGAGCCAAGATCCCTGTGTAAGAGTAAAAGTGAAAGAATTGTGTTTTTCTACTGGTGTCCTGCAACAGGGTGAAGTTTGCCAGATAATATCAAAGAACTTTCACCCTTTCCTCCCTCCTCCTGTCTGGCACCTCTGAGGAAATGTAATGTGGCATTTATGCTATTTGCAAGGAATTAATAGTGCCTGGAGGCCTGTGTAATTCAATTCTCTGTTAAGTGGCAATTTGCAGATCAGCAAAGTTTAGTGGCTTCTGCATACTAATTTATAGCTGAAGACCTTAAAATGTAAAATTGATGATTAGCAAAGGTTCCCCAGATGATTACCTCCACGGTGTCAATTTATCAGAAGGAGTTGTTGCCAAAAAAGTTACAAATAGCATTGCAGAGAAACTGCAAAGATATTTACTTTTTCTGACCTGCGATTTTAGTTGTGTTAACAGTCACATATACAGTATACTGACAGTGCATATGTATTATAATCATAATCATTCTTTATTAGCCAAGTATGGTTTGCGACATACGAGGAATTTGATTTGCCATAGTCATACCAATAAAAAGCAACAGAACACACAAAGTACATTTTAACATGAAATCCACCACAGTGACTCCTCCGCATTCCTCACTGTGATGGAAGGCGAGAAAAGGTTCAATCTCTCCCTTCTTTGTTCTCCAACGGTCGGGGGCCTCTAGCCTTCCGTTGACGGAATGATCTTACTCTCGTACCCAGCGGCTGGCCTCGTCTGGGCGATCAGGCTCCTGCATCGGGGACGAATCTCAGCTACCCCACGCCAGGCGATCTACCTAGGGTTGGGGCTAGTCGAACGTTGTGCGGCTTTTGGAGCTTCCCGACATCGTTCTCAACCCGAGACTGTGAGCTCCTTGATGTTAAAGTTCGCAGGCCGCGGTTGGATATTTGATCCCAGGCAAGGGATTGGCTCCGATGGTAAGTCCACGCCCTGCGATGGGGCTCAAAGTCAGTCCCAAGCAAGGCCTCCAGCTCCACAATGTTAGGCCGCAGAGCGACCGGAGATACGATCCGGAAAACAATCGCATCTCCGGCAAGGTAAGAGATTGAAAAAAAATATCTTCGGTAAGCATGCAAGCTGCCTCAGAGACCTTCAGAGCTTCTCCTTTCATAAAGCTTCAGCACACAGTCTTTTAATGAATATTTTCTTTATTGTAGATATAAAACAGTAAGCTACATCCAAGGGTTTTCCGACTTGTTCCGGCAATCTTCTTCGAACTCCAGCTCATTACTTCAGATACTAGAAAACTCCTCGTGTCTCCATGCTTCACATGATCTTGACATGTGGCTTGACATGGTCAACATGTGGCTTGACATGCTCGACGGATTAACCTTCTCCCTCTTCACTCCAAAACGAATCTAACCAACTAAACTACCACGCAAGCAGTTAAGCTGCATAAACACGCCCAAAGACACGTCATAAATCCCACCCACATTATAACGGGCAGTCTAAAATTTAAAGGAACATGCCATCCACAATGACATGCAAAACAGGCCAAATGGCCACTACAGGCGAGGCTACCATCCAAATGCCACCTGGTGGTTACAAAATGCACATAATTAAAGCACAAGGCTATAGGTTAAATTCTCAGACCAACCAAAATCTGCTTATTTCTTTTCATAGCAATGCAGAAAGAAACAGACTGGTTTAATTCGCTCATTATGATGAGGGGAGAAGAAAAGGGACAGAAGATTGACATCCCATCCAAAATGAGGGTGAAGCCCAAGAGCTGCCACTCCTCCTGATTGAAGTCATCATCGGGAAGACCGAGCCACTTTCAAACCATTCCTCCTATGCAACTCGCCAATTCAGGAAATTGGGATTGAACATAACTGGAGCTCAGTCCTGGTGTATATGAAGGATGTGGAAAGACCAAGCAGGAGGTCTTTAGGGGCGGCACAGTAGCACAACAGTGCAAGAGACCTAGGTTTGATCCTGACCACGGGTCTATATCCATATTTTCCCAGCTTTTTTATAATCACTTTTGATCAATGATTGGGGAAACTGCTCAGGGAAACAAATTTTCTGAATTTCAATGGTGCAATGAGATCTTGCCAATTTCTGTGTCTCGGCCACTTGCCAACTTCCTACTGGCCCATTTGCGCAATAAGTGGCAATAGCAGCAAGTGGGGCACATTCCCACAAATGCCAGAGAAGTGGGGGAAAGTACTTGAGTGCTTTAGGTACAACTGACTCCATTCCAGTGTCTGTTGCCCCTGATGAGGATATGAAATATTCTTTCTATGTAATTTTCAATATATTCTATATAGAATTTATGAGAAGCATCAGAACATTTTTCCTCACAGCTTTATGGTGAGAGGGGCAACTTTTCAAGGAGATGTGCAGGGCAAGTTTTGAGCGCCTGGAACTCACTGCCATGGGTAGCAGTGGAAGTAGATACAATAGTGGCATCTAAGAGGCAGAGAAGTTTATTTTAATGCCCCTGTCCCACTTAGGAAACCTGAACGGAAACCTCTGGAGACTTTGCGCCCCACCCAAGGTTTCCGTGCGGTTCCCAGAGGTTGCAGGTGGTTGCCGGAGGTTGCAGATAGTGGAAGCAGGTCGGGAGACTGACAAAAACCTCCGGGAACCGAGCGGAAACCTTGGGTGGGGCACAAAGTCTCCAGAGGTTTCCGTTCTGGTTTCCTAAGTGGGACAGGGGCATAACTCAGCATCATGTCTGACATTGTGGGCTTTAGGGCCTGATTGTATTGTATTGTATTGTATTCAAATTTATTGTCATTGTCTCAATTTGAGACAACAAAATGAATTTCCCTTACAGGCAGTATCATTAAAAAAAAAAAATGTTTTTAAATCACCAAAAAAAAAATTAATAATAAATAAATAATAAAACATATTAAAAATAAAATTGAAATTGAATTTAAAAAGAAGCACAAACACAGAAAGTCCACGACACAACATAACATAAATGGCACCAAGGTGAGGATGGCACCATAGTCCAGCCAGCCTCCCCTCCGTGTTCATCCGTGGTCGGGGCCTTCCGAGCACCCGCAGTCGCCGCCCCGGGTGGCCCGATGTTCAGGCCCTCACGCCGGGCTGGTGGAACGCCGACGCCGAACCCCGACGGTGAACATCCTCCTCCTCAGCGGCCCGGACCTCCCGATCAGCCGCCTCCCGCTGCCGGAGTCTGCAGCTCCTGAGTCCACAGGCCGAGCCGGGCAGAGTCACAGGACCCCGCGCTGTCCATCAGCGCCGCCCGCATTGGGAGCTCCGCAAACCGCAGCTCCAGGGTGTCGGTGCAGCAGGTCCAGCACTCCGGGCTCCAGACGGCGACCCCCGGTAAGGCATCGTCAGCCCCGTGATGTTCCAGCGCTGTCCCGCCGCTGCTGGAGCTCCGGTCGATCCCGGCAGGAAAGGCCGCGCCAATCCAGGTAGGTAGGCCGCTGTGGGGGGAGGGGGGGGGGGGCGAGGACGCGACTCGAATAATAGTCGCGTCCTCACCAGGAAGCAGCTGAAGGACGGTATCCCCCGCACCGTGCCCTCTTCCCCCACATAAAAACACCAAAAAAAACCACAAAAAAACACACTTTTACATAACTAAATAAACAAAAAAACAAATAGGCTGTAGGTGGAGGCTGCTGGCACCAGCGCCACCGGAAGTACAACACCTGGATCCTGGATACAGGATCCTGTGCTGTACTGTGTGCTCTGCTCTAATTTATGTTAAGCACTTTCATCTCAGATCCTTTGGGTTAACCTGCTAAAGATCTCCTGAGTAAAGATTGGAATCAATTCCCAATTATGATCATGGAACCCACCAAGCATTTTTTTAAAAAAACAGATTCCTTTGTTAGTTGCTACCAGGTCAGAAGAAGAATGAAGATTGAGCCGATCAAATCCAGGCAGCTTCAAAGCATGACAGAACTCAGAATTTTCAACAGGAAACCAAATTTACCATTTTAGACCTTCGGAGATTACAATAAGATTTTGTGTGAGCAAATTTTTCATTAACTTTTTGTTTTTACTGTACTTTTGCTCAATGTTTTGAATCATAGGAAACCTAATGAATTATTTCGCAAATATTTTGCTGCATTTATTGAGCAGCACTGTTTATGTAATCCTCACTCGGGTATCGTTATGAAGAAAGACTTGCTTACTAATGTGTTCCACCAGTTTTATAAGCTTCCCCTAACTCGATAAAAATAAATGTAATTATTTTAAAGGGAACGGAATGTAGAAGAACAGGGGATTACTAACACTGTAAATCCTTTTCTAATACTTAACAGGAATAAAATCCAGCATAGTTAGCTCTGAGATGCCACATTTTTTATTTGCATAAACCAGTCAATTTAATTTAATAAAAGTGGGATTTATTACATTCGTCAGTATTTGATACATTCTGGGGACATGATGAGACACCACATTCTCATGATTTGTATTTGCTTGTACTGTGAAATAAAGTCAAAGTTCAGGCCAATGTTACTGCACAGTTTAAATTAATGATAATTACACAAATTGCAAACATGTAGTAGAATTTGTTCTTCCAAGTCATTTCCTGATGTTACTCTTTCCTCTCTGTAATCTCCTAAATTCTCACACACCCTCTGAAATATCTAGTTCATCTGAGCAATTTTAATTGCTATGGCCCTGAAATTTTCTCCTTAAATCTCCATAAAATTTGGCTCTTTGACCAAGCTTTCGATTAACAGCTCATCGGTCATCCTCTTATGTGGCCGGCTGAATGGTTCTATGAAATAGGATTTGCAATATTTTATGTACTTTGGGTACTTCGTTATTAAAAGATCTTGTGTTTAAGTTGATAATGATTAGGAAAGTACAGCAATGATTTAAACTACAAAATAATTTTGTCTCATTTTATATGTTTAGAGGTACAGCATGAAAATCGGCCTCTCGTAACATAACAAAAATATGTTATCCCACTATCTCATCCACTCTCTACATACTAGGGGCAATTTAAAGAGGCCAGTTAACCTAGAAACTCGCACGTTGGAAAGAGGGGGGCAACTAAAGCATCCGGAGAAAACCACGTGGTCACAGGGAGAATGTGCAAACTCTGTACAGACAACACCCAGAGTTAGGGTTGAATTGGATCTATGGTGAGGCAACAGCTCTACCAGCTGCAGAAGAGGACCTGATAATTTAAGTATCAAAGACATGCTAAATAGAAAGGATGGGCTAAGGTTTGTTAGCACACAGTATAAATTACCCAGAAATAAATTCAGCTTATCAGCAGCTTTTTAATTGAGACAGTTCGCAACCTCTTCTCTAGCATCCCACGTCCAGAAGGTTAGCATGCAGGGATCTGTTGACCAGTTGGATCCAAAATTGGTTAAAAGATAGGTAATGATGGATCAGTATCTTTATGATTGCAAATTGATAGCAACTTGTGCACTCCAGGGATAGAACAGAGAACAGTACCACACAGGAACAGGCCCATCAGCCCATAATACCACTGTTAAACAAGATGCCAAGACCAACTCAAGATAAAGGAATAAGAGAACTCAAGGTAAAGGAACCGCTAGGAAGTAGTGACCATAATATGATAAGTTTTCATCTGCAATTTGAGAGGGGGATGGTTAAATCAGAAGTGTCAGTGTTGCAGTTGAACAAAGGGGACTATGAAGGCATGAGAGATGAGTTGGCTAAGGTCAACTGGAAAAGGATCCGAGCAGGAATGATGGTAGAATAATAATAATAATAATAATAATAAATTTTATTTTTCGGGCGCCTTTCAAAGTCTCAAGGACACCTTACAGAGATTAACAAGAGAGAAAAAACATATAGTCGGAGTAAAATAAATAATAAGGACATCACCAATACACAAATTAAAGATAGAAATCGCTCCAAAGACAAAAAATCAAAAACACAATGTGAAGAGAGAGCAGCGGGAGCTAAAGCGCGCCAGCGTCCACTCTCCCTTCCGACAGCCATCTTGGACACAGACTAACATATTAACTTACAGACAAAAAAAAATCATCCCCCCACAATGATTACCACTGTGGGGGGAGGCACAATGTCCAGTCCCCATCTCCAGTTCTCCCAAAGTCAGGCCTATTGAGGCCACCGCTATTGCCTCTACGGAGGCCCGATGTTCCTGGCCGTTCTGGCCGGGTGGTGTTGCCCCGGCGTCGGGAGAGTCCTTTCAGCGGCTGGTCCACCTGGAACGGCCGCTTCGTAACTGGGGACTGCGGCTCCCGAAGCCGACAAGGCCGCGCCAGTTTGGAGCTCCCAGGCTCCCGATGTTAAAGTCGGCGCCGCCCGCTCCGCTCCGCAGACCCGCAGCCCGGAGGTGTTGAACAGCTCCGGAGCTCCAGCGCGTCGATCCAGCGCGGCGACCCAGGCAAGGCATCGCCCGCTCCGCTCCGCAATAGCACTCCAGCGCTGTGCCGCCACTGAAGCCGAGGTGCTGGGCGGTCCCCGACAGGAAACGGCGCTCCACGCCCGCTGGTAGGCCATGAGGACGGGTCGACGGGGCAGCCCGGAGAAAAAGCTGCCTCACCAACCAGGTAGGGACCTAGAAATATTGTTACCCCCTACCCCCCACATTAAAAAGTAATTTCTCCCACAGACAAGGCACAGAACTTCCAAAAAAAAGTGAATTAAAAGGACGGCTGCTGGTTAGCAGCCGTTCCCCAAGATGGCTCCTCCAACACGATTAGAAGGTTGGAACACCAATGGCAGGAATTTCTGGGCATAATCCAGAAGATTATGCAGGATCATTTCATTCCAAAGAGGAAGAAAGATTCTAAAGTGAATCTCTAAGTAAGAGACAACCGTGGCTGACAAAGGAAGTTAGGGACAGTATAAAACTAAAAGAAAAGGTGTATAACATAGCAAAGAGTAGCGGGAAGCCAGAGGATTGGGAAACTTTCAAAGGACATCAGAAGGTAACAAAAAGGGCAATACGAGGTGGAAGGATGAAGTATGAAGGTAAGCTGGCCAAGAATATAAAGAAGGATAGCAAAAGCTTCTTTAGGTATGTTAAGGAAAAACGATTAGTAAAGACAAATGTGATAACAGAAACAGGTGAAATTATTATGTGGAACAAGGAAATGGCAGAAGAGTTGAACAGGTAATTTGGTTCTGTCTTCACCTAGGAAGACACAATCTGCCAGATTTACTAGAGGACAGAGGATCTAGGGAGACAGAGGAACTGAAAGAAATTTGCATGAGGCGAGGAAAAGTATCGGGTAGACTGATGGGACTGAAGGCTGATAAATATCCAGGGCCTGATGGCCTGCATCCCAGGGTACTCAAGGTGGTAGCTATAGAAATCATGGACGTATTGGTGATCATTTTCCAATGTTCTATAGATTCAGGATCAGTTCCTCTGAATTGGAGGGTGGCTAATGTTATCCCACTTCAAGAAAGGAGCGAGAGAGAAAATGGGGAATTATAGACGTTAGCCTGACATTGGTGGTGGGGAAAATGCTGGAGTCAATTATTAAAGAAGTAATAACAGCGCATTTGATAGCAGTAAAGGGATTGGTCCAAGTCAGCATGGATTTATGAAGGGGAAATCCTGCTTGACTAATCTAGAATTTTTAGAGGATGTAACAAGTAAATGGATGAAGGAGAGCAAGTGGATGTAATGTACCTGGACTGTCAGAAAGCCTTTGATACGGTCCCACGCAGGAGATTAGTGGGCAAAATTAGATCACATGGTATTGGGGGTAGGGTATTGACATGGGTAGAGAATTGGTTGGCAGACAGGAAACAAATAGTGGGAATAAACGGGTCCCTGTCAGAATGGCAGGCAGCGGCAAGTGGTGCCGCAAGGCTCGGTGCTGGATCTGCAACTATTTACAATATATATTAATGATTTAGATGATGGAATTAAAAGTAACATTAGCAAATTTGCAGATGACACAAAACTGGGTGGCAGTGTGAACTGCAAAGAGGATGCAAGCAGGTTGCAGGGTGACTTGGACAGATTGGGTGAGTGGGCAGAAGCATGGCAGATGCAGTATAATGTGGATAAATGTGAGGCGGCAAGAACAAGAAGGCAGATTATTATCTCAATGGTGTCAGATTAGGAAAAAGGAAAGTGCAGCAAGACATGGGTGTCCTTGTACGCCAGTCACTGAAAGTAAACATGCAGATACAGAAGGCAAGGAAGAAAGCTAATGGCATGTTGGCCTTCAGAACAAGACGATTTGGGTACAGGAGTAAAGAGGTCCTTCTGCAGTTGTACAGGGCCCTGGTGAAACCACATCTGGAATATTGTGTGCAGTTTTGGTCTCCTCATTTGAGGAAGGACATCCTTGCTATTGAGGCAGTGCAGCGTAGGTTCACGAGGTTTATCCCCGGAATTGCAGGATTGTCATATGAGGAAAGATTGAAAAGATTTTGCTTGTATTCACTGCAATTTAGAAGGATGAAGGGGAGTTCTTATTGAAACATATAAAATGATAAAAGGACTGGACAAGCTAGATGTAGGAAAAATGTTTCTAATGTTGGGGGAGTCCAGAACCAGGGGGCCACAGTCTAAGAATAAAAGGGAGGCCATTTAAAACTGAGATGAGAAAAAAAAAAATTCACCCAGAGAGTTGTGAATTTGTGGAATTCTCTGCCATGGAAAGCAGTGGACGCTAATTCACTGGATGAATTTAAAAGAGAGTTAGATAGAACTTTTGGGGCAAGCCGAATCAAGGAGTATGGGGAGAAGGCAGGCATGGGTTACTGATGGTGGATGATCAGCCATGATCACAATGTATGGCGGTGCTGGCTCGAAGGGCCAAATGACCTCCTCCTGCACCTATTTTCTATGTTTCTATGTTATGTTAACGCTTATCTGCCTGCACATAATCCATCTTCCTCCATTCCTTGCATATCCATGCGCCTATCCAAAAGTCTCCTAAATGTCACAATTGCAGCCGCCTCCACCACCACCACCCCATGCAGCTCATTCCAGGCCCTCACCACCCTTTGTGTAAAACAACTTCTCCCCTCACATCTCCTTCAAACTTTGCCCTTCTAACATTAAAGTGTTGCCCTCTTGTATTTGAAATTTCCATCCTCGGAAAAAGATTTTGAGTGTCCACTATGCCTCTCATGATTTTGTACACTTCTATCATGTCTACCCTCAATCTCCAGCATTCCAAAGAAAACCATTTAAATCAGTTCAACCTCTCCTTGTATCTCATACCCCCAAATCTGGGATCATTCTATTACACGTTCTTTGCACCCTTTCCAAAGCCCTTACATCCTTCCTGTAATGGAGCGATCGGAACTGTAAGCAATGCTCCAAAATGTGGCCTCACCAAGGTCCTATAAAATGTGTAGGCAGCAACTGCAGAAGCTGGTTTAAACTGAAGATAGACACAAAAAGCTGGAGGAACTCAGTGGGTCTGGCAGCATCTCTGGAGAAAAGGAATGGGTGATGTTTCAGGTTGAGACCTTTCTTCAGGCTGAGAGTCAGGGGAAAGGGGAATGAGTGATATAGACGGTAAATAGGACAAATTAATGAAAGATATACAAAAAGCAAAGATGATCTAGGACAATGGCCATTGTTGTCTGTGGGGTAGGTGAACTCTATAAATATGTCTTGGAAATGGGAGAGTAAAGACTTGTAGCAGCGCAGGTGGAGCAGCATGTCCATTATTTAAGCTAAGCACATTAAATAATATATTTTATACCCCTTTCTCACCTTGACTAGTTTTGGTTAAGAACATGCAGTTCTGGAATCTGTAGAGGCACAGGACCCTCGTCTCAATCTTGCCAAAATTTAGTTATTTTGAAATTGTGAAAAGGTCATAAGGTCATAAGTGAAATGAGCAGAATTAAGTCATTCGGCCCATCAAGTCTACTCCGCCATTCAATCATGGCTGATCTATCTCTCCCTCCTAACCCAATTCCCCTGCCTTCCCCCAATTACTCCCAACATCTGTACTAATCAAGAAGCTATCTATCTCCGCCTTAAAAGGTAATGACTAGTAGAAACAAGAAACTGCAGTTGCAGGGTTTACATTAAAAAACTGTTTATGTCAACCATGTCTGCTGTATATTCCCCACTCAAGCAGCCAATTCATGGGTATTATCATCTTCTTCGTAACGTCCATCATAGCAGGTACTATCACAATGTTTAAGAAATATTTAGGCAGGTACATAGATAGGACAGGTTTAGAGGGATATGGGCCTAATGCAAGCAAGTGGGACTAGTGTGGAGGGGACATGTTGGTCAGTGAGGGCAAGTTGGGCCGAAGGGTCTGTATCCATTCTATAAACTATGACTTCTATGATACTGTGAGAACCTTGCTCTAATTGTTTAGATAGGCAGTCATTAAACAAGGGAGTAGAGAATGTATTCTGGCATGCTGGCCGCTGAAGGGTGAAGGTGCCATGTTAATCACATATTGACAGTCGACTTGTGAGGATCCTTTGACTTCCTTCACAGTCTAAAGTTTTCAAAGATTTCAAAGGTATTTTATTATCACGTACCAATTAAGGTACAATGATATGCAAATTACCATACAACCTTACCAAAAATAAAAGCAACAAGACACACAACTACATAAAAGTTAACATAAACATCCACCACTGTGGACTCCCCCCATTCTTCACTGTGATGGAAGGCAATAAAGGCCAAATTTCTTCCCTCATTCTTCTCCCACGGTCGGGGCAGTTGAGCCATCCGTTGGGGCGATCGAAGCACCCGAAGCCGGCGATCGAAGTTCTACGTCAGGGGGATCGAAGCTCCCGAAGCACCCGCGTCGGACAGTCGAAGCTCCTGTGGCTTGGAGTTCCCAAAGTCGATCACTGACCAGAGACAGCGGGCTCCACTATGTTAAAGTCTGCAGGCATCCAGGGTGGAGCTCAGAGGTCGATCCCTGGCAAAGGGATTGCCGGCTCACAATGTTAAAGTACCGCAGGCATCTGCGATGGAGCTCTCGAAATGGTTCAAAGGCCGCCAACTCCTCGATGTTAGGCCACAGTGCGGATGGAGATACGATATGGAAAACAATCGCATCTCCGTCGAGGTAAGAGATCAGAAAATGTTTCCCCCACCCCCCAAATAAAACAAGCTAAAGAACATTAAAAACATACATTTAACACATACTAAAAAAAACAACAAAGGGACAGACAGACTGTTGGAGAGGCAGCCATTGCTGGCACCACCCAGTGGTCTTTAGGCCCAAAGGGAAGAGAATATCTTCAGTGTCAATGTCCCAAGGGTGATGTTCTAGGAATGTAATGAAACACTGGTGCCATTGAACACATTCAGGCATCGCAAGGGCAGAAATTGCTCAAAATGATAAGATCCTGATTCTGGTATATTAACTTTGTAAAATGTTGTTAAGAACCAAACTTTTCACACTCGGCAGTGTTATCAGGCTGACAATTTCCTCATTTGTGTCACGGGTGGTGATCCTTGACAGCTGCTGTGCTTTACGGATCTCAGTTTAACTTAGACAGAGCGTATCATTGTCAGTGCAAAGCTCGGAAAGTTGCAATTGCTCTGATACTATCAGCACTCAAATATGTGTGAACCATGGCAATAAGGACTCAGTAGGTTGCTGTTGGGAAGACACTGAAAGTGCAAGTTAACTTTGGAAAGCATTTATAACACCAAAGAGGCAACTTCCACCTAATTTTCCTTGCAGAAAAAAATATCCTGCACACTCACAACAATCTTTTGTTAATAGTCTGTTTGATTGTTACTTTATAACTTTAAAAGATAATTACAATTTGAATTGCAGCAGTGAGGTGCCTGGATGGTGAGAGGTTGTGACAATTATTTCAGTTAATCAAAACTGTTTATTATTTATAAATGATGGTGCAAGTCAACTACTATGAGTTAATAAAGCATGTTAAATTTAATCACATGTACACTTATTTTGATGTTCGGCCATGTGAAGCATCACTAATTTCCAAATACCTGCAGGGTCCAAGATGAGGACCATCTGCTTTGGATAACAGTAAATGAACTATATTCACTCATTCTGAAATAGACACTTAATTAACTGGCAGAGATTTAAAAAGTGTGCAAATGTAATGGCTGAGGGTTGGACATTAAAATTTGCAAGCCAAATAAGTTCAGAGCTAAGTAATGTATCTGATATTCAGAATAATGAGCCTGAACTTCTACTGCAATCGACCGCTTTTAAAAAATTGAAAATATTTGAGAATTATAAAAGTAAAAGCTTTATGTGTCGTATATTTAATTAATCCCCCATTTTTATGTCTCATTATCTGAAGGTATTCTTGCTGGAGTGTTCAAAGGCATGCGGGAGCTTTCCTGGAACAGACAGCCAAGACAAAGGGTATATCTGCTACATCCGTACACAACATATTTTAAACCATTGCATGAATACCACGTGCAAATCTGATCACCTCATTGTAAGAAAGATGTGTTTGTACTGAAGAGGGTACAGAATACATTTACAAAAATGTGTCAGGAGTGGAAGGAGTAAATATTATAGTCAAGAATGTTTAATTGTCATATGTACAGACAATGCAACGATGACATTTTAAATTGCAGCAGCATATAAAATTATTAGGGGATTGGACACGCTAGATGCAGGAAACATGTTGCGAATGTTGGGGGAGTCCAGAACCAGGGGCCACAGTTTAAGAGTAAGGAGTAGGCCATTTAGAACTGAGATGAGGAAAAACTTTAATAGTGGGGTACCGCAAGGCTCGGTACTGGGACCCCAGCTATTTACAATATATATTAATGATTTGGACAAGGGAATTGAATGCAACATCTCCAAGTTTGTGGATGCCACGAAGCTGGGGGGCAGTGTTAGCTGTGAGGAGGATGCTAGGAGACTGCAAGGTGACTTGGATAGGTTTGGTGAGTGGGCAAATGCATGGCAGATGCAATATAATGTGGATAAATGTGAGGTTATCCACTTCGGTGGCAAAAACAGGAAAGTAGAATATTATCTGAATGGTGGCCGATTAGGAAAAGGGGACATGCAATGAGAGTATTGAATGTAGGCAGCAGGCAGTGAGGAAAGCGAATGGTATGTTAGCATGCATAGCAAAAGGATTTGTGTATAGGAGCAGGGAGGTTCTACTGCAGTTGTACAGGGTCTTGGTGAGACCACACCTGGAGTATTGCATACAGTTTTGGTCTCCTAATCTGAGGAAAGACATTCTTGCCATTGAGGGAGTACAGAGAAGGTTCACCAGACTGATTCCTGGGATGTCAGGACTTTCATATGAAGAAAGACTGGATAGACTCGGCTTGTACTCGCTAGCATTTAGAAGATTATTGAAACGTACAAAATTCTTAAGGGGTTGGACAGGCTAGATGAAGGAAGATTGTTCCCGATGTTGGGGAAGTCCAGAACAAGGGGTCACAGTTTAAGGATCAGGGGGAAGTCTTTTAGGACCGAGATGAGAAAAACATTTTTCACACAGAGAGTGGTGAATCTGTGGAATTCTCTGCCACAGAATGTAGTTGAGGCCAGTTCATTGGCTATATTTAAGAGGGAGTTAGATGTGGCCCTTGTGGCTAAAGGTATGGAGAGAAGGCAGGCAGGATACCGAGTTGGATGATCAGCCATGATCATATTGAATGGCAGTGCAGGCACGAAGGGCCAAATGGCCTACTCCTGCACCTATTTTCTATGTCTCTATGTTTCTATGATCTCTCCAACAAATTTCGGGTCAATATTTATTCTATATACCTTCTTTCAAAAGCTAAGTTTGGACTATGAATAGAACTAATGATTACTTCCAATTAGAATTTCACAGTACATAATGTTTCTAATTTTAATAAGCTCCTTAGCTAATCTTGCTTTTAGTTTTATGTTATGATTCTCTAACTGATTCATAAAAGTAATCCTCAATACTAAATAATGAATGAAAATTTTGGGATCATATAATAGATCTGGTAAATATAACAATTAGTAATGAATAACGTAAACATTAAGACTATTTAATGTTTTATTTCCTGGGTTTAAAGTTAATCAGTCAGGATTCCAGCGCAACTTTCAACTAACATCTCTTTGCTTTGGCCTTGATTGAGTATCCTAACCATGATTGCCTTCATCACCATTCAAATGGCATTGAGCTGTGAAACGGCATCACACATTTGATTGATTTTGAAATTTTTCTCCATAACTTTATTCATTTCGTCCCATTCATCTTCATACAGATTTTTTCCCCCTGTTTTAAAGCCGATTCACTCATTTTTGCAGGGCTAGTGATACGTCTAACATCTAAACCCTAAGAGCCCTTATTTTGTGTCAAGGGTTATGGGGAGCAGGCAGGAGAATAGGGTTGAGAGGGAAAGATAGTTCGGCCATGGTTGGATGACGGAGTAGACTTGATGGGACGAATGGGCGAATTCTGTTCCCACAAATTATGAACATAAACTTATTTTAATTATCAATGAGAAATTCAAATATTAGCAATGTCACAAGCAAGCCATACTTTATTTAATCAAAAATCAAAACATTGCGCTTTCAGCAAGGGCTTCTGTATAATGGATCATCGACTACCATTATTTTTGTTATTTTTTGATCATTAATGTCTTTCTTTTAACTCATCCATACCCACCCTAATCTACTTTTAAGTAATTGCTTCAAAAGAAGAAATGTTAATATTCAGCTAAATGATTAATCTTTATAAAAAAATACATTGTTAGGTCTGAAGACGGGTCTCGACCCGAAACATCACCTATTCCTTTTGTCCAAAGATGCTGTCTGACCCGTTGAGTTACTCCAGCTTTTTGTGTCTATCGTCAATTTAAACCAGCATCTGCCGTTCCTTTCTTCCTGCTCATTATCTACTATTTGGCAAGTGCAAAACAGAATGAGGAATGGATGTTAAGTTCACAGATCCTGTCCAAAATCAGTGAAGTTCATGAACTTTGTGTCTGCAGAAATGCAAACTCCATTTTGTTTCCCCAAAATCATTTGCATATTTGCTGCAACACCCTTAAGTATTTAAAATGAGAAATGTCTTAATAATTATATTTTATAAGTACTGGTAAGAACTGATAGTTCCATTCTAATCGTTATAATCCATGCCAGCATAAAAAAGACTAATTATTACACTGAGTTACGATATAAAGCTAAGGAGTTGGCCATTTTGGACTGAGATGAGGAAAAACTTTTTCATCCAGAGAGTTGTGAATCTATAGAATTCTCTGCCACAGAAGGCAGTAAATGCCAATTCATTGGATGTTTTCAAGAGAGAGTTAGATTTAGCTCTTAGTGCTAAAGGAAACAAGGGATATGGGGGAAAAGCAAGAACAGGGTATTGATTTTAGATGATCAGCCATGATCATATTGAACGGCGGTGCTGGGTCGAAGAGCAGAATGGCCTCCTCCTGCATTTATGTTTCTATGTGGTTCTATGTGTATCCATGATATGCCATCCAAAATAAAATCCTCACTGATTGTTATTCCGTGTGGGTGGTACTAAAAAATCCATCAAAACAACAGAAGTAAATATTTTGTAATCCTATAAATTATATTAAGAATAGACATTAATGTCTCATAACATAATTTGAATGGCTTTTGATATGCATTTGAACTTGGATCCAACTAATGGCCCTAGGTTTGCAGCTGCAATGATAACTCGTCCATGGGATGAAATGCTTCAAGGGGCTGTCTAGCTAGAAGGCTAAATAATTATATTAACAATTTAATAAATACGGATCAAACGGGATTTATACCCAAAAGACAATCATTTAATAATTTGAGAAGGCTTTTTAATATAATGTACTCTCATAAGAAGGACAATGAAGATATCTCAGTGGTCACGTTGGATGCAGAGAAGGCATTTGATCAAGTAGAATGGCAGTATTTATACAAGGTACTCCAAAAATTTAATATGGGAGAGAATTTTATCAGATGGATTAAACTACTTTATGATAGACCTACGGCAAGAATATTAACTAACAATACGCTATCTCCAAAATTTTACTTATCAAGGGGTAATAGGCAAGGGTGTGCCTTATCACCATTGCTATTTGCCCTTATGATAGAACCGCTGGCCGAAAGGATTAGAAATCACCCGAATATTCACGGATATAACAGCAAGGACTCAAAGAATAAAATTTCATTATACGCTGATGATATCCTTTTATATATTACTAATACACAAACGAGTATACCCACCTTATTAACACTAATTGAGGAATTCGGCTCTTTTTCAGGATACAGAATAAATTGGAATAAAAGCGAAATTATGTCTTTAAAACCACAGGATTCGAGACACTTACTAAAATTCCCCTTCAAAATTGCAACAGAAAAATTCAAGTACCTGGGTATTCAAATTACGAGAAGACACAAATCATTATTTAGTGCCAATTTTATACCACTATTAAATAAACTGAATGATACGATTAAATTTTGGAAAACGCTTCCACTCTCATTGATAGGTAGAATTAATGCTATAAAAATGACTTTCTTACCACAATTAATATATTTGTTTCAAGCAATCCCAATATATATTCCAAAATATTTTTTCAAAAAATTAGATTCCACTATCACTAATTTTATATGGGACTACAGAACACATAGAATTCAACGAAAGCATTTGTGCAAATCTAAAGAAGTGGGGGGTTTATCATTACCTAACTTTATATATTACTACTGGGCAGTGCATATTAAGAACATAATATACTGGCTAGATAGTTCCACTCAGCAGTTGGAGTGGATAAGAATGGAGAAAGAGGAGTGCTATCCGTACGATATAGGAACGATCCTGCTCTCACCGATAAAATTGAATAGTATAATATATAAGAAGAACCCAATTATTCACAATATAATAAGAATTTGGAAACAAATAAAAGCATCCTTGAAATTAAATAATTTATCAGTACTAACCCCACTATTGAACAACCCTGCATTCAAACCTTCTCTCATCGACAACACATATCAACAATGGGATAGACTGGGGATTAGGAAAGTAGGGGACATGTATGAAGTGGGCAAACTGTTATCATTTCAACAATTAAAATTAAAATTTAAATTGAAGGATAATCAATATTTTAAATATATACAGGTATGTGACTTTATGAAGAAACATACACATAGATTTCAAACTATATTTTTAGATCCTTTAGAAGAAGCAATGAATATCAAGGCTGATTCACAAAAATTAATATCATACTTTTATAATAATATATTAAATAGAGAATCACCCTCAACAGAAGCATTAAGGGAAGATTGGGAACAAGAGCTAATGACAAAGATCTCTAAGGATAGATGGGAAAAATATTTGATGAATACACATAACTGTTCTATTAATGCAAGACATAATTTAATTCAATTCAAATTATTACATAGAATATATTATTCAAAAACGAGGTTGAATAAATTTTATCCAAACGTCTCTCCCAGATGCGATAAATGTTTGTTTCAAAACGCTAATATAACACACTCATTTGTTGGATGTACAAAGTTGAATAAATTTTGGAGTGATATATTTGATATATTTACAAAGATTTTCAAGTCAAGAATAGAACCCAAAACGGAATGGATTATATTTGGAATAATAGGAGAAGATACCAATTTAAATAAAGATCAAAATGTTTTTTTTAATTATGGGTTAATAATTGGAAAGAAATTGATACTTAAATTTTTGGAAAAATACAACCACACCAACTGTTAAAATGTGGATTAGGAATATGATGGACATAGCACGCCTTGAAGAAATGAGACTCCGACTAATAGATAAATATGACCAATTCTTAAAGAGTTGGTCTCCTTTCATCGACTTTTTGGAATCATGTGATGCAGCGGTGCCGTAAGGATTGCTGATTTCAGTTCATGACGCGGATAGAGCTACATCTCCGAATACAGATTTGAAAAATTCTCTTTTAAGGGGCCTTCTCTTCTATTTCTACTTTCCACTTTCTCTCTTCCTTTTTTTATTTTTTATATACACACTTCACGTTTTTCTACTCTCTACCATCTATTTCTCCACTTTTTCCCCTTTCTATTGCTTTCTTTTTCTTGTTCTGCTTACTTCTTTCTTATAACATAAAACTAGAGGTTGTACATAGAATGGATTACGGTATTACATAGTTGGCACCTAAAATTAGGTGCCACTGTACTGTTTTGTGATGTATTAACTTCTAATAAAATAAACAAAAAAAAAAAAAAAAAAACAACAACAAAAAAAAACAACAGAAGTGAATATTTTGTAATCCTATAAATTACATTAAGAATAGACATTAATGTCTCATAACATAATTTGAATGGCTTTTGATACGCATTTGAACTTGGATCCAACTAATGGCCCTAGGTTTGCAGCTGCAATGATAACTCGTCCATGGGATGAAATGCTTCAAGGGGCTGTCCCACTTGGGCGAACTAATTGGCGAGTTTAGAAGAGTTTGAAAAAATGACATGTTGAAGACCTCCTTCGACTATGTAGAAGCTCCTTCGATCTCCTGAAGACTATGTTGAAGACTAGCCTCGACTAGCTACGACTAACTTCGGAAAAATGGACACCGAATAGTAGAGAGTGAAGACAACCTTCTTCGAACTCCTTCGACCTCCCTTCGGCCTCTCTTCCACTATGATGAAGACTATCTACGACTACCTTAGACTACACTCGATTACCTACAACTAACATGCTGACCTGCTATGACTAAACCTACGAGTAAAAAAAGCATCCATTTTTCCCATGGTGACCTTTTTTACTCGCGGGCAATTTTTAACATATTGAAAAAAACGGCGCAACCTAGCTGAGGCCTCGAGCACACAGGGACTACTCTCGAGCATGAAGGAGAGTTACGAAGACCTCCTACGACCTCGTGTCGACCATGCTGCAAGTATGAGTCGAGGGCAGACCCGCCTGAACTTGCGGATTAGGTCACCCAAGTGGGACAGGCCCTTTAATCTTCCAAATCATTAATTTAGCAAAAACTTCGGCTTAAGCAAGATGCTCATTCTTGATGTGAAAATGTTCCCCCTCCTTAGGCTTGCTGTTCATTTTGGTAAAATATAACGCGTTTCTTATGATCTATTGCCATGTTTAGATTCTCTTGTTAACATTAAATTAACAATTTTTCCCTTGGGCCCTTGTGCATTAAAGGAACATAAATCTGTTATAAATCTGTTGATTCTGTAAATGTTAACCGGTACTTGTTTACCGTCACACCTTTTAATGCAGTTTCCTAAACTACCAGAGCTAACTCACATCTTACAGGCCCGTACGAAGCTTTTCAAAAAGGGGGGTGGCATGACAGGATTTGCGGAACCAGAGTTGGTTTACAGGGCAAGGCCAACGAATGCCCTTGCATTAGAAGAAGTAGTGGTAAATGGCAATACACATTCAGGAGCACCTGTTCCGTTGTTTTGCACAATCCGCAGGCATTGCCACTTTCATTTTACTGCACATCTTGTAAGTGTATGTGACAAATAGACTTGACTTACCTTGACTTGACGACAAGTGATTTCCTGTTGTTGGGGGGCAGTGTTAGCTGTGAGGAGGATGCTAGGAGGCTACAAGGTGACTTGGATAGGCTGGGTGAGTGGGCAAATGCATGGCAGATGCAGTATAATGTGGATAAATGTGAGGTTATCCACTTTGGTGGCAAAAACAGGAAAGCAGACTATTATCTGAATGGTGGCCGATTAGGAAAAGGGAGATGCAACAAGACCTGGGTATCATGGTACACCAGTCATTGAAAGTAGGCATGCAGGTGCAGCAGGCAGTGAAGAAAGCGAATGGTATGTTAGCATTCATAGCAAAAGGATTTGAGTATAGGAGCAGGGAGGTTCTATTGCAGTTCTACAGGGTGTTGGTGATACTACACCTCGAGTATTGCATACAGTATTGGTCTCCAAATCTGAGCAAGGACATTATTGCCATAGAGGGAGTGCAGAGAAGGTTCACCAGACTGATTCCTGGGATGTTAGGATTTTCATATGAAAAAAGACTGGATAGACTCGGCTTGTACTCGCTAGAATTTAGGAGATTATTGAAACATACAAAATTCTTAAGGGGTTGGACAGGCTAGATGCAGGAAGATTGTTCCCGATGTTGGTGGAAGTCCAGGACAAAGGGGTCACAGCTTAAGGATAGAGGCGAAATCCTTTAGGACCGAGATGAGAAAAACATTTTTCACACAGAGAGTGATGAATCTCTGGAACTCTCTGCCACAGAGGGTAGTTGAGGCCAGTTCATTGGCTATATTTAAGAGGGAGTTAGATGTGGCCCTTGTGGCTAAATGGATCAGGGGGTATGGAGAGAAGGCAGGTACGGTATATTGAATTGGATGATCAGCCATGATCATATTGAATGGCGGTGCAGGCTCGAAGGGCCGAATGGCCTACTCCTGCACCAATTTTCTATGTTTCTATGTAGGCAAAAGACACCATCCACATATTCGCTATATACAAGCCAGGGGTATGCTCGTAACCAGTCAGGGTTAAATCATCGCTAGCACTCATTCTTATAGAAGGCACAATATTTGTATGTTGGACCCAGTTTAAAGTGATTCTGTATGAGGTACAGCTTCTGAGCATCTGAGAGGTTGGCAATAGCTTTAGCAGCTTCTTCTTTGGTTGTGGTAGAATTAAGGAGAACTAGACCAAGTGCATGCCCCATCGCACGGGCATGGGAATCCAGCTGCGGGAGGTGTGTGGGCGGCCTACTTGAGCGGGTGGCGGGCCTCGATTGATGGTCAGTAAAACACCGAGTCCAGCACTGGATCAACTAAAGGGGCTGTCCCACTGCGGGGACCTAATTTGCGAGTTTAGAAGAGTTTGCACTCGACTCAAACTCGCAACATGGTCGACACGTGGTCCTAGCAGGTCTATGTAACTCTCCTTCATGCCCGAAAGAAGTTCAAGCAAGAATTTCATTGTCCTATCTGGGACACATGACAATAAACTCTCTTGAATCTTGATTAGATTATAGCTATTGACAGTTCCCGAACCCAATCACAAAATTCACCATTACATAGTTATGACAGAAAGTTCTAGCAGGAAGAGTTTACAAAAAAATAGAAACATTTCTCCAGGTACTATAAACAATTTGAACAAGGCTTCACTTCACAAGATAACAGCACAAACAGTCTGCAACATAATTAACAGTACTTTAATACCCCCACCCCCATCTAATCATGCATATGTAACACCTCTTAACTCTTCTACAAAATCCTCATACATATAAATCCAGACTCCTTGCAACCTTTCACAGAAAGTGGACCAACAGGCTTCTCCATTTTGTGACATATTTTATTTGGCCAATATTATCATTAACAGGACTTATGACATCAGATGTATTCGAACAATATTTTACTGATATGCTGCATATATGTGAAGTTTTCACAATTCTTGTGAGAACTCATGATAGATATAGAATCATAAAACGTTTATTTTTTACTGCACCAAGGAGATCTTCCAACTCCATCTTCTGCCTAGCTTCCACAAAAAATAATAGCTCTAAAACCTACCTCAATTTTACAATCTCATTAAAGATATTCCCCCTTTCCCTCTCCCCCTTCCCCCATCCCTCTCCCCTTCCCTTCCCCTCTCCTCCCCCTCTCTCTCTCCCTCCCTCTCTCACGTCCCACCCTCGTTCGGGGGGGGGGGGGGGGGGAGGCGGGGATGAGCGGGGGGGGGGGGGGGGGGGGAGGCGCGGGATGATGGGGGGAGGGGTTGGCGTGGATGAGCGGGGGGGGAGTGGCAGGGATGAGCAGGGGGGTGGAGGCAGGGATGAGTTTAATAGTGGGGGGGGGGGGAGGCTGGGGATGAGCAGGGGGGGGGGGGAGGCGAGGGCAGCGGGCGATTTCCAACAGTGGAAACGCTGATTGTGCTCCGATTTAAAAAAAATCTGGGGATTTTTTTCTTACTCTGGGGGGAAACAAAGGGGGTAAAAAAAAAAGCGCACCACCCCTTCGGACGGCCATGTTTTACTATGTTTAGATTAAGATCCTGATTACAGATTGAACTAAATGACTTGATATAACATTGTGTCAAGTAATGATCATTTATCAACAAGGATCCTTTAACTACAAGTTTAATAGTGAAGGCAAAAGGGACTGCAGATGCTAGAATCTTGAATAGAAAGCAAAGTGCTGGAGAAACTCAACAGGTCAGGCAGCATCCATGGGGCAGGAACGGACAGACCACATTTTAGGTTGCAATCTTTCTTCAAAGATGCTGCCTGACGTGCTGAGAATCTCCAGCAGTTTAGATTATTAATGAATCCTTGCTTATCGATAGATCTATAATAGTCTGCTCACTCGATGGTTTCTCAACATGCTTATCTAGAATGGAACTGCAGATGCTGGTTTAGAAAATAAGACGCAAAGTACTCGAGAACTCAGTGGGGTCAGGCAGCAACTGTGGAGAACATGGATAGATGACGTTTCAGGACAAATCACCATTAACGTCCACTCCATTCATTCATCTTGCCAATTTGATATTGCCCAGCCTGTGGAAACTAAAGTCTCCCATAATACGATTGTACAGCTTGTTTTAAAGCCTCTAAGGAGTCTATGCTGTCTTCCCAAAGGAATATGATGGTAATGAACAGATCTGGTTGTAAGCAATCCTGGCAGCTCCCACATCAGCACTTAATTGTAGATAATAGCAGCAGTACAATTGTTACTTTCAGATATGGGCATGATTCATCATGTCGTGCTTGGCACAGCATGAGACAGGCATCGCTGTCATTTAACATAAGAAATAAAGACAGGAGTAGTCCAATCGACCTCTCAAGCCCACTCCGCCATTCAATAGGATCATGACTAATGCAATCTTTGGCCTCAACTGAATCCTTATTCAGAACTTTAGGCATTAAGACACACTAGAACTGTCCCCACCTCTTGCAATATTTCATGGCTTTAATCAACATGTATAATATTGAATCTTATTTTATTTTAAGTAAAGTATTTAGTAATACTGTGGAATAAAAGTTGGAGTATTTGATGTTGGTCTGAATTTGCCATGGTAGACGCACAAAGCAAATTCAAAACATGGCAAGAACATGTATGTAATGTTAATGTTAGAGTTGAGATCTAAAGTTTACTTTCCAATATAAAATCAAACTGGCACAAACAAAGAACCGCAGATGCAGGTTTGAAATTTGATGAAGGTTCCCACCTCGCGAGATTTCACCTATCCATGTTCTCTAGAGATGCTGCATGGCCGACTGAATTACTCTAGCACTCTGTGTCCTAAAATCAAGCTGGTATTTTGTTTATTCAGCTCATCTGTGACGGTGATGGTATTATTATTCTATATACAATTCCTAGACATCCCAAGTTTCACAATGTTGGGAAATAGTGATCAGGGGATGGAGGGATGCAGGAAAGAATTAAAATGAATGCTTGTTTTAATATGGACGTCAGAAGAGAATAAATGATAAAAAGGATGATAGTGAAAAATTTGTAGCAATGGGACATGAAACAAAATGGGTCCAGAGGTGGTGTAAATACAAATAGCAAAAACTTTATCTGAAAATAATGAATTCAACATCTGTTTGTAAATCTGAATGATTTTGTGTTAAACCACTCCTTTGTGTTAAGGAAGCTGGCCAGAGCTAAGATGAAGTCAGGAGCGGGGTGTAAGAGCTGAAATTCCTGTCATGAATCAGTGAATAGCCCATGAGAAGGACAGCATCAGGCTTAGCTATGATGGGGCTCACAAGAAAATCACCTGACAATACTTGCTATTTAACTTCACTCTCAAATAATGTGATCACTGTGAATTTAGAAGATGTCGAGTACTTGGATTATTGACAGCAGTGAATCTCTAGTGTAGAAGTCGTCCTTCTTGGTTATGATAAAAACTCTTTTCCTATAATAGCAGAAGCAAAACACTGGGATGCCTGTCTCATGCTGTGCCAAACACGGCATGATGAATCATGCCCTTATCTGAAAGTTACAATTGTGCCATTGCTATTATCCACAATTAAGTGGGGATGTGGGAATTGCCAGGACTGCTCACAGCCAGATTTGTTTATTGTCATCAGATCCCTTCGGGAAGGCAGTCAAGCTTCCCTACAGGGCTTGTAAACAATAGCACTCAGATTATGTTATACTGTTTCAGTTTAAAAACTTACAAAGGCACTGTTGACTCGGGCAATAGTATATTAAATTATATATTGAATAGGTTAGTTTATACACAGTTTTTTCTCTCTCTCTCGAAAGCTCAGTTCAGCAATAGGCAATATGACTAAGCATGATTCTGACAAGGGTTTCTGATCTGAAATACTAACTCTTTCTAGAGGCACTACTTAATCAACTGCGTGTTTTCAAAATTGTTACCACAATTTTAGTAAAGAATTGAGCAGATTTTTGAAATCAAATCCAGAGAGTTTTTAGGAAAGTAGCAATAGGTATCTCCTTTCATATGTACCACCAATAATCCGACAAACTTTAATTCTTTTTTTTCATGGTTTTTCACAATAAATTGTCCCGTGAACAATGTAGGCTGAAAGGGAGCCCAGGATCTAGGGCCTGGTGAGTTGAAAGAGAGCGTGGGATCTTGGGCCTAAAGAGTTGAAAGGGAGAGTGGGCCCCTGGGCCCTAGTGAGTGGAGAGGGAGCATGGAAACCAGGGCCTGAGTCACAGGAAAGGGGCAAGGAAACTTGTGAGTGAACATGACCTGGTGAGCTAGATGCTAAACCATCAAGATTTCCGGATTATCAGATATCAACTTGTGGAAGATTTACTCTACTAGTTGACCATCAGTACCCAAGTTGAGAAGACATTATCCCCAACAACTGTGCAAACAAGCTATAATGCAATAAACAGCATCAGTAATAAACCCAGCCAAAGAGCCATAATTATGTCCTTGTGAAGCTATCACCTTAGTTTCAAACAATTAAAACGTTGAACAATTAAGGTGATAAAATTTGTACAGAGAAATACAATACTTTTTATTATATAGACCATGGAACATAGAATAATACAAAAGATAGACACAAAAAGCTGGAGTAACTCAGCGGAACAGGCAGCATCCCTAGACAGAGGGAATAGGTGATGTTTCGAGTCGAGACCCTTCTTCAGACTCAACCCGAAATATAACCTATTCCTTCTCTCCAGAGATGCTGCCTGTCCCGCTGAGTTATTCCAGCTTTTTGTGTCTATCTGCGGTTTAAACCAACATATGCAGTTCCTTCTTACACATAGAATAATACAGCACAGGATCAGGCCCTTCAGCGCACAATAACTGTACTGCACATGATGCAAACACCCACTAATACCTGCCTTCATATAATCCATATTCCTCCATTTCCTGCATATCCATGTGTCTATCTAAAAGTCTCTTAAATGCCACTATCGTATCTGCCTTCACCACCACGCTTGTCAGCGCATTCCAGGCACTCATCACCCTCTGTGTGAAAATACTTGGTCTGCTCATCTCTTTTAAACTTTGCCCCATCCACCTAAAAGCTATACCCTCTCATATTTGATATTTCCATCCTGGGAAAAATGTTCTGATCGTCTGCCATATGTGTGCCTCACATAATTTTATATAGTTCAATCCGGTCTCCCTGCAATCTCTGGTGTTCCAAGTCTGTCTAACCTCTCCCTGTAGCTAATACCTCCTAATCATTTTAGAAACCCTCCTCTGCACCCACTTCCCCCCACATCTCCTTTAAACTGCAGGCAGATAAGACATTCTCTGTGCTTTCATTAAAAGAAAATCAGCAAATTTGCTGGAAGCCTGAATGAAAAAGTATATTAAGGACAGAGGTATCCTATCTTTGGAACTGGGAAGACCTGATCTAAATGCCACTTGTAATGAAGAATTAAATTGCCAAATGGTTGGACAGAATCATTACTTGGTATCATTGTCTGTATAATCGCAGGTTTAGGACTGCTCAAGGTTGCACTCCAAAGCCATTTGAAGTCTCAACTGTTAAGATCCAGCAGTTTTCTACCAATTCTACCAACAGGAAGATTGTTCCCGATGTTGTGGAAGTCCAGAACAAGGGGTCATAGTTTAAGGATAAGGGGGAAATCTTTTAGGACCGAGATGAGGAAAACCTTTTTCACACAGAGAGTGGTGAATCTCTGGAATTCTCTGCCACAGAGGGTAGTTGAGGCCAGTTCATTGGCTATATTTAAGAGGGAGTTAGATGTGGCCCTTGTGGCTAAAGGGATCAGGGGGTATGATACTGAGTTGGATGATCAGCCATGATCATATTGAATGGCGGTGCAGGCTCGAAGGGCCGAATGGCCTACTCCTGCACCTAATTTCTATGTTTCTAACTGTAGTGAAGCCACTGATTAGAGCTGCATAGAATGACTGAGATAGACAACTGTATATGGAAGTTAGACATGAATGGAATTCATCATGCTGAATTGTTGCTGTTGTAATACAAATGCATGCATTCATTTATTAATGTGAAATGTTTATTCTGAATTGACATTTATAATTCCCTTGTGGCCAAGGAGAGTCAAGAACAGAAGTGTGGAAAGTCTGATAAATCCAGAATTGTTGCATCCCAGCTTGCCTTGGGAACAGCTCTGCCCAAGAGCACAAGAGATTGCAGAGTTCTAGATGTAGCCCAGTCCATCACACAGACCAGATGCCCTAACATTGGCTCCATGTGTACTTCACGCTGCAGCAGAAAAACAACCAACATAATCAAAGACTTGTCCTACTACAATCATTCTTTCTTCTCCTTCTTCCTCTATGGGCGGCACGGTGGCGTAGCAGTAGAGTTGCCGCCTTACAGCGAATGCAGCACCGGAGACCTGGGTTCGAACCCGACTACAGGTGCTGTCTGTACGGAGTTTGTATGGTCTTGCCTTGGCCTGCGTGGGTTTTCTCCAAGATCTTCCGTTTCCTCCCACACTCCAAACATACAGGTACTGTATGTAGGTTAGTTAGATTGGTAAATGTAAAAAATGTCCCTAGTGTGTGTACGATAGTGTTAATATGCAGCGATCGCTGATTGGTGCCGACCCGGTGGGACAATGGGCCTGTTTCCGTGCTGTATCTCTAAACTAAACTAAACTAAACTCCCTTCTCCTCTCTGGCAGACGGTAGAGCAGCTTGAAAGCATGCACCACCAGACTCAGGAAGATTTGCTTTGCCTCCATTATCAGGCTTTTAAACGGTCCTACCATAAGCTAAGGTACTGTCTGATTCAACTCTACCCCACTGAGGACATTGGGCTTTGGCTATGGAACTGATGTCTACAATGTGTTACAATGTGTTACAGAACTATAATCAGCTCTGTATCTTCCACTGTTATGTCTATTTTACTTGATTTTGACCTGATTGTATTTATGTAAGGTATGCTTGATCTGTTTGGATAGCATGCAAAACAAAGCTTATACTGTACCTCGACACACACAACAATAATAAACATTAAATTAAGATTGAAATCTTACTGGTACCGCAGTTGGGCGCGCAGCTCATAGCCAACCTGGTTGGATAGGGGTGCTTAGGTTGTCTCTTTGCTTCCTGCTGAGTATCTTCTTTCTCATCCTATAGACTGTAGCTGCAAATGAAAGATTAGCAGAGTCACAGTGAAGTTATGCTGTAACAGGGAGTCACCCTGCATCAGATGATATCCACTCTACCGGGTACTGTATGCTCCCTTCAGAATGGTGCAGGTGACTGAATTGTTGCATCAACAGACCATTTGTCTCCTCCATCATCTTGCATGTGACAACACTGAGTGTGTGTTCATGGGCTGTGCACCTAGATCCTGAGCGTGTCTTCAGAATACGATGACCCTTCTAAGCCCCTACCCCTGTTTTTGTTTACGATGAAGTATCAAATGTAGATGCCACAGCAAACTGCCACAAATGAAGACGTCATGACTGCTGCCAATATATTAGGTACACATTATGCTGCCTTGAGATCACATACCAGCTGGGGACTTGGATTAGATTCATATTTGATTGTAATACATCTCAAAGTTGATGTGTGATGCCCACATAACAATGAACATGCAGTCAATGGCACCTTGAATCATGAAAAAGCCAACAATACTCACAAAACTGTACACTCATTCCATCTGTTATTCTCTGGCAAGAGAGAATGAAATCTAGGAAGATCTCTTTGAAACAGAGGGTGTCATCCTCTTCCCTTATGCAACAGTGGCTGGCAAAGAGTGAGATATTGCAAATACCTCTAGCTCCAGGCTAAAAGGTGAATGCATGTTGAGTAACATGTAGCACTCATTCTGCTCCGAGGATGGAATTGGCTGAAACAGATGAAAGATTACATCCTTGCTAAAGTTCAGATATGCCTCATCTTGAATAAAACACAAAGTACTGTGGTAGCTCAGTGGATCAGGCATCATCAGTGGAAGAAGAAAGGACTGAAAACATGCCCAGAAAAACATGTGTGATAGCGTTTGTGATATTAGGATAGATTAAGCAGACAATCGCTAAAGTCTTGCGTGTTTAGAAAAGTGAGAGGTGAACTCACTGAAATGTACAAAGCCATTACTTGACAGGGTAAACATTGGAAACAATGTTGTTTCCCCTGGCTGTGTCTGGAAACATAATCAGAATAAGTGGTTGGCCATTCAGTCGTAGCTGAGAGAAATGTTTCTCCACGGTCTGGCTGTTGAACCTTTGGAACTCCACACTCAAGAAGGGTGTTGATTCTCAGTAGCTCAGTATATTAATTACAGAAATAAATATTACTAGGTCTATATCCTGAAACACCATGCCCAACAACACTGCACGGTGGCGCAATGGTAGAGTCGCTGCCATGCAGTGCCAGATACCTGGGTTCAATCCAGACTATGGATCCTTGGTTATACCGAGTTTGTACTTTATCCCCGTGACCTGCATGGGTTTTCTCCGGGATCTCTGGTTTCCTCCCACACTCCAAAGACGTACAGGTTTGCAGGTTAATTGGCTTGGTATAACTGTAAATTGTCCCTAATGTGTGTAAGATAGTGTTAGTGTACGGGGATCGCTGGTCAGCGCGGACTCAGCTGGCCAAAAGGCCTGTTTCCGCGCTCTATCTGTAACCTAACAAACCTAACCTAACACCTTCAATACCATGTAAAAAGACTGTTTCTCAAGAGCAATTAGGAATGGACAATATATGGGTACTGCATACCTACCAACATTTGAAAAAAAAAAAAATTATTCGGGAACTTAACATTTTTCTAACACACAACCAGCAAAATAACCCCCAAAAGATCAACATTTCATGAAATAAATTACTTCATACAGCTAAATAAATCTTTACAAAGAATGTTAACTGAAATGTCTCTTTGCCTAGAACTGTGTGCAAACAGCAGAGGAAAAGTGTTGGGGTGTAGCCATCTTCTGCTTTAGTAAGGGAAGCTGGTTGGTGATTGGCAGCAAAGCCCCTCAGAAACAGCATCTGATTCGCCGCCGAGTGACCAGCGCATTATGTGATTGGACACAATACTCATGGATACAGCAGCTGATTGGACGGGAATTTCAAGGGGTGGTAGGTGATTGGACACAACCCTCTTAGAGACAGCGGTTGATTGGCCATTTTTTCCCTCATTTCAAAATCGTACTGTTCCGATTTTTCACACTTTAACTTAAAAATGGGAACGAATACGATAAAATCGGACTAGTTGGCTGGTATGGTATAGGGAGGTTTCACGGCAGTCGGGTCACGACCTATGACCCGTACTGGATTACACGCAATGAACTGCATGTAAGCACTTACCATTGTTTCCAGCGTAGCGGGCCCGTTAAAACCCGCCAAAATTGTCAATTTTTGCGCTGTAAATAATTATGGAAATCAGGATAAGCGTGAGAAACATTTAGCCTACTTCAGAATTCCAAAAGTGAGGAGAAATGACGGTAGATAGAAGCAAGAGCTGAACTAACAACAACAGCCAGAGTGCTTGGCGAACATTGGCCGTTTGCTCACTGCATTTCATCAACTAAGGCATTATTTGTGTTTTTTCTTGATTACTTTGGCATCTAAAAAGTTTCAGAAGTGATAAATCTGGCTGTAAAATTTAAAAAATCGCCCATGGTTCTCAAGTGGGTTTTTACATACAAAAAGAAAACTCCTCTGAAGCAAAATTTACAGCCAGATTTATCACTTCTGAGACTTTTTAGATACCAAAGGAATCAAGAAAAAACAAATAATGCCTTACTGTTGATGAAATCCAGAGCAAACGGGATAATTCCCAATATTTTCAATTCCGATATCTGCACGGCCAATATTTGCCAAGCACTTTAACTGTTGTTGTCCCTTCAGCTCTCGTTTCTCTTTATCTTCATTTTGCTTCACTTTTGGAATCTTGAAGTTAGGTACACGTCTCTCACGCTTACCCCGACCCACAATTTTTTACAGCGCTAAAATTCAACATTTTGGCGGTTTTTAACAGATAGGAAAGTACGCGTTTCTTGCATTAATAACATATAGTTACGGATGTCCTCCAGATGGATTGAGCGGCTCCGTGCGTCAAGCCCTATGACCCAGTGACCTTACGTGCATACCCCCTATTGGGCAGTATGGTGCAACTTGGCGGCAAAGATGAAGAAAACATTGAAATACACAAAAAGCTGGAGTAATAGCATCTTTGGGGAGAAGGAATGGGTGACGTTTCACGTTGAGTCCCTTCTTCAGACTTTTGAAAACATTAAGTATTATATGAGAGTAGGATGTGGCCTGAATAAAGTCATCACCTTTGTTCATTGTCAGAAAACATTATTGTTTTCTACATTCCCTTTTTATCTATCTAATCAGAGCACCCAAAGGACAAGAATGTTTATTTTTACAAAAAAATATTAGCCTGACATTTAAAAGACACAAACACTGAGCATAAACAGAGAAGTTGATAATACAAAAATTATGTTGTTTAACCCAAAGACAACGGGTGTTAAAGGTTATGGGGAAAAAGCAGAAAAATGGTGTTGAGAGAGAAAACTAGATCAGCCATGGTAGAATGGCAGAGGAGACTTGACGGGCCAAATGGCCTAATTCTGCTTCATGTGCTTATAAAGGGTGAGAAATAAACAGAAAATATTATTGCGTCAGGGCTTGAGGGCCTAAGTTATAGGGAGGTTGGGCAACTGAGGACTTGATGGGTGATTTATAGAGGTATTTAAGATCATGAGGGGAATAGATAGGGTGAATGCAGTCTTTCAATACATGGCACCGATGTTCTCACTATCATTTCAAATGTTTGTCCTCCACTTTGAGTGGTCATGACCCAGAGATTGCAAGGGGTAGGTGGAAATGTAACATTTTTCAAAGAGACTTTGAGAAAATCCTTGAATATTTTCTTCTATCCATCTGGTAATATTTACATATGTTGTTAATTCCTGGCTGAGGAGCAAAGCATCTAGCCATTGCTAGCCATAACTTGCAAAAAATACACATTCTGATCTATTTAAAATGAATGTTTGAAAATAAGTGGAATTTTCCTCAAAATGATTCTTCAATTTCAATGTTTCTGCCACATTATCAGCCCACCTACAATTCAAACCCACGGCAGATATTTCCAAAGATTTCTTGAATTTCTTTGCAATAAACAGATAGTGGAGAGTTGTCGCTTAAATGATAATCAAAATTCTTGATTAGTACAGGTATCAGTGGTTATAGGGAGAAGGCAGGAGAATGGAGTTAGGACGGACCAGGGACAATTTTTATTTTACACTTATACCAAACAAAATTTAGCTACAAACCTGTACATCTTTGGAGTGTGAGAGGAAACTGAAGATCTCGAAGAAAACCCACGCAGGTCACCCCCGGAGAACGTACAAACTCCATACAGACAGCACCCATGGTCAGGATCGAACACATGTACTGACTTCACAGCCCAACACTCGGACTTCCATCTGTATATATGTATATAGCACCGCAGAATTGTGCACCTACCCCCCCCCCCCCCCCCCCCCCCCCCCGCCCCCCCCCCCCCCCCCCCCTTCTCCCTTCTGTTTTTTGTTTTTCTGTTTCTTGTTTTTTTGTACTAAATTATATGTATGCACTGAGTACGAGCAGCTTTCAATTTCACTGTACATGTATAGTGACAATAAATGGCATATCTAGAACTGTACAGCACAGGAACTGGTCCTGCAGCCCACAATGTCTGCGCTGAACATAATGCCAAGATAAACTGATAAACTGAACCCAGGTCTCCGGCACTGCAAGCACTGTAAGCCAACAATTCTACCGGAGCACCACCGTGGCCGAATGGCCTAATTTACTCCTGTTCCTTATTAATTCTACCCCTGTTCCTTATCATATTAAAGGTAGCTTAAGGGACATCCAAGACTTTACACACTGGAATATGGGAAGTCGCCCGAGGCATGGACTTCCTATTGCAGTATCTCTAGGTTTGAACAACGTTATATTTCTAGTTGTCAGAAGGTTTATTTTCAAATTGTCCATTGATTTGGAAGACATAGTTGGCAATTTTAAGCAGGTGTATCTCCCCAAACTAATGAGAATATTGTGAGTTAGCAATGATCACTGAAAATTCCAGATCAATAAGTTTATGTTACATAGTACATCTATATCGCTTCCTACTCGTGAGTTTCTTGTACAGGGCGCAATGTTTGAGTGGGCACAATGTTTTAAAATTAAGTCCAACTAAAAGTTTTCTGTCGTATTTTGATTTATCCCATATCACCTATCCTGGAGGATGAACTGTTTAAATAGAAACATAGAAAATATGTGCAGGAGGAGGCCATTCGGCCCTTCAAGCCAGCACCACCATTCATTGTGATCGTGGCTGATCGTCCCCTATCAATAACCCGTGCCTGCTTTCTCCCCATATCTCTTGACTCCACTATCCCCTAGAGCTCTATCTAACTCTCTCTTAAATCCATCCAGTGATGGCCTCCACTGCCCTGTGGTAGGGAATTCCATGAATTCACAACTCTCTGGGTGAAAAAGTTTTCTCTCACCTCAGTCTTAAATGACCTCCCCTTTATTCAAAGACTGTGGCCCCTGGTTCTGGACTCGCCCAACATTGGGAACATTTTTCCCGCATTTAGCTTGTCCAGTCCTTTTATAATTTTATATGTTTCGATAAGAACCCCCTCATCCTTCTAAACTCCAGTCAATACAAGCCTAGCCTTTTCAAACTTTCCTCATATGACAGTCCCGCCATCCTAGGGATCAATCTCGTGAACCTACACAGCACTGCCTCAATCACAAGGATGTCCTTCCTCAAATTAGGAAACCAAAACTCTACACAATACTCCAGATGTGGTCTCACCAGAGCCCTATACAACTGCAGAAGAACCTCTTTACTCCTACCAACCTGCCATTCTGAAAAGGACCCTTCACTCCTACTTCCGGTCTGCCAACCAATTTTCTATCCATGTCAACACCCTACCCCCAATACCATGTGCTCTAATTTTAGTCACCAGTCTCCCGTGCGGGACCTTATCAAAGGCTTTCTGAGAGTCTAGATACACTATATCCACTGGCACCCCTTCATTCATTTTACTTGTCACATCCTCAAAAAATTCCAGAAGATTAGTCAAGCATGTTTTCCCTTTCATAAATCCATGTTGACTTGGACTAATCCTTTTACTGCTATCCAAATGCCCCATTATTACCTCTTTAATAATTGACTCCAGCATCTTTCCCACCACTGAAGTCATGCTAACTGATCTGTAATTCCCCGTTTTCTCTCTCGCTCCTTTCTTGAAAAGTGGGATAACATTAGCTATCCTCCAATCCACAGGAACTGATTGTGAATCTATTGAACATTGGAAAATGATCACCAATGTGTCCACTATTTCTAGAGCCACTTCCCTGAGGACCCTGGGATGCAGACCATCAGGCCCAGGGGATTTATCATCCTTCAGTCCCATTAGCCTACCCAATAATATTTCTCGCCTAATGAAAATTTCTTCCAGTTCCTCTACCCCCTTAGATCCTCTGTCCTCCAGTACATCTGGGAGATTGTTTGTGTCTTCCTTAGTGAAGACAGATCTGAAGTACCTATTCAACTCTTCTGCCATTTCCTTGTTGCCCATAATAATTTCACCCATGTCTGCCTTCAAGGGATCCACATTTGACTTTGCTACTCTTTTTCCCTTAATATATCTAAAGAAGCTTTTACTGTCCTTCTTTATATTCCTGGCCAGCTTCCCTTTGTACTTCATCGTATTGCCCATTTTGTTTCCTTCTGTTGTCCTATGAAAGTTTCCCAATCCTCTGGCTTCCGGCTACTCTTTGCTGTGTTATACAACTTTTTTTTTAGTTTTATTCTACCCCTAACTTCTCTTGTCAGCCACGGTTGCCTCCTACTCCCCTTACAATCTTTCTTCCTTTTTGTAATGAAATGATCCTGCGTCTTCCGGATTATGCCCAGAAATGTCTGCCATTGCTGTTCCACCGTCATTCCTGCTAATATCCCTTTCCAGTCTACCTTGGCCAGCTCCTCTCTCATGCCTTCATAGTCCCCTTTGTTCAACTGCATCACTGCCACTTCCGATTTAACCTTCTCCTTCTCAAATTGCAGATTAAAACTAATCATATTAAGATCACTACCTCCAAGCGGTTCCTTTACCTTGAGTTCTCTTATCATATCTGGTTCATTGAACAACACTAAATCCAGAATTGCCTTTTCTCTGGTCGGCTCCATTATAAGAGGCTCTAAGAATCCATCTCGGAGGCATTCTACAAACTCTCTTTCTTGGGGTCCTGAACCAACCGGATTTTCCCAGTCTACCTGCATATTGAAATCCCCCATCACCACAGTGGCATTACCTTTGTTACATGCCAGTTTTAACTCCTGCTGCAACTTAACCCTACATCTGGGCTACTATTTGGGGGTCTGTAGATAACACCAATTAGTGTCTTCTTGCCTTTACAATTCCTCAACCCATTCCATAGTGACTCTACCTCGTCAGTCCCTATGTCTTCCCTCACAAGGGACTGAATTCCATCCCTCACCAGCAAAGCTACCCCCCTCGTATGCCCACCTGCCTGTCTTTTCTATAGAATGTATAACCCTGAATATTAAGTTCCCAGGCCCGATCCTCCTGCAGCCACGTCTCAGTAATCGTCACAATGTCATATCTACCAACCTCTAACTGAGCCTCAAGCTCATCTACTTTACTTCTTATACTTCGCGCATTCATATACAATACTTTTAATTCCTTACGCATCTCACCTTTCACATCGATCCTTTCTACAAGCTTCCTTTCCCGTTAATTTTGGGGTCATTAACCATCCCTTTACTCTCTACCCCTTTAACTCCATCCTCGACTACCCCATTTGACACCCCACCCCCCTTATTCAGTTTTAAACCACTTGTGTCGCAGTGGCAAACCTGCCTGCCAGAATGCTGGTCCTCCACCTGTTAAGATGCAATCCGTCCCTTTTGTACAGTTCCACTTTACTCCATAACAGCTCCCAGTGGTCTTAGAATCTAAATCCCTGCCCCGTGCACCAATTCCCCAACCACACACTTCGGTCCCGTATATCCCTGTTCCTGCTCTCGCCAGCACGAGGAAATGGAAGCAAACCGGAGATAACAACACTGGAGGTCCTGCCTTTCAGCATTTTTCCGAGCTGTCTAAAGTCACGCTGCAGAATATTCATCCCCTTCTTTCCGACATCGTTTGTGCCGACATGCACTACCACTTCCGGCTGTTCACCTTCACCCTTGAGGATTTTCTGCACTCTGTCCATGACATCCTGGATCCTGGCACCGGGAAGGCAGCACACCATCCTCGAATCCCATCTGTTGCCGCAGAAACCCCTGTCCGTACCTCTCACAATGGAGTCTCCCACTACAATGGCGTTGCCTGACGTTGGCCTCTTTGGTTTTGGCTCAACAGCCCTTTTTGCTTCGCAAGCCAGTCCGCCCGCTCAGTGTGATAACGTCTTCTGTCCCGACAGCTTCTAAGTGGGTGAACCACAAGATGTACAACACCCGGGGACGTTTGCATTCCATGTTTCCCTCCCTTTCTCACCGTCACCCACCTTCTCTCTTCCAGTACCTTAGGTGTAACAATCTTACTGTAGGACTTGTCGAGGAACGACTCAGTTTCTCGGATGAACCTGAGGTCATCCACTTGCTTCTCCAGTTCCAGAACACGGTCCTTCAGGAGCTGTACCTGGATGCACTTCTCACATTTGTAGCAGCCAGAGGCACCAGCGGTGTCCTTGACCTCCCACATACTGCAAGCATCACACTGAATCAGCTTGCTTGACATCTCCTTCTTTCATCTCTCCCTCTCCAGCGTTTTGCGTAGCCTCATCTCCTAAGACTCTCTAGCCAAAGACTCTCGAGCCAAAGACTCACACTTTTCTCACAGGGCAATTCCCGCTCCCTAAGAGCCGTCCTGCTTATATTGACTGATAAATTGCCTTATATACCAATTTACAAAATTGGTATATAAAAACCAAATTCCTCAGTTTTAAACTGTTTTCCACCTCTGACACTTCTAACTATCCTCCCACTCGGGCTAGAGCCAACTAGTGCTTTCTCGTGCTTCTCTTTGTTGCTGTTGCTTCAAAATCCACGGGAGCTCTGAAATCCAAGATGATCAAACTAGATTTAAATACATGCAGTCGTATGATATAGAGATACAGGTCCTTCAGCCCACCATGTTCATGGTGCCCATTTCCCCGCAGTAGATCTGTAGCCTCCTATGCTTTGACAATTCAATATTTGTCCAGATGCTTCTTAAAGTCTTAGGTCATAAGGTCATGTGATATGAGTAGTATTAGACCATTAAGCCATCAAGTCTATCATCTCTGATATATCTCTCCTTCCTAACCACATTCTCCTGCCTTCTCCCCATAACCTCTGACACGTGTACTAATCAAAAATCTGTCTATCTCTGCCTTAAAAATATCCATTGACTTGGCCACAGATTCACCACCTTCTGACTAGAAAAATTTCTCCTCATCTGCTTCCTAAAAGAACGTCCTTTAATTCTGAGGCTATGACCACTAGCCTTAGACTCTCCCACTAGTGGAAAAATCCTCTCCTCATCCAAGCTATCCAAGCCTGAAAGAGCCGTGGCAGTGCCTGCCTCCACCATCTCTCCAGGCAGCATCTTCCAGATTCCAACCACCCTCTGAGTGAAAACAAAATCCCTTAGATTTCCCTCTACACGTATTTCTCAACTTATACCTATGTCTTAGACACCGCCTACCTAGAAAGAAGATTCATACTATCTGTTCTATTCACCCCCTTGATAATTTGATACCCCTCTGTCAGGTCATCCCTTAACTTCCTCTGCTCCATGGAAAACAAACCCAGACTTCATCTCTCATCATTACTGTAATGCTCCAACCCAGTACAAAAGCTTTTCACTGTACCTCGGTTTCCATGACAATAATAAACTAAACTAAACTAAATTAAACTAAACTAAACTAAACTAACATCTCGATGACTCTTCAGCAGGACCTATAGGGGGAAAATAGTTTCCTTTCTTTTTCTTTTTGAAGCAAGTAAGCAAAAAATGGTGTATATGTTTTGTATTGTAGTTCAAAATCATTCTTTGCTAGTTGCTCTTAGTAAAGCCTAGCAACAAGTCTATTCTGGAGCTTGTAGATTACCTGTCTAAGAAAGTCAGAAATATGATCAGAATTAAAAAAGGAAGTTACATGTTTGTTGTAACCTGTACAGTAAGTATCTGATACTGTCTGATGCTGAAAGTTATGTAGAATTAGAACTAGTGAGTATGCGGCCACCTTCGAATTCTAGGTGTCGTTGGCCTTGTTTGGTGAGGTGATAGGCTTCACCAGTTCACAGTGTCTGAAAACAATCTATGACACAAATGATGCTCCAGGATCTAAGGTAACTCAGGGTTTTTCATGAATTTGAAATCGCTTGTGAAAGTATGATGTATCTTTGTAATTCTGTACCTCATCGCAGTGTGGATATTGAGCTGCTATATATATTCATGGCTGAGAGAGAACTTTAGATTCCAGGAGGGGCCAAGGGAATGTTGAGGGCAGGATTAGCTAAAATGTGATTTTATTGAATGGTGGAGCAGAATCTAGGGGCTAAACTGCTTACTCATGCTCCTATTTCTTAAGTCCTAGTATCCTTTTATGCCCCTGTCCCACTTAGGAAACCTGAACGGAAACTTCTGGAGACTTTGCGCCCCACCCAAAGTTTCCGTGCGGTTCCCGGAGGTTTTTGTCAGTCTCCCTAATGGTCGAAAGTGGTTTCCACTTCTTCTATGTTCCAGCGATTATTTCAAAAAATTCAAAGCCGGCCGCGACTAAAATTTCGTTTTAAAAAAATGTTTTAGTCGCAGCCGGTTGGTTGCTAGTTGATGGTGGTTTGCGGAGGTTAGGTGGTTGCCGGAGGTTGCAGGTGGTTGCCGGAGGTTTAGGTAAGATCTTCCACTACCTGCAACCTCCGGCAACTTATTTTTAGTCTCAGCCGGTTTCGAATGTTATGAAATAATCACCGGAACAAAGAAGAAGCGGAAACCACTTTAGACCATTAGGGAGACTGACAAAAACCTCCGGGAACTTCTGGGAACCGCACGGAAACCTTGGGTGGAGCACAAAGTCTCCAGAGGTTTCCGTTCAGGTTTCCTAATTGGGACAGGGGCATTACATTGCACACTGCTGCCAATGATCAGTTTCACCACCCCAATGCCCACATTTTAATGTTGGAAATAAAGCAGTAGAACATGGTGCCACTTGCATGCTGGATCACTAGACTATTTCTGGTCACTTTGCTAATCAGGGATGTGCTTAGGTTTGGCAATACTGTACTGGAATGTTTGTAAAAAAATAATTTCACTGTGCGTTTGACAATAAAAGCACCGTTGTAACATGTTATTTTGTTATGGTGCGAATATCTGCAACAACATGGTGATAGAAATTAATAGGGTCTCATTTCAAAATACTCACTTCTTAAAGGAGTTAATGAAAGAGTCATCATCGAGTCCAGCATGAGAAATGTTGTTTGTTTCTTATCCAGAAGACAAATCTGCTCAGCAGGTAGCCCATCTCGTTTATTATACAACTACACAATGACAGAAAGTAACAAATCACAGAGAGACTAATTACAAGTGGAAAAGGTACCAAACAACCTATTTCCCTTAATGTGACTGACAGCGATGTGACCTGCCGTTCAGTTATTTTGGGGGATATTCTTCAATGAAGTCATTGCATAATCTATTCCTATGAATACAGACTGCGTTCTAAAGGATTTTTATAGCCACTAGTTCAGTTTAGTTTAGTTTAGTTTAGTTTAGTTTAGTTTAGTTTAGTTTAGTTTAGTTTAGTTTAGAGATACAGTGCGGAACAGGCCCTTCGGCCCACCGAGTCTGCACCGACCAGCGATCCCCTTACATTAATAGCCCTGTCCCACGGTAGGAGTTCATTCCAATAGCTCTCCTGAGTTTAAATAAAATCAAATTCGTGGTAAGCACGGAGAATGAACGTAGCGGGTACATCGGAGCTCGGGGACGTCACTTAGTGGCTCGTAACGCTAACGGCAGGTACTCGGGAAGACTCACTAATGGCAGGTAAGCTCGGGAAGACTCGTGAAGATTTTTCAACATGTTGAAAAATGTCCACGAGAGCCCCGAGTACCCACGAGCGGCCAATATCGTAAATCTCCGAGTTCGAATCAGGGCAAACTCGGGAGAGCTCTTGGAATGAACTCGTACCGTGGGACAGGGCTTCAACCCTACCCCACACACAAGGAACAATTTTACATTTTATGCCAAGACAATAAACCTACAAACCTGTGCGTCTTTGGACTGTGGAAGGAATCCGGAGCACCCGGGGAAAACCCACGCAAGTCACGGAGAAAACGTACAAGCTCCATACAGACGTACCCATAATCAGGAACTAACCCAGATGCCTGGTGCTGTAAGGCAGTGGCTCTATGACTACCCCACCATGCAACCCCACGCAAAATATGCCAAGGTCTTAGTTCAGCAGCGATATAATTATTTGAGAAGAGTCTTTGGCAATAGTTTCATAAATAAATTGTCAATAAGGGCACTAATCCTCCTCCCCTGCCTCACAACCACCCCCTCAAAAACCACGGTATCTTTGCAAATTCACTTTATTTTTAAAGCAGTGATAAACTCATAAAACTAAGAAACAGATTCCAGATAGATTTTTATTCTGGCATCATATCATAAAATCCAGATCAATGGTAAAATCAGACTCTATTGATCTGCATTTCAGGCTAGTCATGAGATCATAAGATCATATGCGATAAGGTAGAATTAGGTCATTCAATCATGGCTGATCTGTCTCTCCCTTAACCCCATTCTCCTGCCTTTTCCCCATAACCTCTGACACACTTACTAATCAAGAAGGTGAGGATATAAATCAAGGCAGCAGAGAATTGAATCATAGGAAGACTTTGAAGGTTAGAACATGAAGTGGGGAAATTCCAAGTGTTCTAACTCCATCCACACGTTTGCAGATGACGCCACTGTGATGGGCCGAATCACGAATAATGATGAGATTTGTTCAGGACAACTACTTCACTCTCAATATTAACAAGATGAAGCAGCTAGTTATCAAGTTTAGGAACCCTGGTGAAATACATGCCTCAATCAGCATCAATGGTGGGGAAGTGGAAATAGTTGAGAGCTTCATGTTCTTGGCATTAATATTACCAGTGATACGTTGTGGTATTACCAATGATACGTTGACCACAGCACTGGTCAAGATGACACAACAGTGGTGGGTCTCATCAGTGACAATGATGAGTCGACGTACAGGATGGAGGTGGAGCTGCTCATAGGATGGTGCAAATCCCACAACCTCATTCTCAACGTGGGAAAAACTAAGGAGATGGTGGTTGACTTCAGGAGGGCGGGAAAACAACACCATACACCTCTGCGCATCGATGGAGCTGATGTGGAAAGGGTCAGCAGCTTGAAGTTCCTAGGACTCCACCTGTCAGATGACCTGACGTCCATGACCAACACCACAGCACTGGTCAAGAGAGCCCAGCAGCGACTACACCCTCTCCGAAGACTACGTAAAGCAGGTCTCCCCACTACACACCTACAAACTTTTTATAGGGGGACAATCGAGAGCACATTAACCAACGGCATCACTTCCTGGTTCGGGAGCTGCAAGGCGTACGAACGGCACCAACTAGACAGGATTGTGAAGACCGCCAGCAGGATTATTGGTGCTCTACTCCCTTTCCTGCTGGACATATACAGGAAGAGATGTATCAGCAGAGCCATCTCCATCATCAAAGACCCCTACCACCCATCGCATGACATTTTCTCCATCCTGCCATCTGGGAAGAGGTACAGGAGCATTAGCTGCAAAACCAGCAGGATGCTCCTCAGCTTCTTCCCGCAGGATATAAGACTGATAAACGGACTTTGCCCCCTGCCAAAGTATCGCGCACCAACCACCAACCTGGACAACTGCAGCAGAGCCACTGTCGTGCCGCTGCCAATCGGAACGCCTGTTGATGTTTAGTCGAGAGTAGAGTGTTTAATTTGTTCATGATGATATATGTATTTGTATTTCTATTTATTACTGTACCCTGAATGGACACTGGTTGAGCAACGTTTTTTTTGTTTTCTCTGGGTATGTGAGTACTCAGGAAAATGACAATAAAGATATACTTGATACTTGACGATACAATGACGCAACAGCTAAGAAGGCTCACCAATGCCTCAAATTCCTCAGAAGACTGAGAACATTTGGATAGTCTCCAATGACCCTTACAAACATCTATAGAAGCATCTTACAAAACACAGTATCAGGTTGGCATCACAGCACAGTTAGGGAACACAGTTAAGCCATTTAGAACAGAGACTAGGAAACACTTTTTCTCACAGAGAGTGGTGAATCTGTGGAACTCTCTGCCTCAGAGGGAGGTGGAGGCAGGTTCTCTGGCTGCTTTCAAGAGAGAGTTAGATCGGGCTCTTAAAAATAGCGGAATCAGGGGATATGGGGAGAAGGTAGGAACGGGGTACTGATTGGGGATGATCAGCGATGATCACATTGAATGGCGGTGCTGGCTCGAAGGGCCAAATGGCCTACTCCTGCACCTATTGTCTATTGTCTATTTTCTATTGTCTATCTCTGCCCAAGACCGCAAGAAATTGCAGAGATTTATAGATGTAGCCCAGTTCATCACACGGTCCAGACTTCCCACCATTAACTCTATCCACACTTCATGCATTCTTGGAAAAGCAGTCAACATAATCAAAGACTTGTCCCACCCCAGTCTTTTCTTCTTCTCCCTAGTCCCGTCGGGCAAAGGCACAGAAGCTTAAAAGCCCACATCACCAGTTTGCTTTTACTTACCAAATTGCTTTTTATACATGCACACTAACTTTTACCTGGATCCCTTTACAATTCAGAACTATGCAACCCTTCGCCATTTTGACAATGTTCTTTTTTCTAATTTTTCCTGTCAAAATGGATAATTTCACACATTACATTCAACATGCCAGCTCTTTGCCAATTGACTTAACCAATCTGTTTCCCTTCAAAATCTTCTTCTGTCCTCTTCACACCTCATTTGCCTGCCTACCTTTGAGTCACCAGCAAATTTAGCAACCATATCTGCAATGCCTTTATCCAAATCATTTATATAAGCTGTAAAACATTACGGTCCCAGCACCAATTCCCATGGCATAGCACTTGTAATAACTAGCTAACAAGGAAACTATCAATTTAAGCATATGCTTTGTTTCTGGTTAACTGGTTAATCTATCCACACATAAACGTTAGGTCCTACATTATGAGTTTGTATTTTCCGCAATCATCCTTGATACGACACATCATCAATTCCAAACTATCACAATACCACACAAATATCTTTACCCTTTATTAGACACTTAAAGCCCTGTCCCATGGTACAAGTTCATTCCAAGAGCTCTCCCGAGTTTGCCCTGATTGGAACTCCGAGATTTACGGTAATTGGCTACTCGTCGGTACTCGGGGCTCTCGTGGACATTTTTCAACATGTTGAAAAATCTTCACGAGTCTTCCTGCGCTTACCTGCCATTAGCGAGTCTTCCCGAGTACCTGCCGTTAGTGGTACGAGCCGCTAAGAGACGTCCCCGAGCTCCGACCTACCCGCTATGTTCATTCTCCGTGCTTACCACGAATTTGATTTTTTTTAAATTCGGGAGAGCTCTTGGAATGAACTCGTACCGTGGGACAGGGCTATTAAGAATTTTTTCAAAACACACCCTTCACCAAACCCATGCAGGTTTGCTTGGTTTCCCTGAAATTTTCTAAATGCCTTGCTATAGCTTTAAACATTTTCGCTGTGATAGATGTTAAGGCAAGTGTCCCCATCTTGTTGTTTTCTCCCTCTGTTCCTTTTCAATAAAGGAGTTATGTTTGCTATGTTTCCAACTTACTGGAACTATACCAATTCTGGGAAATTCAGGAATACTCTTTCACCACGTTTATGTTTATCTCAGACTCTGACTTCTTTAATACTTTGGGATCATTTCCATCATGACCTGGAGACTTGTCAGCCAACAGGTCAAATAAATGGCTTTACGCATGTAAGCATCTTGAATTCCTCGAGCCCACCTATTTCCAGATTTACAGCATTTTTTTGGATTTTACTTGTTTCCTCGATTATGAAAGCTGATGTAAAATGCTTGTTTAATCATCTGCCATCTTATTTTTTCCATTTTTATTTATATGACTACTTATCTTTTTTGAATAGCTAGAGCAATTCTTACAATCATTTTATATGTATCTGGCTTGTTTCATCTGATATTCTAATTTCTCCTCCAATTCTATAGTCATTCTTTGCTTTTTATATATTTTGCCTAATCTTCAAATCTGCCACTTGTCTCTGCACATTTTAATGCTTATTCTCATAAATGCTCCTTCATCTTTTCCTAGTTTTCTGTCCTACACGTGCCCTTCAATATTCAGATCCTTTTCTTATATCATTTTGCGAAACCTTTCAAAACAAAAACCTTTCCCACCCCAGTCATTCCCTCTTCTCCCCACTCCGTTCGGGCAGAATGTACAGGGGCTTGAAAATGCACACCACCAGACTCAGGAACAGCTTTTTCCCTTCTGTTATCAGGCTTGTGAATGGTCCTTCCATAAGCTAGGGTGCAGTCTGAATCTCCTCTCCCCCATTGTGGACATTGGACTTTGTCTTTGGAACTGTTGCGCTACAATGCTGAGACAGATATTGTGATAAAAGATACTCTGTGTCTTTTCCTTTGCTCTACCTATTGTACTTGAGTTTGGTTTGATTGCATGGGTGTTTAGTATTATATGACTTGATTGAATAGCATGCAAAACAAAATTCTTTGCTGTATCTTGGTATACGTGACAACAATTAATCAAAACCTAAACATAAACAAATAGGTTTTGGTGGAATTAACTGTTATTACCAGATAATAATAGTATTAGCTGCTAATGGTAATAGTTTCCTTCTACTTGCCATATCTAAACTAGTCATGATCTTAACATAATAATTTGATGTTTAGTTATTATAAATCTACAGAAAACAGAAAACCTCTGGAAATATACAGGGCATCATGGTGGTGCAGCGGTAGAGTTGGTGCCTTACAGCGCCAGAGACCTGGGTTCGATCCTGACTATGGGTGCTGTCTGTACGGAGTTCTCCCCATGACCTGCCTGGGTTTTCTCCAGGATCTCTGGTTTCCTCCCACACTCCAAAGACGTACAGGTTGATAGATTAATTGTCTTTGGTAAAATTGTGAATTGTCCCTGGTGCGTGTAGGATAGTGTTGATGTGCTGGGATCGCTCGTCGGCACGGACTCGATGGGCTGAAGGCCCTGCTTCTGTGCTGTGTCTCTAAACTAAACTAGACTGAACAGTCCGTTAGCATCTTACAGATGTCCGTTAAAATCTTACAGCTTTTGCTGAGACAATTTGTCAAAAGAACTTCAAATGTTGTTACTGTTTCAAGGTAAAAGATGAAAGGCATCCCGTCAAATTTCCATCAAAACAAGTGACCTCCGTTCCTATATCTGGGGAGAGAGGCAATTAATCATTGCTTTCATAAACAATCACCACCCAGTGGCACATGCTGCAAAATTGCTTGTGTATTTCAGACGATAACCTAATTCAGCTCAACCATGGGCATGTTTGCATCTGAAAAGACTGCCAAAGCCACAGTATAGACTTTCTCTATATATTATCCACATTCTCTATATATTATCCAGTTGAGCAAGGTCTGAAGGACAATTATTGTTCATATAACTGTACTGCAGCGCTTGAAGCAACACTCTTGGGAAAGGAAGAAAAAATTAAAGAGAGAAAAGTGCTGATGCTTGGTACAAAGCCAGAATTTTTGTGAGGTTCGAGAAAAAAAAACTAGTTTTAATTTATAATACTGATGAGCCAACATCCTGGTTTTGTCACCTTTCTCAGATTTGTGAAATATTTTTCTGACATTCGCTGGCACAGCACTGACAAGGTTGTAGCTGCATATCTGCAATATCTGTAATAATTTGTCATGGAATTGTCATGTTTGGTATGAATCAGCCGATTCTCCACGCTGTTAAATAGATCACGAACTGGCTTTATCAACGGGCATCTGCTTTTCAGTCTCCTTTTTTACTATTAAATAGGAAAACTTGAAATTGTTGCTTTTGATTAAGCTGTCAACGCCAATTGCCCTAACTTTTTCACCTTCACACCTTTTGAATGAGTTAATTAATCAAGTGTAAGAGATCCTGCAACCTGCTAAGTGTTTTTGATTTGCATTCTTAACAGCATTATTGTATATTTTGTAACTACTGTGCCAGAGCTCATAACTTGGACAACTGGAGCTTCCAATTTACAATTCTGACCTGCATTCAGAAATTAATTGCAAAGTTGTCAACTTCTCCGTTTAATCTCAAAAAAGGAAGGCCAGTGACAATGGGAGATGCTGCTTGGAATTTGCAAAATGTGTTGAATATGATATTCTGTGCGTAGAGTTAAAGCAAATTAAAAATATTTTGAAAAATATTAAAATCCTGTGCGAAAAAGCTATGCACCGATGAGAGGGGAAAGATTTAATTGGAATCTAAGTAGCAATTTTTTCACGCAGAGGTTCGTGGGTATATAAAAACTGCCAGTGCTAAGTTTAGGGTACACAAAAATGCTGGAGAAACTCAGCGGGTGCAGCAGCATCTATGGAGCAACGGAAATAGTCAACTTTATTGGGCCGAAACCCTTCTTCAGACTTCAGAAGTTTAGTGCTGGGGTCGGCAACTTTGTTCTGCATAGGGGCCAGGACGCATGTCTGTGAGCGGATGGCGGGCTGGAGAAACTCAGCGGGTGAGGTAGGCTCATCCAACCCTTGCATGTCTCACCCGGTGAGTTTCTCCAGCATTTTTGTCTACCTTTGATTTTTCCAGCATCTGCAGTTCTTTCTTAAATGTGTTCACAGAAGGTGCGCAGCCGTGCCGGCAGCTTTGCGCAGGATGCGGTGCAGCCAGAGCTCGGCCGCGCTCAGCGCCCAGCCGAGTGATTAAAAATCTGCCTGCGGACCGGATGATTTCAGGTTATGGGCCGCATTCGGCCCGGGGGCCGTAGGTTGCCGACCCCAGGATTAGTGCTTAGTTTTGTTCATTATTGTCACGTGTACAGTGAAAACTTTTTTTGCTGCCTGCTATCCAGTCACCGAAAATACTACATGATTACAATCAGGCCGTCCACAGTGTACAGATACAGGATAAAGGGAATAACATTTAGTCCAGTAAAGTCTGATTATAGATAGTCCAAAAGTCTCCACTGAGGTAGATGGGAGGTCAGGAATAAACGATACAAATATTCAAAGAAATGAACATAGTGCTGCTGGCATTCTATGGATGGCGTTCCTGTAGACTTCCCAGGTAAATAAGATTTTGGTGATGATGAAACTTGTGAAATTAAAGGCAAGTCTTGACCCAGTTGGCAAATTAACTGTGTAAGAAAGAACTGCAGATGCTGGTTTAAACCGAAGGTCGACACAAAATGCTGGAGTAACTCAGCGGGACAGGCAGCATCTCTGGAAAGGAGGAATGGGTGACATTTCGGGTCGAGTCTGAAGAAGGGTCGGGACCCAAAACATCACCCATCCCTTATTTCCAGAGATGCTGCCTGTCCCGCAGAGTTACTCCAGCATTTTGTGTCTACCTGGCAAATTAACTGAATGGCAGGAAGCAGAGAATAACGATGATCAGATTACACTGATAAGACAAGGATCTCAAGTCAACTCAAGTACAATACGTAGAGCAAAGGGAAAGATACAGAGTGCAGAATACAGTTTCACCATTGCCGTGCATCAGTTCCATAGACAAAGACCAATGTCCACAATAGGGTAGAGGTGAGTGACAATACCCGATTAAGGACAGCACAGTGCTGCTGCTGGTAGAGCTGCCGCCTCACAGTGCCAGGCACCCAGGTTCAATCCCAACCTCGGGTGCTGTTTGAGTAGAATCGGCACGTTCTCCCTGTGGCTCCGTGGGTGTTCTGCGGGTGCTCCAATTACCTCCCACATCCCAAAGACATGCGTGAACATTTGATTAACTTGGGTTCATTATTGTAGTTAGTTGTCTGCTGTCAATTAGCAGCAGTGTGGGTGGGTGGGTGGTTGGTAGTAGAAGCTTGTGAGAAAGAATAGATCACAGGGAAATAAGTGAGGGAATGAAATTAATGGCATTCCTCTGAGAGCTGGCATAGTCAATGGGCTGAATGGCCTATTTTGAAGTCGTTGATGGAAATTGAACTCCAGATCAGCCCCTACTGCACCAATGTGACTTTTTCCATATCCACATTAGCCAACTCTACAAGAAATAAACAGTTACTTTCTACCTTTGTGTTATGTGCTCACATATCTGTGAGAAGTTGTCCAAGCTTACACCTTTTCATATTTCAAGATAACTTTTCCACCTTCCAACACAGGCACCAGAGTTGAACGAAACATGGGAGATGAATATCCAGTTACTTGGAAATTATAAAATAGAGTTATAGTGTCATAGAGTCCTAGAGTTATTCAACAGGCCTTCAACTTACTTTATCCACGCTGACCAAGTTGGCTATTAGCCCATGTCCTTCTAATCCCTTCCGATCCATATATCTGTACAAATGTTCTTCAAAAGTTGTAATTCTGTCCATGGTTAGCTTCTTCTGGCAGTTCATTTCAGATATGGACTAACCTCTGAGTGAAAAGGTTTAACCCCCCCCCCACCTAAATCTTTCACCTCTCACCTTAACCCTATGCTCTCGTGTTTTAAAATCTTCTACCTGCGAAAAACCTGTGAGTGTTCACTGTCTCCATGCTCCTCATGATCTTGTGCATCTCAGCCAAAGAAAAATAAATCCCAGCCTACATAGCCTGTGCCGATAACTCAAGCCCACAAGTCCAGAGAACAACTTGTTGAATCTCTTTGGCGCCCTTTCCAACTTAATTACAATGTTCCTATTGCTGGGCAACCAGAACTTCTCATACAACTCATAGAATCATGGAGGAAGACACCACAGAAACATGCCCTTCAGCCCAATCCATCCATGCCATCTAAGATGACCTCTATGAGACATCTTGGATCCTGCCACCAATAATGCAAAACACTATACTGGGGCCTTAAGTTGTGTTAAGTTTAGTTTAGTATAGAGATACTGTGTGGAAACAGGCCCTTCGGCTCACCGAGTCTGCACTGACTAGCTAGCGATCCCCACACATTAACACTATCCTACACACACTAGGGACAATTTACATTTATACCAAGTCAATTAACTTACAAACCTGCACTTCTTTGGAGTTTGGGAGGAAACTGGAGAAAACCCACGCGGTCACAGGGAGAACATACAAGCTCCTTACAGGCAGCACCCGTAGTCAGGATCGATCCAGGGTCTCTGGCACTGTCAGCAATGTAAAGGAGCAACTCTACCGCTGCACCACCGAGTTAATGAATCATTATGGCCCTGTCTGACTTCACCCTACCCAGATGTGTCTCAAAGCCAGAGCACGTATTACAGACCAGACTGTTGCTGCTGCTGCTGTTGCCTCCTCCCCACCTCCCTCCAAATGGTATCCATCAGGGTATATTTGTTTTGGAATGGAATGGGGACAAGGGATCCTTGCCCTCTCTGCCTACTCCCTTTCCTAGTAGTCACCCACAGTACCTTAGGTGTGACCACGTCAGTGTAACTCCTATCTATGAAACATAGAAACATAGAAAATAGGTGCAGGAGTTAGCCATTCGGTCCTTCAAGCCAGCACCGCCATTCAATATGATCATGGCTGATCAACCAAAATCACCGGATGGCATCAACCTGCTGCAGATGTCTGCTGTCTCAAACGCAAGAAGAAGAAGTACCCTGTTCCTGCTTTCTCCCCATATCCCTTGATTCCCTTGGCCCAAAGAGCTAAATCTATCTCTCATTCTCTTGGACGATGCCAAGGCCATCCAGCTGCAGCATCCTCCTGTGGTCAGTCAGGTGCCTGACACAATTCCTACAGGTGTAAATCTCAGGGACATTTTGCAGCCTCCCTGGCTTCCTTAACCCCGCAGGAGGAACACATCAAAGCTCGGCACCCATCGCTACGGCAATAAGATCAAGGAAGAGTAACAAATATAAAACATCTTACCTTCACTTGACTTCACCCGCTGCTCAGCCTTCTTGCCACAACCTCACGAGCCAAAGCTTCAGCACTTACACTCAACAAAACACTTGCACCTCCAACACAGCGCAAGGAGCTGCTTCACTGCGCCACCGCCTTCCTTTAATACACCATTAGGTCCAGTCACTCCTAGACACTATCTATTGGTTTTTAAATCACTCCCACTACTCCTCCTCTCAGCACCTATAAGTGTGGTCTAACCAACTACTTGAATATCTGCATCATGATGTCCCAACTTTTATCCTCATAGAAAATAGATGGAGGAGGAGACCATTTGGCCCTCATTGGTCAATGGTTTCTTAATGAACATGTGTAGCTGGCACAGTGAAATACATTTTTCGTACACAGCTCAGCAAGACTATCCCCGTACATAAGCACAATTCCCCTGGCTAGTACACAGTGTACAGAACAGCCAACCAAGTCCATGTGCTCCAGCTCCTGTTGGCCACAAAGGCCCATTGCAGCCATCTCCTCCTCCATTCTGGTCGCCCCATGAACTGTGGTCCCACTCGAGAGCCCGGAAGGTAAGACCCCCCCCCACGGATCCTCTCACCAGACCCTTTATCCAGCATCCACTGCCGTCGCCGCCTCCTTCCACCCCGTCTCCAATTCCCGATCCACAGAGTGAGCAGGCACCAGGCTTGGTGGCCTCCCCTCTCCGAGCGAGCCAGGCCTGCGGTTTGAATACAGCCGCGGCTCACCAGGCTGAGCCCCAGGCTGCTGCAAGGCCTCCAGCGTCCAACACCCTTCCCAATAAAGGTTGATTTGCCAAATACCTTCTTCACCACACTGTTCACATGAATCGCCACCTTCAGGAAAGTATGCACTTGTCCTCCCAGATCTCTTTGTTCTGGAACACTCACCAGCGCTCTACCATTTACCGTATAAGTCCTGCACTTTGGATATACCATAGTGCCGCAACTCATTTTTCAGTTAAATTTAAGTTGCCATTACTTGGTCTGCTTTTCCAACTGATCTCTGCACTGTAGATCAAATTGTAAACTTATGCCCCTGTCCCACTTAGGAAACCTGAACGGAAACCTCTGGAGACCTTGCGCCCCACCCAAGGTTTCTGTGAGGTTCCCGGAGGTTTCCGTGAGGTTCCCGGAGGTTTTGGTCACTCTCCCTAATGGTCGAAAGTGGTTTCCGCGTAGTCGAGGCTTCTTCTATGTTCCAGCAATTATTCCAAATTATTACAAAACCAAAACCGGCCTCGACTAAAAATCGGTTTCCGTTTGGTCGAAGCCAGTGGAGTGGGGTCGCTATTTACTTACAGGCAGTCGAAGGCCATTTCCTTCGCTGACCAGCCATTTTGATCGGCTCATTGGAGTTTTCAGCAAAGATCCTGTAGGATCCTGTAGGATCTTTGGTTTTCAGGACCTAGAAGATCCGCCGGAAGGTAAAATGCCCGCTAACGTTATTAAACTTCTTAAAACTGTCTTCTCCCCCCCCCCTCTCTCTACCCCCCCCCCTTCTCTCCCCCCCCCCCCCCCCTTCTCTCCACCCCCCCTTCTCCCTCGCCCCCTTCTCCCTCCCCCCCCTATTCTCCCTCCCCCCCTCTCCCTCCCCCCCCTTCTCCCCCCCCTTCTTCTCCCCCCCCTCCCCCTTCTCCCTCCCCCACCTTCCCCCTCCTCCCCTTCTCCCCCTTCTCCCCCCTTCTCCCCCCCCCTTCTCCCCCCCTTCTCCCCCCTCCTTCCCTCCCCGTTGTGTGCGTGTATGTGTGTGGGTGTGTGTGTGTGTGTGTGGGTGTGTGGGTGTGTGTGTGTGTGTGTGTGTGTGTGTGTGTGTGTGGGTGTGTGTGTGTGTGTGTGTGTGTGTGTGTGTGTGTGTGTGTGTGTGTGTGTGTGTGTGTGTGTGTGTGTGTGTGTGTGTGTGTGTGTGTGTGTGGTCGGTAGCAAAGATCCTGTAGGATCTTTGGTCAGTTGATGCAGCTCACGCTTCGGTCAAGGCTTTCCACGCGAGTGACCAAAACCTCTGGTGACTCGTGGAAACCTTGGGTGGGGCGCAAGGTCTCCAGAGGTTTCTGTTCAGGTTTCCTAAGTGGGACAGGGGCATAATCCTTCTTCACTCTCCATTACACCACCAATTTTTGTTTCATCTGCAAATTCACTAATAATGTTAACCCCAATGTCATACAAATCATTAATGAAGATAACAAATTCCAATTGTATCAACACTGCGGAGGTCCACTGGTCACAGGCTTCCCATTTGTAAAACAGCCCTTCACAACTATCCTTCAATGTATTGCACAAAGCCAAATTGAAGTTTACAAACGTTTTTGTTCAGTAAAATTGAACTAAAATGTTTGCACCAGTATCGTTATATGAATCAGAATAAGGCATAGTTAAGGGCCTGTCCCACTTCCCCGAGTTACTCACAAATTCTCCCGAGTTTTCCACTTGATTCAAACTCGGAGAATTACGGTAATAGCCAGCCGTAGGTACTCGGGGCTAATTTTTTTAAACTTGTGGACATTTTTCAACATGTCACGAGTCACAGGCCTCCATTCTGAGAAGCAACCTTCCACCATCACCCTCTGCTTCCTTCCATGGAACCAATTTGCTATCCATTCATCCCTTCTTCGACCCGAAATGTCAGCCATTCCTTCTCTCCAGATATGCTACCTGCCCTGCTAAGATGCTCCAGCATTTTGTGTCTACCTTTGATTTAAACCAGCATCTACAGTTCTTTCCTACACATATGGAATGGTCTATGTTCAATGGCTGTTGTTTAAAAAAATGACACCTAGTTTATTAATGTCCTTTCAGAAAGGAAACCTACCGCTTCTACCTGATCCAGTTAATATCTTATGAACAACAAAGGATGGACAATAAATGATGGCTTCACCAGTGATGTCCACATCCTATAAAAAGATTGTCTGTGAACATTGGCTCTGCTACCTGCAAGCCAATGATATGAAATTATTCCAAAATTATTAATTGGTTGGCAGGCCATATCTCCACATTTGTGCCATACCTTGACAGCCAACTGGCCCCATGCGAAAAGCCAATTTCATGCCACTTGCCTTGGTCATCAAGTACGTTTTGTGGGGAGCCAGACTAAAGTTGGGTAATGTGATGTGCAGTGCTGCAAGCAATCAATTAGTTGTAATGGGTTTGAGGGGTGATGTTCCTTCTAGTCCCACAGCATGGGATCTTGTTAAATATCAAAACATTTACTTTTACAGATGTGATTTATCAAGAGCAGTTGAGAATCTTCAGCAATGGAAAAGTAACCCGTGAATAATTTGTAGACAATCCCTTAGAATAGACATTAGATCCTTCAGTGACACATTGGGGTGCACACCACTCAATGTTAAATTAACATGTTGCATGCATATTTGTCTCAAAGTACAGAACACAACACAGACTATCCATGTAGACATAAAGAACAGCAGGTGGCGGTTAATACACAAAATGTCACAAAATACTGGAATAACTCAGCAGCTCTGGAAAACATGGATAGGTGATTTTTCGGGTTGAGACCCTTCTTCAGACAGTTCTCTCGAGATGCTGCCTGGCATGCTGAATTACTCCAGCACTTTGTGTCCGTTTTTGTGTAAAGCAGCATCTGCAGTTCATTATTTCTGCAGACTAACATGTACCACTTCGTCTCCCAGGCTGTCAAATGAAATTAGTTGAACTTCACATTGTTTTGTAAAGTTTCACAGAGTGAATATCAAATGGCCTTGTACTGCATTTTGTCCCCAGTAGCTTGACAGCATAACAGCCAGAGTGAATGATCTTACAATCTACTCCCTATGTGCTCTGATGGACAGGTCCCAGAATGCTTTATAACGAGGGCTTCAGTGATGACTTTATTTTTCTCTTTCAAGCTGCCAAGTGTAGCTGTGTGTTCCCAGGGTTTTGACACCTTGTAAAGTCATTTTACTGCACTCAGATACATTGAGACAGATGGTGTGAAGAGATGCAGAGGATGATAGAAGAGGAACTTGCCAGATTCCGATGTGTGTTAGCTACCTTGAAGTTCCAGGAAAGAGAACAGGAAATTATTTTTACAAGTTTGTTTCAAAACAGTACGCTGCAGGACACTGCCACCAACAACCAAAACATTACAACTCCAATCAAATCTTTCTAGCCACATATTAACACGTTTAAAGACATTTTGCACAGAGCACAGTATCGTCTGGTGAGGGTTTGGCTGTGGGCACCAGCCCAAGCATTCGCTAATCTACACACTGTTATCTTTTTATTTATAACTTTAATGCCAATCTCCATTGGACACTGACCCTGACAGCTGTCACATCTCTCCCTGTGTTGCTTTACAGCAGGCCATCGTGTTCAGCTACACAGGTGATTTACTTCCCCTTTTTTTTCACATTTCTTTAATAAATTTCAACATTAAGGAACAGCTCCCATTCCCTTTTCACTGAGATGTTGATATAATGATAGCTGCTACACATACAGATGTGCAGGCTTTTATGTGACACAATAGAATTGAACAAAAATTTTCTTCAGAATCGGGGCAGTGCATTTCTGGGATGGGGTTTGCCTGACACAGAGATACGTTCCTGAGTTACTGAGTTTTCAAATCGTCTAAAAGGTGTTAAGGTCGGGCACAAGTAGGTTGCCTCAATTTTCACCACTCTATTACCCAATTTACTGTTAAATTTCAGCCTATATGCAGAAAAGTTGGAACTCTTGAGGGAGGGGGATTGGTTGGTTATCTAAAATTGGAGAATTAAGGTAGCACAGTAGCGGTAGAGTTGCTACCTAACAGTGCCAGGGACCCAGGTTCAATCCTGACTAAGGGGGCTGTCGGTATGGAGTTTGTACATTTTCCCTGTGACCACATGGGTTTTCTCAGGGAGCTCCAGTTTTTCCCTCCCACACTCCAAAGGCATGCAGGTTTGTAGGTTAATTGGCTTCAGTTAAAAAAATGTACATTGGCCCTAGTGTGAAGGATAGTGTTAGTGTACAGGGTGATCGCTGATCGTCATGGGCTTGGTGGGCCAGAAAGTCCACGCTGTATCTTTAAAGTCTAATTCAAAGTTCATATTTCCACCAAACCCCTTCTTTACGACCCCCCCCCCACTCTTCTGTGCTCCACCTGGACTTACATCTACTTCTCCCCTTTCCACCCACATTCCTTCCTCTAGCTTCATAATTTGCAACTCTTCAATTCTTTTAACTCACACCTTCTGGCTTTTCATCCCTGGCCTTTGTTCAACCACCTGCCTATCAACCCCCCCCCCCCCCCCCCCCCCCCTCTCCCCCCTCACCTGTATGCACCCATTACTCTGCCCCTCCACTCTTCCAGCTTTCTTCTCCCTCACCACAATCGATCATTTTTTAGTTGCAGGTCTAGTCGAAGCCGGTTTTCTTCATAGTCGAGGAAAGTTTTCAACAAATGCGTGGGAGGTGGTAGGAGGTTGCAGGTCACCTCGGCCTTGATTTTTTTTTGGGTGGCGGGCAAGGTCACCAGAGGTTGCTGTTTAGGTCTCCTAAGTGGGACGACATTGTTTGCTCTTATCCTCTCAGATTCCTGTTGCCTCAAGATCTCTCTCAGTTCTTGTACCTCGGTCAAATTTGTTTTCATGTGTTTTCAATTTCCTCTTCATTTTTTCTAAACTTTCTTCACTAATTCGTCTTTTTTCTTTTTCTTCGCACACTATATATCTCACGCCTTTCTATCCTTTACTATCGAATTTATTTTTCTTATTCTCATCTTTCTTTATTATAACAAAAAAATTAAGAAGCTGTACATAAAATGTATTATGAAAGTATATATTAGGCACTTTGGTGCCATATGATTGTACTTACTTCTAATAAAATAAAATATTAAAAAAAAAAAAAAAAACATTTCATCTTCTTATTCTTCCTCGCAAATTGTAACGATTCATATTTCTCAGAATGAAATGCCACCTGGCACCAATCTGCCCAATCTCCCTGAAGTTCACTACGTTTTCCCATCATTGTTCACTATGTTTCCAAATGGTGCATCATCTGCAAATCGTGTCCTGTGCATCCAAGCCCATGTCATCAGTATGTGTGAACAAAAGCATTGTTTGCTTTTTTTAGTTTAGAGATACAAGCTAGAAACAAATCCTATGGTCCAGTCCACATCAACCAGCGAACCCCACACATTAACACTGTCCCTCACACACTAGGAACAATTTACATTCATGCCAAGCCAATTAACCTACAAACCCGCCATGGGGAGAAAGTACAAACTCTGTACAGGCAGCACCAGTAGTCAGGATCGAACCTGGGTCTCTGGCGCTGTAAGCACTGTAAAACAGCAACTCTACCACTGTGCCACCGTGCCGCCCTAAAGTGTACACCCTTGTTCTAGCCCTGTCACCTAGCGATTATCACTGTGTTTCTCTAGTCCAACAAACACCTTTCATTCACCAACTAGGTGCAGTCCTGACCTACCATCTATCTACACTCAGCCTATCTTTAATTGGACTTCACTGAACTTTATCTTGCACTAAACATGATTCCCTTTATCCTGTATCTGTACACGATGGACAGCTTGATTGTAATCATGTATAGTCTTTTCGCTGAATGGAAAGCACGCAACAAAATAAAGCTTTTCACTGTACCTCGGTATACGTGACAATAATAAACTAAACCAATAAACTAAACTAAAACCAATCATATAAAGTCCTGGAGGAACTTAGCGGGTCGGGCTGAAGAGGGGTCCCGACACAAATTCTCATATGTCCATTCCCTCCGCTGATGCTGCAAGACCTACTAAGTTTCTCCGGCACTTTATGTTTTGCTGTTTTGCTCCAGATTCCAGCATCTGCACTTTCTTGTGTCTCCCTTTCATTAATCCTGATGTTTTGGCATCAGGCTCACCAGGTGTTAATTGCCACATTCCCATTGACACAGTGGGTACCTGATGTTCCCTTGCTCCCATAAATACCCCAGGATCCTGGTTCCTGCGTACCAATTAATCCAGTGGGGCACTGCTCTGCAAGCTTTCTTTAACATACTGGAAACCTAGTTTCTTCGGTACTTTTAAACTTGCTGAGGAACTGTTTCTCAACCTCCCTGGAAACTCATCTGATTTCATTTCCAGCATTCTCTTAAAACTCACTGCGGCCCCAATTCCACATCCCCTTGTAAATCACTGAATTGTATTGCCCGACTTCCATTTAAACACTTTGGGAACTCATTTCCCACACTCCCGGTAAACTTTCCAGTTTTATTGGAATATTTGTTATATTCCTGTATAACATCCAAGAAAGATCAAATAAAAGTGTGAAGGCATTAATATAAAATATAAGCATAGAACAGGAACGGGTCCTTTAGCCGACAATGCCTGTGCCGAACATGATGTCAAGATAATCTAATCTCAGCTGCCCGCATGTGGTCCATATCCCACACCCCTGGCAGTGCCACCCCTAGCACCCACTACCCTCTGCATAAAAACTTACCCCCCACATCTTCTTTAAACTTTGCCCCTCTCATCTTAAAGTTATGCCCTCTAGTCTTGGAGATTTAATGGGAAATTAATTGGAATAACATCCAAAAGACTGCAAAATCTGCCTTTCCATCAATCCAAAATTCCTGAGAGTGACCGATTAACAGATTTTTCCTGCACTCCCTGTTTCTGTTACTCCACTAATTTTTTACCCATGTTATTTCAATCCCTTTGATTCTATAGCCATCAATCTTGGTGACAAGCCCAGTATATGGCACCTTATCAAACTGCTCTCTTTTACTGACAGCTCACACTATTGTAGCAGCCTTCCCTCCGCTCTCCAGGCGTTCACAGCCAAGGATTGCTTTTCCGCCTAGTTGCAGCCTACCACAACTCTCTATTGCTTTAATATCCTTGACGTTCCTCACCCACTGCTCTGGCACTGCCCCTCTATCCCCAAGATAGACTGCCATTAATATTCATTAACTCCCTTTGCCACCAGCTCCGTGGTTGAAATGTTGCCACATTTTGCTCGCTGGAGCTATGCATCTTGCAGTTTCAAAAAGTTAAAAGTTAAAGGTTAAATATGATGAGTAAAAATAAACCTGTGCATCGTCTTGCATTTAGCGATCATTGCCGTGTCAATATTAAAATGATTGCAACAGCACACACTTCCTGTAACGCACCTTCAACACACCTTCTTTCCATCACACATTATTTCTCACACTTTTCTATCACACTGCATTCATTGGATCAAAATTAAACAGCAGTAAATTAAGTAGTAAATGTACAAAACATAAACAGGAAAGCAGCTAAAAATTCCATTCAGCAATTCCGAAGAAAACATACACTAAGAATGGCCAAGGAATCAATTAAGCCAATAAATTGCAGCATGGTATATGCTAGCCTCACCAACATGTATGTTGCATTAAGGGCGGGGGGAGGGAGAATTGGCAGGTGTAGTGGCAAATATTATTCCCCCACCCACAGTAATAATCCTTAACCAATGTTAAACAGAAATATCATGCATTCCTACACTCTGCAGATATGGTAATGAACAAATAACAGGACAGAGATTTGGCAGAACTAGGCCCTGGATCAACTTTTGCTCTGCATAACATTATATATCTTCCATGGGTAGGGTTTAGGTGACTTTCTTATCTTCTGCCAGGAATTTTATTAAAAGGAACGGGCTTGCGAGACCTATGCATGAGGCAGTTAAAAGTCAGCAAAGTTGATGCGGTGCTTAGATCACACATAGATTAGAGCAAGTAAAGTTCACTGTGTTTCCTGTCCAAAGAAGGAATCAGTGAATAAATCACAATCTTACAACTCCCATACAGCAAGATGCTCACCCGTTTTTACAGGTTCCTTAGCTTTCACAGGAGAGATATGAAGATGTAGAATGCACAATACTATACAATACAATATTTATTGTCAGTTGAACCTCAGTGAGGCTCAAATGAAACTCTGTTTCTACAGCCGTACAAACAAAAATGATTCCTACTAGACACACAACCAACCATTCACACAAACATCCATCACAATGAACCTCCTCCTCACTGTGATGGAAGGCAAAGTATTTTCTCTCCCCTGCTCTCCATTATTAAAAAACTGGAAATTACTAAATGGCCATCACTTGCTGCAGAGAGAAGGCATCGATGTAGATTGCGTAGGAAGGAAGAGCAGATGCTGGTTTAAACCACAGATAGACACAAAATGCTGCAGTAACTCAGTGGCACAGGTAGCATCTCTGAGAGAAGGAATGGGTGACGTTTTGAGTCATAGAAACATAGAAACGATAGAAACATAGAAATTAGGTGCAGGAGTAGGCCATTGGCCCTTCGAGCCTGCACCGCCATTCAATATGATCATGGCTGATCATCTAACTCAGTATCCTGTACCTGCCTTCTCTCCATACCTTCTGATCCCCTTAGCCACAAGGGCCACATCTAACTCCCTCTTAAATATAGCCAATGAACTGGCCTCAACTACCCTCTGTGGCAGAGAGTTCCAGAGATTCACCACTCTCTGTGTGAAAAATGTTCTTCTCATCTCAGTTTTAAAGGATTTCCCCCTTATCCTTAAGCTGTGACCCCTTGTCATGGACTTCCCCAACATCGGGAACAATCTTCCTGCATCTAGCCTGTCCAACCCCTCTGCAGTCCCTCTATGGCAATAATGTCCTTCCTCAGATTTGGAGACCAAAACTGTACGCAATACTCCAGGTGTGGTCTCACCAAGACCCTGTACAACTGCAGTAGAACCTCCCTGCTCCTATACTCAAATCCTTTTGCTATGAAAGCCAACATACCATTCGCTTTCTTTACTGCCTGCTGCACCTGCATGCCTACCTTCAATGGCTGGTGTACCATGACACCCAGGTCTCGCTGCATCTCCCCCTTTCCCAATCGGCCACCATTTAGATAATAGTCTGCTTTCCCGTTTTTGCCACCAAAATGGATAACCTCACATTTATCCACATTATACTGCATCTGCCAAACATTTGCCCACTCACCCAGCCTTTCCAAGTCTCCTTGCAGTCTCCTAGCATCCTCCTCACAGCTAACACTGCCCCCCAGCTTAGTGTCATCCGCAAACCTGGAGATATTGCCTTCAATTCCCTCATTCAGATCATTAATATATATTGTAAATAGCTGGGGTCCCAGCACTGAGCCTTGCGGTACCCCACTAGTCACTGCCTGCCATTGTGAAAAGGACCCGTTTACTCTTACTCTTTGCTTCCTGTTTGCCAGCCAGTTCTCTATCCACATCAATACTGAACCCCCAATGCCATGTGCTTTAAGTTTGTATACTAATCTCTTATGTGGGACCTTGTCAAAAGCATTCTGGAAGTCCAGATACACCACATCCACTGGTTCTCCCCTATCCACGCTACTAGTTACATCCTCGAAAAATTCTATAAGATTCGTCAGACATGATTTACCTTTCGTAAATCCATGCTGACTTTGTCAAATGATTTCACCACTTTCCAAATGTGCTGCTATCCCATCTTTAATAACCGACTCTAGCAGTTTCCCCACTACCGATGTTAGACTAACTGGTCTGTAATTCCCCGTTTTCTCTCTCCCTCCCTTCTTAAAAAGTGGGGTTACGTTTGCTACCCGCCAATCCTCTGGAACTACTCCAGAATCTAAAGAGTTTTGAAAGATTATTACTAATGCATCCACTATTTCTGGAGCTACTTCCTTAGGTACTCTGGGATGCAGCCTATCTGGCCCTGGGGATTTATCGGGCTTTAATCCATTCAATTTACCCAACACCACTTCCCGACTAACCTGGATTTCACTCAATTCCTCCAACTCCTTTGACCCGCGGTCCCCTGCTATTTCCGGCAGATTATTTATGTCTTCCTTTGTGAAGACGGAACCAAAGTAGTTATTCAATTGGTCCGCCATATCCTTGTTCCCCATGATCAACTCACCTGTTTCTGACTGCAAGGGACCTACATTTGTTTTAACTAATCTCTTTATTTTCACATCGAGACTCTTCTTCAGACTGATGTCAGTCGAGACTCTTCGTCAGACTGATGTCAGGGGAGAGGGAGATACATAGATAAGGATGTGCAAAGAAAATGTAGAATAGATCATTTTTAGCTGGGAGAAAGTAACAACAAATCAAACAGAGATAAAAATGTAGTCGCAGACAGTAAGATTAGATGGAGAAATGGAAAGGGGGGATTGAGAGAGAGGAAAAGCAAGGTAGAGAACATGGATAGGACAGGGGAGCGCGCTTCCAATCTGCGCCCCCAGCAACAACTCAATGCTTAGACGCTTAGCACTGATACACCCAGTTCATCTTGAAATATCCAGTCAATTGGATAACCAATCTGGGCAGGGCCTCGAACTTCTAGTTTTTATTTTTTTATGGAATAGTTTTTTAGTTTTTATCAGCAGCTGCAGCTGCAGCTACTAACTACGACCAAGTTTTACGGGCCTTTAACCTAGAGGAGAGGGCCTTTAACCCAACCCTAGTAGGGCCTCTGTTGTGTTTCGGCTGTTGTAATAACTGAAGCCTTACACATTGATAAAGGTCTAAAGACTTAATTAACGCCATAGCATATATAACTTCATAGCATGCCTTTCTAATTCTAAAGGGAACTGGCAGGGAGGGTTACTGTAAAAGCAAGTGGGCGTAACTACAAAAGTATGACTCATAACATGAGTGTCACTGATCTACATCCTCCCACTTAAAGAATCAATAACATGACAAACCCATTCACTAAGTAAGGCATGCATAGCAATTGATAATAAACTGGAGGAAAGTCAAACATGGTCCGGGTACTTCATAACAGGTCTACAAACATGACCAGCACGTGTACAATAGAGACCATCTCCGTTCTTTCCCCCCGGGGAGAGGGCAGGTGGCTTCACAGGTGAGGGAGCTGGACCAGCATTCCTGGAGACTAAGCAGGAGACTGTGGCGCAGGCGGAGACGTCACGGCCAGAGGAGCCGTTGCAAACATGGATTGTTGTGCTGGTAGAGATATAGGAGCGCCGCTAGATGCAGACAAAAGTGTACTTGTACGGGCCGGATAACATGGAGGAACTGGTTCGTTCACAGGCAGGATACGTTGTCTGTTACGCCTGTAGGTGCCGCCATCAGCACTGATGATATACAAGCGTGGCTCTGAGGCAATTCCAGAAATCACTCCAATATGGTCGCCTTTGTCAGTCTGTAAACGGACCGCCTGGTCAGTGGTGGCAGTGGCCGACTTGTTTTGTCAAACCATTGTTTTAGAATGTCACGCTTCTGTTGTAACCTTCGGGAGATGTTGCGCATGTTGAGCAGATCCAAGAATACATCGGATTTAGCTCTGTATGAACGTTCCATGAGATGTTTAGTACTTTTGACAGCTCATTCAACCAGCCCATTAGACTGTGGATATTCAGGGCTGCTGGTGATGTGGCGAAAATTCCAGCATCTATCAAACTCCCTGAAGTGTTGGCTGGTGAATTGACTGCCATTGTCAGTTAGCAGTCTGCCCAGAGATCCGTGGACTGAAAAGTGGCGAGATAACTTCGAAATCACTCAGCTGGAAGTGGAGCTGCTAAGAAAATCTATGTCAAACCATCCTGAATATGAATCAACGAGTACCAGGTACTGCTTGCCATGCCAATCAAATATGTCAGTTGCGACTGTAGATCACGGGAGCGCAAGTACCGGATGTGAAAGAAGTGTTTGCTTTTGTTGGTGAGGTGCCAAATTATTACACACTGCACAGGATGCCACATTCTCGGTGATGTATTCGGCCATGCCAGGCCAGTAAAACATGTTTCTTGCCCGTAAGACAGTAGCTTCAGCGCCTGGGTGCCCTGCATGAACAGCGTTAAAATGCTGGTTGTGCAGCAAAGCAGGGACCACAGCCTTGTGTCCTTTTACAATAATGCCATCCTGGAGCACTAGTTCATCACGGATGGCAAAGAAAGGCCGGACTGGCAGCAGAATGATGTAGTGTTTGTCTGGCCAGCCGCGATTAATGACGGAGGTAAACGACAGTAAAGTACTGTCAGCAGAAGTGTGGGTAACCAAGTCCTCCATAAAAGACGAGGGAATAAAAGACACAGTCATTACCAGAAAGTCATCCATCGAGAGCAGATCCTCGCAGGTCTTCTGGGGTGCACGGGAGAGAGTGTCAGCCAGGTGCATATCCTTACCGCGTTTGTGGATCAGAACGATGTCATATTTTTGAAGTTGCAGCAACATCCGCTGTAGGCGTACAGGAGAGGCGTGGATTGGTTTGTTGAAAATGCTAATCAGAGGTTGGTGGTCAGTTTCAATTGGGACTGTGTGACCAAAGAGAAAATCGTTGAATTTCTTGCAGGCAAAAACAACCGCGAACAGCTCTTTTTCAATTTGGGCATAACGTTGTTCTGTGTCAGTCATGGTACGCGAGGCATAGGCAACAGGCTTATTGCCATTGCCATCATTCTGAAGACATGCTGCGCCCCGCATGTGTTGTGAGGCATCACAAGTCAGTGTAACCGGTAGTTTAGGAGCAAAGTAAGCCAGAGTAGGAGCACTAGACATCTGCTGCTTAAGTGTGTCGACCGCTTCTGTTGTTGCACGTGCCAAGTCCAATCTGTATCTTTGTGTGTAAGTTGGCCCAAAGGCACTTTTGCTCCCAATGCTTGCTAGACTCTGTTCTACAATCTTGTTGGGACCCTATCCAAAGCCCACAAATGATTGATCTGCTCCGACTAGTGAAGTGATGAAAACCAATGGGAAAACTGCAACGTGGCGCCGATTTCTACACTCGCGATCGGGAACAGCTCAACATCCTTAATCGTAAGCTTGTGTTTGGGCGTCCGTTGAGATCCCGGACGAGCCCCCAATATAAATATGCTCTTCTCAAGTTTAATCCCCTAGTCTAGTTCAGTAAATACCACTGAGTCAAACACTGGAACAACTAAACTTTATTTTTAGATTGTACAGCAAATTCCCCTATACGATACCTAAAACTGAAGCCACAGATGGAATTATTTTATGAGACAAATGACACACCAGGTATTTTGGCCTCTTTATTATGGGAATCTTTTAAGGCCTTTATTAGCGGTTCTATTATCTCATATCAAGCGTATCAAAATTTTAAAAAACGTTGGAACAATTGGAATTAGAAGAACAGATTAGACAGCTTGATTTAGAAAATGCTACCGATCCTTCTATTGACAAACACAAGATAGCAGTATTAAAATTTAAGTTAATTCAAATTCTCTCTGCAAGAGTTATCAAGCTATTTCAATAAACTAAGCAAAAAAACTTTGAATTCGGTGACAAACCGCGCAAACTTCTGGCCCGTCAGTTGAGAAAAATGGAAAAAGATCGTACCATTCAAAATATTAGATCAGAAAAAGGTGAGCTGTTTACACTCCCTAAAGATGTCAATGAAAGATTTTTACAATTCTATCAAAATTTATACACATCTAAAACTTCAGTAGAAACAATAAAGATTAGAAACTTCCTTGACAATTGCAATCTTCCGTCACTTAACACGGCGGAACGTGAAGAACTAGGAGCACAGATTACAATAAAAGACATTGAAGAGACTATTAAATCACGGAATTATGCTAAAACGCCAGGCCCAGATGGGTTTAGTAATGAATTGTATAAAAAATGTCATTAATTAATCTCTCCTCGTTTACAAGCCCTTTAGATACACGTATTTAAAGAACAGACATTACCACAAACTTTAGCTGAATCAATTATTACACTGATACCCAAAAAAGATAAAGATCTTGAAGAGCCAGGATCCTATAGAGCAATAGCTCTTTTAAATACAGACCAGAAAATATTAGCTAAAACCCTGGCAAGAAGACTAAGTAAGTGTGCTAGTAAACTAATACACCCTGATCAAACTGGGTTTATACTATGGAGTCATTCAATAACTTGAGAAGCTTGTTTAATATAATGTACTCATACAGAATGATAAACAAAGACTTATCAATTATTTCTTTAGACTCAGATAAAGCATTTGATCAAGTAGAATGGGAATATCTCTTCCTGTATTGCAAAAATTCCAACTAGGAGAAAACTTTATTTCATGGATAAAGTTGTTAAATAACAATCTGTCTGCCAGAATACTGACTAATCAAGCACTCTCACCTAAATTTCAATTATCCAGGGGCAATAGACAAGGGTGGGCATTATCAGCACTGTTATTTGCCCTTGCGATAGAACCCTTAGCTGAAAATATAAGAGTGCATCCGAGCATTCACGGCTATAATACTAAATATTCTAATAATAAGATATCGTTGTAAGCAGACGATGTACTATTATATATTGCCAACTCCCAAGTCAGTACCTCAAATATACTAAATCTTATAGAACTATTTGGCTCCTTTTCAGGGTGTAGAAAAAACTGGAGCAAAGGTGAAATTATGCCGATAAAACCTCGGAAAAATTTAAATATCTTGGAGTTTACGTGACTAGAAAATATTCTTCCTTATTTCAAGCAAATGTTTCACCATTAATCACCAAATTAAATGCCCTTATTCAATTTTGGAAAACACTTCCGATTTCCCTCATAGGTAGAGTAAATGCCATAAAGATGATTTTCCTTCCACAAATCCTGTACTTATTTCAATCATACCGATTTTTCTCCCTAAAAACTTTTTTAATAAACTCGATTACAAACTTTATCTGGGATTATAAAACTCACAGAACTCACAAATGACATTTATGCAAACCTAAAGAAATCGGCGGACTGGCTTTCCCTAATTTTCTTTTCTATTACTGGGCAACTAATATTAAAAATTTAATTTATTGGATGGATGATCCATGCCAACAAGTAAACTGGTTAAAAATGGAGAGGGAAGATTGTTTGCCTTTCAATATAGGCGCGATTCTTCTCTCTCCAATAAATCTGAAGAAATCAACGTTTGAGAAAAAGTCCGACAATCCATAGCACCTTACGAATCTGGAAACAGGTGAAATCAACCCTTAAATTTATCTCTCCTCTTACCAATCGCCAATAATCCCTTGTTTAAACTGTCTACTTTAGACAAGGCGTTTGCACAATGGGAAAGTTTAGGAATTAAAAAGCTGGGAGATATTTATGAGTTGGGGACTCTCCTCTCGTTTCAAGAATTACAGTCGAAATATCATTTGAAAGGTAGTCAATACTTCAGATATCTTCAAATACGAGACTATGTGAAATCACACACCCAAGACTGTCACTCTATGAGCAGATATACGAGATGAATGCATGAATAGAAAGTCGGATTCAAATAAGTTAATATCGTATCTTTATAATACCCTTTTAAATTTACATATCCCATCGTCCGAAATAATTAGGCGAGCTTGGGAAGACGAATTGGGTCTAACAATTTCAAAGGATAGTTGGGAGGAAAGTCTTCTATATATACACTACTGTTCTCTTAATGTTAGGTACTCGTTAATACAATTTAAAATACTGCATAGACTTTATTATTCAAAGTCTAAATTGAATAAGATCTTCCCAAATGTCTTCCCTATTTGTGATAAATGTCTCCTCCAAGAAGCACCAAGCCTTGCGGCACCCCACTGCTCACTACCTTGGATTTGGAGGATGTGGGAGTCGTCGAAGGAGAAGTCGAAGGAGAAGTTGTTAAGAATAAGGAGCAGCTCTGCTAGGTGTAGTGTTAGCAGAGGGAAATTGGCTGGTTCTGCGGTCTTGGAAGAAGAACCGAGGGCTTTAAGACCTTCCTGGTAGAAGATGGAGGAGTCGAGTGACTGAACAACCTTAATAAAGATGAGGGAGTAGGTGGCTGGAAAACGGAAGTTATTGAGAGACGAAGCACGTGAGGTGTCTTGGACACAGGTAGGGAGGGATTCGACCAGGGGGGATAGGATGTAGTCGAGGTATGTGGAATTTAATTCAGTGGGACTGGAACAAGCAGAAACAATGGGTCTGGCAGGGCAGTACTGTTTATAGATTTGTGAGAAAATAAAACTGAGCCGTGCAGGGCTGGGTAACGATAAGGTTGGAGTTTTTTTTTACCAAGGGGGGGGGGGAGGGGAGTCAGTCCACCCCACAACAGAAGGGCAAGGAGTTGTACAGTTTGATAATGGAAGGAAAGAAGGATATCCTGTGGCTTTCTGTCCTGCAATCTTGGTGGAATCACTGTTTGCTGAAGGCACTCCTCAGGTTGACCAAGGTGTCATGCAGGGGGTGAGCTGTAGTGCCCAAGATTGAGGAGCATCCACCCCACCAAGACTACCTCCCATGAATCCAACACCACCCCCAGGATGGAGCCAGCCTTCCTGATGAGTTTGTTGATCCTGTTGGCGTCTGCGGCCTTCGCCCTGCTGCCCCAGCACGTGACAGTGAAGAAGATGGCACTGGCTACCACCAATTGGTAGAACATCCGCAGCATCTTTCTGCAGACTTTGAAAGAGCGGAGCCTTCTCAAAAATTACAGCTGGCTCTGTCCCTTCTCCTACAGGGCCTCAGCGTTCCTGGACCAGTCCAGTTTACTGTCCAGGTATGAGCTATGAGTATGAGCTACTCCAGCAAGGGACCATGTAGTTCCTCCGAGAAGCAGACGGCACCAGAGTTGGAAAATGCCACTCAAAATCCCCCAGTGTCTTATCAACAGTGGCTGGTTGGAGCTTAGGTGAAGAATATGTCTGTGGTATTGCTAGCTACAAGGGAATGAAACCTGGTTCACAGCACCATCCCCACTTCATCACATCTGTCTCCTGAATGATGTGGCCTATTATCCTCCTACATCCCGTCACCTCTCTCTGTTGCTGCAGTTGGAAATATTCTGCACGCCATCCTTCTATTTTGGGCATCCTAGCTGGGCGGCATAACCTAGGAGGGTGGTCTCCCAGTCAGCTGTTGAATATGGATGTTCTTTAGATCGTCCAATAGTGCTGCTCAGTAAGCACTGTGATTATCTTTCCATGGGCTTTTATTCTGGTGTATTTCAGTCCAATCCGTTGCCCTGGCAACTCGAAGCATCAGCCAAGGCTGGCACATAGTGCCAGGATCGTGGAGAAGCCATCCAACATGCCTGCTATCTACCTGGAACAGATCTTGAACATCGGAATTTGGGAGATGTGACTGCTCCCACAAAGAACGTCATTGACGCTGATGGACACAGGATGGCACGTGTGGCGGACCAGGAACGCTTGGAAAACAGTCAACATTAAAGAAGCTCTGCTGCCGGGCTCGTGGGCTGCTGTGGCCCGGTGCCAAGTTGCCCGTAGCAGGCTGTGAGCCCGAGCAGAGTCTCGGTGACATGTTAGACGCATCAGCGCTCTGCAGGATGACTCACTCGTCACATTTCCCCAGGCAGTTTGGGAGGATCCTGAAGCGTGAAAGATTCAGATCTGCAGTTATTTTAGGAACCTCAGTGCTGAGCTATCACATGGTACGTTGCCCTTCCAGCTGGGATGCAATACCAGGGCAGCATCACAGTAACATTTCTCTGGGCCACCACAGGCATTGCATGCGTTGCTCAGCAGTCATATGTAGATAACCTCTCCAGAGATACATTCCTGTGAGTATCTGCAGCAAGTGACTTGACACCGTCTGCAGGCACCTTCAGCTCCTTACCAGTCTGTGTGCACGCATTAAATCACAAATATGCTTCTTATTTGAGGCCAGTTATTTGGCAATACATCTCTGCTGAAAGTGGGACCTTGAAGTATGCAGGTCAGCTGTCAAACTCTAAATTAAAAATTTAAAAACATAAAGTACATTAACTGCAAAACAGGGACTGTTTCTCACATAATCATTCTATGAAGACAGAATGCTTTAGTGTATCCTAAGGTTATGAAACCTATTAAATAAACTCAATTTTTATTTATAGTTATTGCCAGTACAAGACATTATTTCAAAATAGGATCATTACAACCATGCCACATTGTTTCTTTTCTTCCATTGTCCATCTGCAGTCACAGAGTCATAGAGTGATACAGTGTAGAAACAGGCTCTTCGGCCCAACTTGCCCACACCAGCCAACATGTTCCAGCTACTCTCGTCCCACCTGCCTGTGTTTGGCCCATATGCCCCCAAACCTGTCCTATCTATTCTGGCTAGGCCAAAGACGAGGCTTGTATTCACTGGTGTTTAGAAGGATGAGGGGGTATCTTATAAAAACATATAACATTATAAAAGGACTGGACAAGCTAGATGCAGAAAAGATGTTCCTAATGTTGGGCGAGTCCAGAACCAGGGGCCACAGTCTTAGAATAAAAGGAAGGTCATTTAAGACTGAGGTGAGAAAAAACTTGTTCACCCAGAGAGTTGTGAATTTATGGAATTCCCTGCCACAGAGGGCAGTGGAGGCCAAGTCACTGGATGGATTTAAGAGAGAGTTAGATAGAGCTCTAGGGGCTAGTGGAGTCAAGGGATATGGGGAGAAGGTAGGTACCGGTTATTGATAGGGGACGATCAGCCATGATCACATTGAATGGCGGTGCTGGCTCGAAGGGCCGAATGGCCTCCTCCTACACCTATTTTCTATGTTTCTATGTTTCTATCCATGTACCTGTCTAAGTTCATGTACCAGGCCCCCACTCCCTCATCATTACTATGGTGTTCAGTCACTCCTCACCTCCATCCCCCACCAGGAGGGTCTTAAAGCCCTCCATTTCTTCCTCGACCTCAGATCCATCTACCAATACTCTCCTCCGCATAGCAGTACTGGTCCTTACCCTCAACAAGTTCTCCTATGACTCCTCCCACTTCCTCCAAATCCAATAGCTTAGCTATGGGCACTCGCATGGGCCCTAGCTATGCCCGCCTCTTTGTAGGGTACATCGAACAATCCCTGTTCCAGGCACACACTGGCCCTATCCCTAAACTCTACCTCCGCTACATAGACGACTGCATTGGTGCTACCACCTGCACCCATGCAGAACTCACTGACTTCACCAACTTCACTACTAATTTCCATCCTGCACTCAAATTCACTTGGACCATATCCGACATCTCCCTACCGTTTCTAGATCTCACCGGAAACAGACTATTGACCGAAATCTACTACAAACCCACTGACTCCCACAGCTATGTTGACTACACTTCTTCCCACCCTGCTTCCTGTAAAGACTCTGTCCCCTACTCCCAGTTCCTCTGTCTACACTGCATCAGGATGAGGTGTTACTTACGAGGGCATCGGAGATATCCACATTCTTTAGGAAACGGGGGTTCCCCTCTTGCATTATAGATGAGGCTCTCGCTAGGGTCTCCTCGATATCCCGCAGCTCTGCTCCTGCTCCCCCTGCCCCCATTCGTAACAAGGACAGAGCCCCCCTTGTCCACACCTTCCACCCCATCAGCCGTCGCATACAACATATAATCCTCCAACATTTTTGCCACCTCCAACTGGATCCCACTGCTGGTCACATCTTCCCCCCTTTGTGCTTTCCACAGAGACCGTTCCCTCCGAAACTCCCTGGTCAACTCGTCCCTTCCCACCCAAACCACCCCCTCCCCAGGTACTTTCCCCTGCAAACACAGGAGATGCAACACCTGTCCCTTTATCTCCCCCCTCGACTACATCCAAGGACACAGTCTTTCCAGGTAAGGCAGAGGTTCACTTGCACCTCCTCCAACCTCATCCACTGTCTCCGCTGTTCCATGTGTAAACTTCTCTATGTCGGCAAGACCAAGCGCAGCTTGGCGATCGTTTCGCTGAACACCTTCACGCAGTCCGTCTTAACCTACCTGATCTCCCGGTGGCTCAGCACTTCAACTACCCCTCCCATTCCCAATCTGACCTTTCTGTCCTGGGCCTCCTTCATTGCCAGAGTGAGGCCCAGCACAAATTGGAGGAACAGCACCTTATATTTCGCTTGGGTTGTTTACAGCTCAACGGTATGAACATTGACTTCTCTAACTTCAGACAGCCCTTGCTTGCTCTCTCCATCCCCTTCCCCTTCTCAGTTCTCCCACTAGTCTTACTGTCTCTGCCTACATTCTATCTTTGGCCCACCCCCTCCCCTGACATCAGTCTGAAGAAGTGTCTCGACCCGAAACGTCGCCCAATCCTTTTCTCCATAGATGCTGCCTCACCCGCTGAGTTACTCCAGCATTTTGTGTCTACCATGTACCTATCTAACTGTTTCTTAAATGTTGGGATAGTCCCTGCCTCAATTACCTCCTCGGGCAGCTCAATCCATACACCCAACACCCTTTGTGTGCAAAAGCTTCTGTTCCTCAGATTCCTGTTAAATCTTTTCTCCTTCACCTTAAACCTATGACCTCTGGTCCTCAATTCGCCTACTCTGGGCGAGAGACTTTGTGCATCTACCCAATCTACTCCCAGTCTACGCAACCTCTCCCTATAGCTCAGACCCTTGAGTCCTGGCAATATTTGTGTAAATCTTCTCCGTACCCTTTCCAGCTTAGCAACATTCTTCCTATAATATGGTGCCCAGAGCTGAACACAATTCTCTAAATGTGGCCTCACCAACGTCTTATATAACAGAAGGTACACAAAAACGCTGGAGAAACTCAACGGGTGCAGGAGCATCTATGGAGCGAAGGAAATAGGCAACGTTTCAGGCCGAAACGTTGCCTATTTCCTTCGCTCCATAGATGCTGTTGCACCCGCTGAGTTTCTCCAGCATTTTTGTGTACCTTCGATTTTCCAGCATCTGCAGTTCCTTCTTAAACTCTTATATAACAGAAGTCACTGAAGGATTTTTTTTTCTCTGTATTGGTGCAGCAGTTAACACTACCATCTCACAGCTCCAGTGTTCCAGATATAATCCTGACCTCAGATGCTGTCTGAATGAAGTTTGCATGTTCCCTCTATGGGCGAGTCTCTGCCATATGATCCATTTTCCACATACATCCCAACCATGAGCTGATTTGCTACTTTACTCAAAAGAGGAGTTGTTGGGCATGTGAATGAGTATAAGCTCTATGGTTACATGGAGTTGAGGGGAATGGAAATTGCTTTAGTTTAGTTTTTGTTTAGAGATACAATGTGGAAACAGGCCCTTCAGCCCACCGAGCCAGCGCCAACCAGTAATTCCCGTATGTTAGCACTATCATCACCGTATCATACACAATAGGAGCAATTTACAATTTTTACCGAAGCCAATTAACCTACAAACCTGTACGTCTTTGGAATGTGGAATGAAACCGGAGCACCCGGGAAAAACACGAGCGGCCAAGGAGAGAACATACAAACGCTGTACAGACAGAACCTGTTGCCAGGATCGAACCCAGGTCTCTGGTGCTGTAAAGGCAGCAGCTCTACCACTTTGCCACTGTGCTGTCCCTAATGGGTTTGTTACGCTGGCTACTGGCATGGACCTGATATGCTGAAAACCTAATAGGTTCCACATTGGTTTATGCATAATCCTGAGAGGCCATCAGGAGAACTTCATTGTGTCGTTAATTTCAGATTTAGTGCCTGGATGGTAATGCGGTGGAATGGATCATCCATGCAATCTAGAATTTATATACTGTACTTTTTACCCAATTTAAATCAACTGGTTAAAGGCATAATATGTGGCAGGTTAGCTGTTTTACCATGTTATACCTTGGACACTGGATGCAAAAAAAAACCCAATTGCTTTGGCATAAACATAAATTGTGTGAATTGCTTTTCCAGAAGAGTGAATATAGAGCCTGAACCACAGCTGCGAGAATGGGGAAACTCAGATTAATCCTGTCATCTTTCATTTACTTTCCAATAGGACTGTGAGAATAGCACTGATTAATTTGGGATCCATCGTGCTAAGTAACGGTAGATACCCAGAACTTGCTGAATGAAGATGAGACCTGAATATACAGGGGCGTAGCTAATAGAGATGCTGCCTCAGTTCCAGTGACCCAGTTTCAATATTGAACTCCAGTGCTGTTTGTGTGGATTTTCTAAGTCCTTCCTGTGGCCTTGAGGATTTCCCCAACATCCCAAAGACGAGTAGTTGATAGGTTAATTAATCGTGCAGGTGATTGGTATAATTGATAGAATTGGTGGAGATACAGCAAGAAACAGGCCTTACAACCCTTCCAAGTCCATTCACATGTCCGTTCAATTTAATTTAATTGATTTTTTTTTCTTTCTTTTATTTCGAACGATTAAAAAAAAGAAGAAAAGAAAAGATGAAAATGAATAAATAAAAGGAAAATTATATATATATACATATATATACATAAATACATACACACATACATACATATACATGTACATATATACATACATATACACATATACACACATACATAACATATACGTACATACAAAAATTAAAAAATCAAAAGCCAATTTCAACATAATACACATTAGACTCATTCGAAAAGGGATAGGAAGAAGCCTATGCTTGTCAAGTCCTACCCCCATTCATCAAACCAGGGGACAAATGCAAAATTAAGGGACAGAAGTTTAGGGGTAACAGACAATTCAAAACTTCTTTACTCAGAGAGTGGTGGCTGTGTGGAAAGAGCTTTCAGTGAAGGTGGTGGAGGAAGGTTCGTTTTTATCATTTAAAAATAAATTGGATAGTTATATGGACTGGAAAGGAATGGAGGGTTATGGTCTGAGCGCAGGTATATGGGACTAGGGGAGAATACGTGTTTGGCACGGACTAGAAGGGTCGAGATGGCCTGTTTCCGTGCTGTAATTGTCATATGGTTATATGGTTATATGGTTATATGGTTATATGGTTTTAACAAATGCAAAATTCAATAAAATAAACTAAACAGACAATTCAAATAAAACTACTCCAATCAAGCCCTAAGAAAAACTCAACAAAAAAAGAAAAGCTTTCGACAAAAGGCTGAGACATTAACATCTGTGAGATTTACTTTTCTCCTTCCTCATTTTTGTACTTTTCAAAGATATATCTTTTGTACATTTTTTTAAATTGCATTATATTCATACTTTGTTTAATCGTTTCGTCAAGACCATTCCACAAAACCACCCCACAAATGGAAATACACATACTTTTTAAATTGGTCTGAGCATAATGCTGTTTCAAGTTTAGTTTCCCTCTAAAGTTATAACCCCCCTCTCTGTCTTTGAACAGTTTTTGTATGTTTACAGATAGCAGTTTATTTTTTGCTTTATAAATTATTTGTGCAGTCTTAAATTCTACCAGATCCTTAATCTTTAAGGTGTGTAATTTTAAATACAGTATATTGGTGTGTTCATGATATCCTACATTGTTTACTATACGAATAGCTCTTTTTTGGAGTGTGCTTAGTGATTGTAAGGTGGTTTTGTAGGTGTTGCCCCATACTTCCAATTTTATTCAATGACCACTTTTCTGTTCACTCCTGACACACAGGCACAATTTACAGAGACCAATTAATAATAATAATAATAATCTTATTTATATAGCACATTTTTAGTCAACTTGCATTGACCCCAAAGTGCTTCACATAATTACATTACATTTACACACAGGCAAAGGTGGGTGAAGTGTCTTGCCACAAGGACACAACGACAGTATGCACTCCAAGCGGGCTTCGAACTGGCTACCTTCCGGTCGCCAGCCGAAAACTTAGCCCATTGTGCCATCTGTCGTCCCAATCCATAAACAGAATCAGGGAGGAATATCTGAGAATGTGTGGGGAATAAAATAGGTATCTGAGAGATAGCACAGACTCAATGGGCTGAAGTCCCTGTTTCCATGCTTTATGATTTCATGGCTTGCAGTTATCAAATGATGCTTCAAAACTGTAGCCAGCATAATGCAATGAATATTATCACGAAGTAGTGATCTAAAATAAAGTATCCTGTCCCAATTGTTAATGTGGCAGACGTAAGATCGGCCTTACAGAGACTGCATCTGTGGAAAGCAATTGACCCTGGTGGAGTCCCAGCTCCATCCTCAGCACCAGAGCCGGCAGAGCTATTCCCTGAAATCTTCAACCACTCACTACTGCATTCTGAGGTCCCCACCTGCTTCAAGGCCACTATCATCCCCATAGTGGAGCCGAAGAAAAGTGCCTTAAAGACTATCATCCAGTGGCTCCGACATCCACCATCATGAAGTGCTTCGAGAGGTGGCGGATGGATGTAAGGAACAAGCTGCCAGAGAAAGTAGTTGAGGCAGGGACTATCCCAACATTTAAGAAGCAGTTAGACAGGTACATGGATAGGACAGGTTTGGGAGATATGGGCCAAATGCTGGCAGATGGGGCTAATGTAGCTGGGACATGTTGGCCGGTGTGGGCAAGTTGGGCCTGTTTCCACACTTACATAGAAACATAGAAAATAGGTGCAGGAGTAGGCCATTCGGCCCTACGACTTCTACATTGACTCCAGCCTAGATCGATTGCAGCTTGCTTACTGTCACAGATGCCACAGTGGATGGCAGTTCCCTGCCCCTAACCTCATCTCCAAAAAACCTAGACAACAAAGACTCCCACATTAGACTCCTACGTATCAACTACAACTCAGCCTATAACACCACAATCCCATCCAAAATCATCTCCCGATTCCTGGACCTAAGAATCAGCACCTTCCTCTGACATCGGTCCTCAACTTTCTGACCCATCCACCAGTGAGGATAGGGAACAATGCCTCCTCCACAATAATTCTAAACACTGCTGCCCCACAAGGCTGCATTCTCAGTCCTCTACTATACTTCCTATGCACACAGGACTGTAAGGTCAGATTCAGCTCAGACTCCATTTACAAATTTACAGATGACATCAGTGTGGTGGTCTGGATCATGAATAATAACGAGATGTAGTATAAGATGGACAATAATCTCTCCCTCAATGTCAGCAAGATATAGGAGCGAGTCATTGATTTCAGGAAGCATGGTGGAGTGCATGCCGCAATCTGCATCAACTGTGCTGAAATGGAAATGGTTGAGAGCTTCAAGTTACTTGGCATTAATATTACCAATGATGGACCAACCACGCTGAAGCAAAAACCAAGAAGAGACACAAAAGCCGCTACTTCCTGAGGAGATTGAGAAAATTGGGCAAGTCTCCAGTGATCCGTACAAACATCTCTACAGTTGCAGCACAGAAAGTGTGGATTGGGAACAGTTCTGCCCAACTTTGCAATACATTGCAGAGAGTTGTAGATGTAGTCCAGTTCATCACATAGACCAGACTCCCCTTCATGACTACAACTACACTTCACTCTTCCTTGGAAAAGCAGCCAACATAAACAAAGATGTACCACCCAATTCTTCTTCTTCTCCCCGTTCCCATCAGGCTGAGGTGCAGAAGCTTGAAAGCACACACCACCAGGCTCAGGAACAGCTTCTTCCCCTCTGTTATCAGGCTTCTGAATGGGCTCTTCCATAAGCTAGTGTGCTGTCCAATTCATCTCTACCCCATTGTGGACATTGGGCTATGTCTGAACTGTTGCGCTGCAGTGCTGAGAGCTATATTCTGCACTGCACCTTCGCCCTTTGCTCTCTCTATTGCATAGAAAATTGGTTTGATTGTATTTATGTATAGGGCTATCTGATCTTTTTTTTTACATAGCATGTAAAATAAAGCTTTTCACTGTACCTCGGTACACATGACAATAGGAAACCTAACCCTCAACATAAACTTTGGGGTATCTAGAGATAATAAATTAAAAGCAAATGTGTACTGTTACTGGCTAAGAACATTCCAAAATCTATTCACTCACTTTAGACTGAATTTAATTTTAATGGTATACTCAAATAATTATGATTTGAATATGCATAATAAAAACTCTTACAATCTTATTTTAAATGTAAATTGAGTTGTATTCAATATGAGTGTTCTGGGTTTTCTAATTGGATCGTTTATTGTTAAATTAATTTATTAGCAAATTGAATTATCTACATAAACACATGGATATTGTACTCTTTATTTTTTAATGGTAGGTTGCAAATTAATTGCATTGAACTTGGATATTTAATTAGCTATCCAGAATGAAAAACTATTGCAAAGTACATAGCTAAGGTGATGTTATTTCAGCCTTATCTACCAGTCCAAGATACTTAGATTCATTGTTTCAATATATGTTCTGAAGGAAATTGTAGACTTAAAAATTGAAAACAGCCGAATCTTGTTTCGGATTTGATATGAAATTTAAAAGCGGTATAATCACTTGAATCAGGGCATTAGGAGTTTTTTACAATAACATTTGCTGCCTCGGAACTTTGAACCACAACAATGTAACTCAAACTTTAGGGGAAAAGGAAAAGATCACTACAGATAAGAATATGCGAATATGGGAACATAAGAAATAAGAGCAACTAGACTAAGTGGGGCCCGTTGGGTTCCAGTCACACGGGAGGCCTGATCCCCCAACGCAACCTATTCGCCAACGCAATATTCCACCACTCACCCGTTCCCCCAACGCAATATTCCACCACTCACCCGTTCCCCCAACGCAATATTCCACCACTCACCCGTTCCCCCAACGCAATATTCCACCACTCACCCGTTCCCCCAACGCAATATTCCACCACTCACCCGTTCCCCCAACGCAATATTCCACCACTCACCCGTTCCCCCAACGCAATATTCCACCACTCACCCGTTCCCCCAACGCAATATTCCACCACTCACCCGTTCCCCCAACGCAATATTCCACCACTCACCCGTTCCCCCAACGCAATATTCCACCATTATTCCGCAATATTCCACTCACCCGTTCCCCCAACGCAATATTCCACCACTCACCCGTTCCCCCAACGCAATATTCCACCACTCACCCGTTGGGGGAGGGGGGAGGGGGACGACTTCAGGCAGGTGGGGAGGGGAGGAGCGCTGCCGTGACCTACTGCTGTAGGACGCTCCCTCCCATGGACCCCGACAGCCCCCTCCTGAAGCCATCCCCCTCCCCCGCCGGCCCTTGCCTGGACCCATCCCGTCTCATCCCATCCCCAACTGCAGAATGGTGTCCCCCACCGGTCCCCGCCTGAAGCCTTCCCGTCCCCAGCTGCAGGATGCCCCCACCGGTCGTGTATCCCCCCCCACCCCGGCTTCAGGGAGGGACCGGTGGGGAGCATCCTGCAGCTGGGGATAGGACGGCTTCATGGGGGGGGGGGGGGGGAGGTGGTTGGTGGAGCGGAAGCTTCCTGCAGCAGGGGAGGGGGATGGCTTCAGGCGGGTTCTGTTGGGGGCCGGTGGAGGGGGGAGACTGTCTTGCAGGAGGGGCAGGGAGACGACTTCAGTCGGGGGCTGTCGGGGGCCGGTGGGGTGTGTGGGAATGTCCTGCACTCGCTCCATCCCCCCTCAACCCACCCCCATCCACTCTTCAAGGCTCTCTGGTGGCGCAGCCATTCCCGCCCATTGGGTTCCCATTGTGATGTAGAACACGCAGGTATTACTGCACAGGAGCAGCAGTCGGGCACGGCAAGTGGAAAAGGGATCTATTAAAGATTAAAATATGAATAACTCTTAAAATATAGCAACAATTTAAACGTTAAACATAAGATTTATTCAGTCATTTCTTTCTTGTTGCGTCTCTTGTTGCGTTCTGCAGCCGGAGAAGGAGAATGGTTTCAGGCAGGGCTGTCACGGGCTGTCGGGGCTGTCGGGGCTGTCACGGGCTGTCGGAGGCGGGTGGGGGTAGTGTCCTGCAACCGGGGAGGAGGAGGGCTTCAGACGATGGCCGGTGGGGGGGGGGCTTTCTCGAGGGCTAGTAGGGTGTTGTCTTCCAAAGGTTTCCGGAGGGCTAGTACAGATATTATGTTCCAAAGGGACTTTTCTTGGGATAGTACAGGTGTTGTGGGCCGGAGCGTCTGGTTTCTGGAGGGCTAGTAGGATATTGTCGGCCTAATGGAATTTTATTGGGCTAGTATGGGTGTGGGCAGAATGGACTGCAGCTGGGGACGGTTACAGTTTCAGGCGGGGACTATCCTGCAGCTGGTGGAGGGGGACGGCATCAGACAGTGGGAGGGGGGGGGAGAGGGCGTCCTGCAGCTGGGGGGGGGGACGGCTTCAGGCGGGGGCTGTCAGTGGGGGTCGGGGGCAGCTACCAACACCCGAGGGGGGGGACGGCTTCAGGCGGGGGCTGTCAGTGGGGGGTCGGGGGCAGCTACCACACCCGAGGGAGGGGGACGGCTTCTGACGGGGGCTGTCGGGGGCCGGTGGGCGGAGAGTCCTGCAGCCAGGGAGAGGAGAACTGCATCAGGTGGGGGCTTTGGGGGAAGCAAGCGACCTGAAGCTGGGGGAGGGGCGTCCTGCAGCCGGAGGATTGGGGCGGCTTCAGGAGGGGGCTGTCGGGGGCCTGGGGGGGGGGGCGAACATCCTACAGCCAGGGAGAAGGGCGGCTTCAGGCGTGGGCTGTCGTAGGCCGGTGGAGGGGATGGGGAGCGAGTGGTCTCCGGAGAGCTAGTAGGACATTGTTGACCGAATGGAATTTGATAGGGCTAGTACGGGTGTTGTGGGCGGAATGGACAGCAGCTGGGGACGGGGATGGCTTCAGGCTGGGGCCGGCAGGGAGTGTCCTGCAGCCGGTGGAGTGGGACAGACACCTCCGCACTCCCCGACTCAGCCTGGCCTCCGGGGCTTTATTCTTCTCACCCCGGTGATTGACAGCGGGTGCAGGAATGGGCGTCGCCGTCCCAATGACGGACAGGATAGACGACCAATCTGCTGATCTTACGATTTCTAAACCTTCATAACTTTTGTAATATTCCACTGATCGGAACACAACTTGGTGCGCATGCAGCACAGGAGAACGATGAGTAAGGTGGCGAAAATCATAGCGCTATTGGGTACCGCTGTTACACAAATTTAAAAATATCGCAAACTGGAAGATGACAAGATGAAAGTTTTAGTTAAGTAAGAATAGATAGATAGATAGATAGATAGATAGATAGATAGATAGATAGATAGATAGATAGATAGATAGATAGATAGATAGATAGATAGATAGATAGATAGATATATAGATAGATAGATAGATAGATAGATAGATAGATAGATAGATAGATAGAAGGGTAAGGAAAAGAAGAGGAGGGCAATTGTAATAGGGGGACTCTATAGTCAGGGGGTCGGATAGGCGATTCTGTGGACGCAGACAGGAGACCCGGATGGTAGTTTGCCTCCCTGATGCCAGGGTCAGGGATGTGTCTGAATGTGTCCAAGAAATCCTGAAATGGGAGGGCGAGGATCCTGAGGTTGTGGTACATATAGGTACCAATGACATAGGGGAAAAAAGAGAAGAGGTCCTGAAAGAAGAATTTAGGGAGTTAGGTAGAGAGTTAAGGAGAAGGACTGCAAAGGTAACAATCTCAGGATTACTGCCTGTGCCACACGACAGTGAGAGTAGGAATGGAGCGAGGTGGAGGATAAATGAGTGGATGAGGGACTGGTGCAGTGGGTATGGATTCAAGTTTCTGGATCATTGGGACCTCTTTTGGGGAAGGTGCGACCTGTACAGAAAGGACGGGTTGCACTTGAACTCGAGGGGGACCAATATCCTGGCGGGGAGATTTGCAAAGGCTACTGGGGAGACTTTAAACTAGTATGGTTGGGGGGAGGGACTCAAATTGGGAAAGCTAGCAGTCAGTGTGTGAGGCAGGAGGCAGAGAATGGTAGCACTCTGACCCAAAATGTAGGGGAGAGAGAAGAAAAAGACAATAAACAGAGAATAAGAGAGGGTGGGTTTCTTAAATGTGTATATTTTAATGCTAGGAGCATTGTAAGAAAGTTGGATGAACTTAGAGCCTGGATTGACACCTGGAAGTATGATGTTGTGGCGATCAGTGAAACATGGTTGCAGGAGGGCTGTGATTGGAAACTAAATATTCCAGGATTTCGTTGCTTTGAGTGTGATAGAATTGGAGGGGCAAGAGGTGGAGGTGTTGCATTGCTTATCAGGGAAGATATTACAGCAGTGCTTTGGCAGGATAGATTAGAGGGCTCGTCTAGGGAGGCTATTTGGGTGGAACTGAGAAATGGGAAAGGGGTAGCAACACTTATAGGGGTGTATTATAAACTGCCAAATGGGGAGCAACAATTGGAAGAGCAAATATGTAAGGAGATTGCAGATATTAGAAGTAAGCACAAGGTAGTGATTGTGGGAGATTTCAATTTTCCACACAAAGACTGGGAAACACATTCTGTAAATGGGCTGGATGGGTTGGAGTTTGTAAAATGTGTGCAGGATAGTTTTTTGCAGCAATATATAGAAGCACCTACTAGAGAAGGGGCGGTGCTGGACCTCCTGTTAGGAAATGAGACGGGTCAGGTGGCAGAGGTATGCGTTGGGGAACAGTTCGGGACCAGTGATCACAATACCATTAGTTTCAATATAATTATGGAGAAGGTCAGAACTGGACCTAGGGTTGAGATTTTTGATTGGAGAAAGGCTAACTTTGAGGAGATGCGAAAGGATTTAAAAGGAGTAAATTGGGACATTTTGTTTTATGGGAAAGATGTGGAAGAGAAATGGAGGACATTTAAAGGTGACATTTTAAGAGTACAGAATCTTTATGTCCCTGTTCGGTTGAAAGGAAATAGTAAAAATTGGAAAGAGCCATGGTTTTCAAGGGAAATTGGACACTTGGTTCGGAAAAAGAGAGAGATCTACAATAGTTATAGGCAGCATGGAGTAAATGAGGTGCTTGAGGAGTATAAAGAATGTAAAAAGAATCTTAAGAAATAAATTAGAAAAGCTAAAAGAAGATATGAGGTTGCTTTGGCAAGTAAGGTGAAAGTAAATCCAAAGGGTTTCTACAGCTATATTAATAGCAAAAGGATAACGAGGGATAAAATTGGTCCATTAGAGAGTCAGAGTGGACAGCTATCTGCAGAGCCAAAAGAGATGGGGGAGATATTGAACAATTTATTTTTTCTTCGGTATTCACCAAGGAGAAGGATATTGAATTATGTGAGGTACAAGTAGAGTAGCTATGGAAACTATGGGATTCAAAGAAGAGGAAGTACTGACACTTTTGAGAAATATAAAAGTGGATAAGTCTCCGGGTCCGGACAGGATATTCCCTAGGACATTGAGGGAAGTTAGTGTAGAAATAGCAGGGGTTATGGCAGAAATATTTCAAATGTCATTAGAAACGGGAATAGTGGCGGAGGATTGGCATACTGCGCATGTTGTTCCATTGTTTAAAAAGGGGTCTAAGAGTAAACCTAGCAATTATAGACCTGTTAGTTTGACGTCAGTGGAAGGCAAATTAATGGAAAGGATACTTATAAATAATATATATAAACATTGGATAAACAGGGTCTGATTAGGAACAGTCAACATGGATTTGGGCCTGGAAGGTCATGTTTGACTAATCTTCTTGAATTTTTTGAAGAGGTTACTGGGGAAATTGATGAGGGTAAAGCAGTGGATGTTTTATATATGGACTTCAGTAAGGCCTTTGACCAGGTTCCTCACGGAAGGTTGGTTAAGAAGGTTCAATGGTTGGGTATTAATGGTGGAGTAGCAAGATGGATTCAACAGTGGCTGAATGGGAGATGCCAGAGAGTAATGGTGGATGGTTGTTTGTCAGGTTGGAGGCCAGTGACTAGTGGGGTGCCACAGGGATCTGTGTTTGGTCCACTGTTGTTTGTCATGTACATCAATGATCTGGATGATGGTGTGGTAAATTGGATTAGTAAGTATGCAGATTATACTAAGATGGGTGGGGTTGTGGATAATGAAGTAAATTTTCAAAGTCTACAGAGAGATTTATGCCAGTTGGAAGAGTGGGCTGAAATATGGTAGATGGAGTTTAATGCTGATAAGTGTGAGGTGCTACGTCTTGACAGGCCAAATCAAAATAGGAAGTACATGGTAAATGGTAGGGAATTGAAGAATGCAGGTGAACAGAGGGATCTGGGAATAACTGTGCACAGTTCCCTGAAAGTGGAACCTCATGTAGATAGAGTGGTAAAGAAAGCTTTTGGTGTGCTGGCCTTTATAAATCAGAGCATTGAGTATAAAAGTTGGGATGTAATGTTAAAATTGTACAAGGCATTGGTGAGGCCAATTCTGGAGTATGGTGTACAATTTTGGTTGCCTAATTATAGGAAGGATGTCAACAAAATAGAAAGAGTACAGAGGAGATTTACTAGAAAGTTGCCTGACTTAGTTGCAAATAAATTACAGAGAAAGGTTGAACAAGTTAGGGCTTTATTCTTTGGAGCACAGAAGGTTAAGTGGGGACTTGATAGAGGTCTTTAAAATGATGAGAGGGATAGACAGAGTTGACGTGGATAAGCTTTTCCCACTGAGAGTAGGGAAGATTCAAACAAGGTGACATGACTTGAGAATTAATGGACTGAAGTTTAGGGGTAACATGAGGGGGAACTTCTTGACTCAGAGAGTGGTGGCTGTGTGGAATGAGCTTCCAGTGAAGGTGGTGGAGGCAGGTTCGTTTTTATCATTTAAAAATAAATTGGATAGTTATATGGACGGGAAAGGAATGGAGGGTTATGGTCTGAGCGCAGGTATATGGGACTAGGGGAGAATACGTGTTCGGCATGGCATAGAAGGATCGAGATGCCTGTTTCCGTGCTGTAATTGTTATATGGTTATAGATAGATAGATAGATATAGATAGATAGCCATTCATCCTCTTATGCCTAATCTACCATTCAATACAATATTTGGTCATTTACCTCAGTACAATTTTCCTAAACCAGTCGATACCCCTTGAGTCACTTAATATTCAAAACTATCAATCGATATTTATCTTAAATAAGCATAGTGACTAAGCCCCCAAAGTCGGCTTGGGTGGGTAACTCAAATAATGCACTGCCCTTTGGATGAAGAAGTTTCTTCTCATCTGGGTTCTGAATAAGCCAACCCTTACCTCTAGTTCTATATCCCATATGCAAAGGAGACTTCAGCTTTGTATTTCCCCTCAAGATCCATAAGAATCTTGCATACTTGAATCAGATCATCTCTCGTTCATTTCTAGAGAGTAGGCTGATCTATGTTATCATTTTTATTTGAGAAAGTATAGGCAGATCTACTTATTACTTCCTTGTAGGTCATTTTCCCCATCCAACGGATCAATCTGGTGAACTTTGCTTCATTCCCTTTTTCACAAGTATATCCTGCCTCTGATGGAGTGACTAGATTCCATGAATAACTCTGCTGGGGATCCTTACTCCGCAAGGATGCGTTCACGGCCACTTATTATACTCTCTGTACACTCATTATTTGCGGCCAACTTCTGCGCTAACTCCATGTACATGTTTGCAGATGATGCCACCGTTGTGGGCCAGATCTTGAACAATGACAAGACGGAGTGCAGTGAGGAGATGGAGAGCCTAGTTACATGGTGTCAAGAAAACAACCTTTCCCACAATGCCAGCAAGATGAAGATGCTAGTTACTGACTCCAGAAACATGGTGGTGTATATTTCCCAGTCAGCATCAAAGGTGCTGATGTGGAGATGGCCAAAAGCTTCAGGTTCCGAGGCATAAATATCATAAACAATTTAACCTGCACCAACCATGATGAAGCTGCTGCCATGAAAGCAAACCAATGCCTCCACTTCCTTAGAAGACTCAGCTGAATTTCTAGCAAAATGTTCTCGTGATGCAATACTAGCATCAATGCAACCATGCGTAAAATTGTAGGAACAATTGAAGAAGGGCCCCAACTCGAAGCGTCGTCCGCCCATGATCAGCTGAGATGCTGCCTGAGTCGCTGAGCTACTCCAGCACTCTGTGTAGTCACATGTAAAATTGCACGGCCAATCACTGCACAAATTACATCCTCTCTCCCTGGCTAAAATCTAGATGCTAAAATCCTGGGCATAACACAAAGTACTCAGTGGTTTAGGCATCTCCTAGGGAGGGAATGGACAGTCAACACTTCAGTCGAGATCAAAGTACTGCTAGGGAGGAAGTTCCATGATTTAGATTAATGTAAGACTAATCGAAATGTCAGGAATGTTGCTGAACAAACAGGGAAATTATTGTTATCATTTTTCACTGCAGGAATAATGAATTATGACTACATAACCACTCCCTCCCCTCTCCTGTCTCCCCTCATATGCCCCCCTTCTTCCCCACCCCCTTCCCTCCTCTCTCCCCTGTGCTTCACCTGGACTTGCATCTATTTCTCCCACCTCCCTGCCCTTCCACCCACAACCCTTCATCTAGTTTCACAATTCACAACTCCTGGGTATCAAAGGTTCTGGGGAAAAAGCAGGAGAATGGGGTTAGGAGGGAGAGATAGATCAGCTATGATTGAATGAGATAGTAGACTCAATGGGCCGAATGGCCTCATTCACTTATGAACTCAGGTTGAACTTAGGTTGAATAAGTTAGGTCTTTATTCTCTGGAGCGCAGAAGGTTGAGGGGGGACTTGATAGAGGTCTTTAAAATGATGGGAGGAATAGACAGAGTTGATGTGGACAAGCTTTTCCCTTTGAGAATAGGGAGGATTCAAACAAGAGGGCATGACTTCAGAATTAAGGGACAGAAGTTTAGGGGTAATATGAGGGGGAACTTCTTTACTCAGAGAGTGGTAACGGTGTGGAATGAGCTTCCAGTGGAAGTGGTGGAGGCAGGTTCGTTGGTATCATTTAAAAATAAATTGGATAGGCATATGGATGAGAAGGGAATGGAGGGTTATGGTATGAGTGCAGGCAGGTGGGACTAAGGGGAAAAAAAAATTTGTTCGGCACAGACTTGTAGGGCCGAGATGGCCTGTTTCCGTGTTGTAATTGTTATATGGTTATATGGTTATAGCTCATGAAATGTAATCCTTTTGCCTCTACACCTTATGTCTCTTCATCTCTGGCCTTTCTCCAGCTGTCAGCCCAACAAAAATCCCTCCTCACCTACATCACTTAACATGTTCTCCATAGATGCTATCTGACCTGTTGGGTTGCTCCAGCACGTTGTGTCTTCTAACGAATTATCAGTCATGTACTAATGAAGAAATGGCACCAGATACCAATTTACAAATTTGAACCTCCAACAACTGGAGTTTGGCCATCTGGATTCTTCGTTAGGATGGGGAGTGACACGGTTAATTCAGAGACTAGAGTCCTGAACTTAAAGAAAAGAGACTTTGAAGGTATGAGACGGGAATTGGCTAGGATAGACTGACAAATTATACTTAAAGGATTGACGGTGGAGATGCAATGGCAAAGATTTAAAGACCACATGAATGAACTCCAAAAATTATTCATCCCTTTCTGGCGAAAAAATAAAACAGGGAAGGCGGCTCAACTGCGGCTAACGAGGGAAATCAAGGAAAATGTTAAATCCAAGGAAAAGGCATATAAATTGGCCAGTGGAAGCAGCAAACCAGAGGACTGGGAGAAATTTAGAACTCAATAGAGGAGGATAAAGGGTTATTTAAGAGCGAGGGGGGTGGAAGAGTATGAAAGAAATCTTGCGGGGAATAGAAGAACTGACTGTAAAAGTTTCTTTAGATATGTAAAAATGAAAAGATTAGTGAAGATGAATGTAGGTCCCTTTACAGTCAGAGACAGATGAATTTATAATGAGAAACAAGGAAATGGCAGAACAATTAAACAAGTACTTTGGTTCTGTCTTCACTAAGGAAGACACAAACAATCTCCCGGAAATACTAGGGACTAAGGTCCAGTGGGAGGGAGGAACTGAAGGGAATCCACATTAGGCAGGAAATGGTGTTAGGTAAACTGTTGGGACTGAAGGCAGATAAATCCCCAGGGCCTGATGGTCTGCATCCTAGAGTACTCAGGAAGTGATCCTAGAAATCGTGGATGCATTGGTGATCATTTTCCAATGTTGGCTCGACTCTGGATTAGTTCCTGTGGACGGAAGTTTAGCCAATGTAACTCCACTATTTAAGAGAGATGGGAGAGAGAAAACGGGGAAATATAGAGGTTAACCTTACATCGGGAGTGGGAAAGATGAGTCGATTAATAATGATGTTATGGCAGTGCATTTGGAAAGCAGTGACGGGAACGGTCAAAGTCAGCATGGATTTATGAAGGGGAGAGCCAGTGGGTGTGGTGTATATGGGCTTTACTAATGTTACTTTGAATCCCTTCATCCAAATCATTGATGTATATTGTAAATAGCTGCGGTCCCAGCACTGAGCCTTGCGGTACCCCACTAGTCCCTGCCTGCCATTCTGAAAGGGTCCCGTTAATCCCTACTCTTTGTTTCCTGTCTGCCAACCACTTCTCTATCCATGTCAGCATTCTACCCCCAATACCATGTGCCCTCATTTTGCCCACTAATCTCCTATGTGGGATCTTATCAAATGCTTTCTGGAAGTCCAGGTACACTACATCTACTGGCTCTCCCTTGTCCATTTTCCTAGTTACATCTTCAAAAAATTCCAGAAGATTAGTCAAGCATGATTTCCCCTTCGTAAATCCATGCTGACTCGGACCAATCCTGTTACTGCTATCCAAATGTTCGGCTAGCTCATCGTTTATAATTGACTCCAGCATCTTCCCCACCACCGATGTCAGGCTAACTGGTCTATAATTTCCTGTTTTCTCTCTCCCGCATTTCTTAAAAAGTGGGATAACATGAGCTTCCCTCCAATCCACAGGAACTGATCCTGACTCTATAGAACAGTGGAAAATTGTCACCAATGCATCAAATGTAACAACTCTAAGTTTGCGGATGACACAAAGCTGGCTGGCAGTGTGAGCTGCGTGGAGGATGCTATGAGGCTGCAGGGTGACTTGGATAGGTTGGGTGAGTGGGCAGATGCATGGCAGATGCAGTATAATGTGGATAAATGGAAGGTTATCTACTTTGTTGGCAAGAACAGGAAGGCAGATTATCATCGGAATGGTGTCAGATTAGGAGAAGGGGAATTGCAACGAGACCTGGGTGTGCTTGTACATCAGTCACTGAAAGAAGGCATGCAGGTACAGCAGGCAGCGAAGAAAGCTAAAGTTAATGACATGTTGGCCTTCGTTGCGAGAGGATTTGAGTTTAGGAGCAAGGAGGTCCTACTGCAGTTGCACACTATACTCCACACCTGAAGTATTGTGTGCAATTTTGATATCTTAATTTGAGGAAGGACATTATTGCTATTGAGGAATGCAGCGTAGGTTCACCAGGTTAATTCCCGGGATGGTGGGACAGACATATGATGAAAGAATGGGTAGACTGGGCTTGTATTCACTGGAATTTAGAAGATTGAGTGGATCTAATAGAAACATATAAAATTATTAGAGGATTGGACAGAGTAGATGCAGGAAAAATATTCCCGATGTTAGGGGAGTCCAGAACCAGAGGTCACAGTTTAAGAATAAGTGGTAGGTCATTTAGGACCGAAATGAGGAAAAACCTTTTCACCCAGAGAGTTGTGAGTCGTGGAATTCTGTGCCAGTGAAGGCCAATTCACTGGATCTTTTCAAAAAATAGTTAGATTTAGCTCTTAGGGCCAAGGGAATTAAAGGATATGGGAAAAAAGCCGGAACAGAGTACTGATTTTGGATGACTAGCCATGATCATATTGAATGGCGGTACTGGTTCAAACGGCCGAATGGCCTACTCCTGCACCTATTTTCTATGTTTCCATGTTTTCACCTCAAAACCACCACCAACAGGGCAGGCTACCATAAAAAGTGAAATGATGAACCAACGACTATGACAACGTCTGTAAAATTCCCAGCAGGAAGTTTAATTATGAAGTCAAATACAACATTAGTGCAAGGTTTGAGGTAATAAAAAGATGAATAAACAATTTTCCTTATGAATACTATTCTTTAATTGGATTTGAGGTGAATTTTATTATGCTTATCAAGATGAGAGAATGCAGTGCTGGGAAATTATTTTTTTCATTGTTACAAGTGAAAGCAGCAGACAAATTGTAATCAGCTTTTGTCCACAGGTTAGATTTAATGGTGGGGTTCCTCAGTGCAGCTCAACTGTAAGTCTTAACCCCCAACCTAAGAAGAACATCTCCAACTACACATGTGTGACATTTTCATTTCCCACACCATCTGTCCTTATGGCCTCCGCTGGTTAGATTGGCCAAATAGTGCTAATTTACGAGCAGATTGTGTTGTGGGCTTGCCGCTACTGGGAACTGGAAAGGCACTGTCCAAACTCATTTTTCACTTAGGACCCTTAATGACAACTAGAAAGAGGAGTCTTTGATCCCATCTGTTTGATTTGGACTAAAAGCCAAGTCCCAGCAGTGAAATGATAGTGTTCTAATAAATGTCACCATCTCTTTCAGTAAGCCAACAGGATCCAATCCTTATGCTTGTATTTATAATTAGAAGTGGAGCTCCATATTAAACTGATAATCCGAAATACCCTGAACTGAATGGTTTCGTTTTTTACTTTGACAATAACTAAATTTAATGTAAGTCATAAAACACAGTTATTCTGTTAAAGGAGATATAAAATTGTTTTGTTTAGTTAAGTTTAGAGATACAGCGTGGAAATAGGCCCTTCGGCCCACCCAGTCCACAGCGACCGGCGATCCCCGCACATCAACACAATCCTACACACACTAGGAACAATTTACACATACACCAAGCCAATTAACCTACATACCTATACATCTTTGGAGTGTGGGAGGAAACCAAAGATCTCGGAGAAAACCCACGCGGTCATAGGGAGATCGTACAAACTCCGTACAGACAGCACCCGTAGTCGGGATCGAACCCGGGTCTCTGGCGCTGTAAACGCTGTAAGGCAGCAACTCTACCGCTGAGCCACCGTGGTGTTTTGTTTTGCATACATAGAGGCAAATGGACAAAGATTGAAGGATATAAAATTATCATTGTACACAAGTATTAAGAGGCCCAGATACCCTTCATATCGGGCACCAGACACCTTCTCAAGATTCCAGCTATTTCATTTCTTTATGTCCCCATTTCCATTGTGTTAAAACCAGTCTGGGGAAAAAGATTGAACCACAATTTGTTCATAGAGTCAAAGAGCCATATAGTATGGAAACATCTATGCCTTCGGCATAACTCGTCAATGCCATTCAAGATACCCCATCTAAGCTAGTGACATTTGCATATGTTTGGCCCATATCCATAGAATCGTAGTCTAACAGAATCAAGGAGTCATACAGCATTGGACAGGTCCTTCGACCCAGGTTGCCCATGACATCTAAGATGCCCGATCTACAGTAGTGCCACTTGCCAACGTTTGACCCATAACCCCCTAAACCTTTCCTATCCATGTACCTTTCCAAATGTCTTTTAAATGTTGTTATCACACCGACCTCGGCTACTTCCGCTGGCAGTTTGTTTTATTTCCCATCAGATTCACAGTGAAAAAGTTGCCCCTCATGTTAGTATTAAATCTTTCCTCTCCTGCCTTAAAACTATGTCCTTTAGTTATTGATTCCCCTACACTGGAAAATAGGCTCTGTATATTCACACCTCATGATTTTTTACATCTCAGTAAACTCGCCGCTCAGTCTCCTGTACTCCAACAAATAAAGTCCCAACCTGCCCAGCTCAGGCCCTCGGGTCCTTGCAAATCTTCTCTGCACTCTTTCCAACTGAATAGAGTCTGAAGAAGGGTTTCGGCCCGAAACGTTGCCTATTTCCTTCGCTCCATAGATGCTGCTGCACCCGCTGAGTTTCTCCAGCTTTTTGTTTTGTGTACCTTCGATTTTCCAGCATCTGCAGTTCCTTCTTGAACACAGCATCATTCCTATTGCAGAGTGACCATATAATACTCCAAGTGCGGCCTCGCCAATGTCTTATACATTTAGGTATTGGTTTATTATTGTCACATGTACCGAGGTACAGTGAAAAACATAGTTTTGCATACTATTCAACCAGATCAGATGTACCAGAAAATGATGCAATCAGTTCTAACTCAAGAACAGTATGGTGGCACGGTGGGCGGCACAGTGGCGCAGCGGTAGAGTTGCTGCTTACAGTGTTTGCAGCACCGGAGACCTAGGTTCAATCCAGACTACGGATGCTGTCTGTACGGAGTTTATATGTTCTCCCCACCCACACTCCAAAGACATACAGGTTTGTATTGTAAATAGCTTAGTATAAGTGTAAATTATCCCTAGTGTTTGTAGGATAGTGCTAACGTGCAGGGATCGCTGATCAGCGCAGACTCGGTGGGTCACAGGGCCTGTTTCCACTCTGTATCTCTAAAGTAAACAAAACTAAACCAAAAGGTACCTCATACTGTGCATGGGTAGCTTACAACCCAATGGTACGAACAATGTCCCCCACCCCCCACTTTTCACCCCCACTCCTTTCTCTTGAACCTTCGCTGATCTTGCACCAGTTTCTCCACCCCCATCGCTTCCCCCTCCCACTGAAATTCCTTTAACTAGCTTCACAGATTGCAACTCTGTATCTCTCTTGGGCTCACACCTGTTTCTACCTCTCGCTTTTGGCCAACGATATGCCTATTGGAAAACTCCCTTGTCTGAGGTCATCTGCTGCCGGCTGTGACTTGTCTCTTTTCACTTCCAGTTTTTTGCCCCGTTCGCCCTACTATAATCAGTCAGTAGGAGGGTCCCGACCTGAAACGTTACCTGTCCATTTTCTCCAGGAATGCTTCCTGACCCGCTGTTACTCCAGCATCCTTTGTGTATTTCATAGAAACATAGAAAATAGATGCAGGAGGAGGCCCTTCGGCCCTTCGAGCCAGCACCGCCATTCATTGTGATCATGGCTGATCGTCCCCTATCAATAACCCTTCTCCCCATATCCCTTGACTCCACTAGCCCTTAGAGCTCTATCTAACTCTCTCTTAAATCCATCCAGTGATTTGACCTCCACTGCCCTCTGTGGCAGGGAATTCCATGAATTCACAACTCTCTGGGTGAAAATGTTTTCTCTCACCTCAGTCTTAAATGACCTCCCCTTTATTCAAAGACTGTGGCCCCTGGTTCTGGACTCACCCAACATTGGGAACATTTTTCCCGCATTTAGCTTGTCCAGTCCTTTTATAATTTTATATGTTTCGATAAGAACCCCCTCATCCTTCTAAACTCCAGTCAATACAAGCCTGGCCTTTTCAAACTTTCCTCATATGACAGTCCCGCCATCCTAGGGATCAATCTCGTGAACCTACGCTGCACTGGCTCAATCACAAGGATGTCCTTCCTCAAATTAGGAGACCAAAACTGTACACAATACTCCAGATGTGGTCTCACCAGAGCCCTATACAACTGCAGAATAACCTCTCTACTATACTGAAATCCTGTTGTTATGAAGGCCAACATCCATTAACTTTCCTGACTGATGAAAGCCTGCATGCCTCAAACCTTATTCACCGCCCTATTTGACAGTGATGCCACTTTCAGGGAACTACGTACCTGCACTCCTCAACTCTACAACACTCCCCAGTCCCAACCATTCACTGTGAAGGTCCTGCCCTGGTTTGACTTCCTAAAATACAATACCTCCCACTTATCTTAATTAAACACTATTAGCAATTCTTCACCCCACTTGGCCAGGTGATCCTGCTAACCATTTTCACTGTCTGGAATGCCACCTATTTTAGTATCAATGGAAAATTATTAATTAAGCCTAATACATTCTCATCCAAATAATTGATACTGTATAAATGACAAACAGCAATGGGCCCAGCACCAATCCCTGAGACACCACTAATCATAGATGTGTAGGAAAGAACTGCAGATGCTGGATTAAAGTTTATCCAGCACTTTAGATAAAACACTTTATCTCTGTACTGCCCACTCTCCTGACATCAGTCTGAAAAGGGTCTTGACCCAAGACGGCCCCCATTCGTTCTCTCCAGAGATGCTGCCTGTCCCGCTGAGTTACTCCAGCATTTTGTGTCAATCCACTCCAGTTTTGTGTCCATAGGTTTCAGTTCTAAAAACAACCTTACACCCTCTGCTCTCTACCATGAAGCCAATTCTGTGTCCACTTAGTTAACTCCCCCTGGATGTATTGCGATCTAACTTTCCAGAATACATGACCCTGCGGGGCCTTACCAAAGTTCTTCTCACAAGCAAGTAAAGTATGGGCGGTCTGATCCGATGGCTCATGGTCTAATGATATCTGTGGCTGGAGGAAAATGGCAACTGGGAACAGATGACGACCATGGAAACTTGAATCCAACTGCCAAGGGAGATCAGTGAGCCAGGAAAGTGAGGTCATTGGAGATCAAAGGCTGGTGAGGTCACAAGTTGTGCCAGGGCAGAGGCAGAGATGAGTGGAGAGAAAAAGTGAAAATCAGGAGAGAGGATCAGAGGTTATTCAGTTTAGTTTATTGTCATATCTACCGATATACAGTGAACAACCTTTGTTGCGTGCTAACCAGTCAGCGGAAAGACAATACATGATTGAGTGCTTTGGCTTGAGGTTGAAAGTCACTACTTACTGCAAATGGTGGCTTGGGTGCTTTGCTTGAAGTTGAAAGGCACTACTTACTACTGCAGATGGTGGCTTGGGAGCTTTGGCTTGAAGTTTAAAATAAATCACCATTCTCTCTGCTGCCCCTGCTGGAGGGAGGGGGAGGGACTATAAAACCAGGAGGTGGTGTGCCTCATTTGCTTTCTGCAAGATGGATGAAGCCAAGGGTCACGTCTCTCTGTGCTCTGAATAACACTGAACAAATGTCTACACAACTGTGAGTACCCTTAATGTTGTTTGAAAATGAAAATATGGTTTGTTTGAAGTAAAAAGGCACTGCCTGCAAATGGTTGTTTGGGTGCTTTGGCTTGAAGTTGAAAGGCACTACTTACTGCAAATGGTGGCTTGGGTGCTTTGGCTTGAAGTTAAAAGGCACTACTGCAAATGCACTTACTTCCTGTTTGCACTGTATATTGATTTTAGATAAAACGCTACACTTACGGCTGTGATTTTTTGGCCATCTTACTCAGTCCCCCCTCTGCTGAACAGGTGCAGAGAATTCTTCCCATCAATGAAAAATAAAAGTTTTATTAGTGTTTAAAAAATGTTGAGAATCTCTCTCCTGTCAATCACGCCCTGAAAGCCACACCTTTTCCGGTGGGAGGGGAGGGGTTATAAAACCCGGAAGTGTGGGTGTGGCTCAGTCTCTGCATGATGGGGGAGGGTGAGGTCATGACTCTGTCTGAGCTGTGAATCAACTGAACTCACTGAATGTCTATTGAACTGTAAGTTTGGTGTTGTGTGTGGTTTTATGGTGGTTTCACCCTGCATGGAATGGTATGAAGCTGCATTTGAATTTGGTGGCCTTGCACCCTGCTTGAAGTGGTTGGAATCTGCACTTGAATTCGGTGGCCTTGCACCCTGCTTGAAGTGGAATAAAACTGCATTGAATTTGGTGGCCTTGGATCCAGCTTGAAGTGGTATGAAACCGCACTTGAATTCAATGGCCTTGCACCCTGCTTGAAGTGGTTGGAAACTGCACTTGAATTCGGTGGCCTTGCACCCTGCTCATAGTGGTATGAAACTGCACTTGAATTTGGTGGCCTTGAACCCTGCTTGAAATGGCAGGAACATGGATTTGAATTTGGTGGACTTGCACCCTGCTTGATTCAATTCAATTCAATTCAATTTATTTGTCATTTGGACCCCTTGAGGTCCAAACGAAATTATGTTTCTGCAGCCATACATTACAAACAAATAGACCCAAGACACAACATAATTTACATAAACGTCCATCACATCACTGTGATGGAAGGCCAAAAAAACTTATCTCTCCACTGCCCTGCCCCCCCTCCCCCCCCCCCCCGATATCAGAGTCAAAATCAAAGCCCCCCGCTGGCGATGGCGATTGTCCCGCGGTCATTAAAGCCACGCCGGGTGATGCAAGGTCGCACACCGGGTTCTTGATGTTGGAGCCCCTGGCGTGCGCTCGCAGAGTCCCGCGGCCATTGCAAGCCGCGCGGGGTGGTGATGTAAGGCCCTGCTCCAGGAGCTCTTCGACCCCGCAACTCGGGCGGGAGAAGTCGCCGTTGCGGGAGCCCTGAAAAGCGGTCTCCCTCCAGGGACCCGCGGGCTCCCGGTGCCGCCGTCCACCAGACCCGCAGTTGCAGCCTCTGAATCTCCGGAGGTCGGGCCGCAGCAGCAGCAGCAGCAGTGCTCCACCACCGCTCCACCCGCTCCGGACTCGGCCAGCTCCGCGACGGTGAGGTGAGCCGTCGGCACCAGAGTCCCCGGTCTTCCTGTTGGAGGCCGCTCCTCGTTGCAGCCCCAACAACAACGGAGACCCGACAAAGAAAAGGTCGGGTCTCCCGTGCAGCGAGAGATTAAAAGTTACCCCCTCCCTCCCACCCCCCCCCACACACACACCCCAACAAAAAATAACAAAAACTACATATAAACATAGACAAAAAATAATAAAAACGCAGACGGGCTGCAGAGGCCGCTGCTGACGAGAGTCGCGTCGCCTAGTGGGTAGTGGAATTTCAAGGAATAGTCATGAGTGGGCCGGTGGGCGGCGCGACTCTCGTCAGCAGCGGCCTCTGCAGTCTGTCCGCGGTTTATTATTTTTTGTCTGTGTTTTAATGTAGTTTTTTGTTATTTTTTTGTTGGGGTGTGTGTGTGTGGGGGGGGTGGGGGTGGGGTGGGAGGGAGGGGGAAACTTTTTAAATCTCTCCCTGCACTGGAGACCCGACCTTTTTTCGTCGGGTTTCCGTTGTCGTTGGGGCCGCAACGAGGAGCGGCCTCCAACAGGAAGAAGCCGGGGACTCTGGTGCTACGACTCACCGTCGCCGTCACGGGGCTGGCCGAGTCCGGAGCGGGTGGAGCGGTGGAGGAGCGCTGCTGCTGCTGCTGCTGCTGCTACCGGAGAGTCGGAGGCTCCAACGGCAGGTCTGTGGACGGTGGCACCGAGAGCCCGCGGGTCCCTGGAGGGAGACCGCTTTTCAGGGCTCCTGCAACGGCGACTTCTCCCGCCCGAGTTGCGGGGTCGAAGAGCTCCTGGAGCGGGGCCTTTACAGCACCACCCCGCGAGGCTTGGAATGGCCTTGGGACTCTGCGAGCGCACGCCGGGGGCTCTAACACCAAGACCCGGTGTGCGACCTCGCATCACCCGGCGTGGCTTTAATGGCCGCGGGACAATTGCCATCGCCAGCCGGGGGCTTTGACTTTGACTCTGACATCGTGGGGGGGGAGAGTGCAGTGGGGAGATAAGTGTTTTTGGCCTTCCATCACAATGATGTGATGGATGTTTATGTAAATTATGTTGTGTTGTTGTGTCTTGGGTCTATTTGTTTGTAATGTATGGCTGCAGAAACGGCATTTCGTTTGGACCTCAAGGGGTCCAAACGACAATTAAATGTATCTTGTATCTTGTATCTTGAGTCAACTGCCAGCCCACCAGCCGTGAGTGAGCTGCCAGCAGATCAGGCTTGACGGACTGAGCTGCCACCCCTAGAACCCATACCAGCACTCCAGAAAGCCCCCCCACTGGCCACCAATATTGGAATTGATGGAGAGGTGGAATATTGCATCGGGGGACCAACCCTCCCATGTGAACATGGGACCCAACGAGTCCCACTTAGTCTAGTAAAATTATAAAAGGACTGGACAAGCTAGATGCAGGAAAAATGATCCCAATTTTGGGCGAGTACAGAACCAGGGGCCACAGTCTTAGAATAAAGGGGAGGTCATTTAAGACTGAGGTGAGATAAAACTTTTTCACCCAGAGAGTTGTGAATTTATGGAATTCCCTGCCACAGAGGGCAGTGGAGGCCAAGTCACTGGATGGATTTAAGAGAGAGTTAGATAGAGCTCTAGGGGCTAGTGAAGTCAAGGGATATGGGGAGAAGGCAGGCACGGGTTCTTGATAGGGGACGATCAGCCATGATCACAATGAATGGCGGTGCTGGCTCGAAGGGCCGAATGGCCTCGTCCTGCACCTATTTTCTATGTTTCTATGAATCAGAGCTGCCAAGGAAAGGTACTCTGAGAAGTTGAGGAGCAAGTTCTCAGCTAGTGACTCTTCTTCAGTTTGGAAGGGCTTGCAAGAAATAACCAGCTACAAGAGGAAAGCCCCCCGCTCTTTGGACAATCGTCAGCTGAGCAACGACCTGAATGAGTTTTACTGCAGGTTTACAAGCAGAAACGCAAGCCTGGTACACCCCTTCCCAACACAGCCAGACCCCAGTCTGCAAAGACGGGACCCTTCTACACCCATTCCTCCCCAATCACAACTTCACACCTACTCAAAGCTAGACTCCAGTCGGAAAAGACTGGCCCCTTTCCCACCTACCCCATTCCAAACACCACATAACACCCAATTACAGCCTGACTGCAAAAGATTGCGGCCTCATCCACTACCCACCATCTCCGTGCTGCTCAACATCAGTCTGGCCACTTCTCCATCATCAATAATAAAAATAGAGGAGGTGGAGAGGGTCAGTTGTTCATCAGACAGAAAAGCCAGAAATCTCCAGGACCGGACAATGTTTCCCTCTCTACTCTCAAGCTCTGTGCTGAACAACTGGCACTGGACTTCACAGACATTTTCAACCAGTCCCTGCAAATCTGTACTGTCCCTGCCTGCTGCAAAGTCTCCACTATTGTTCTTGTACCCAAAAAGGCAAGGATTACTGGTCTTAATGACTAAGGCCTGAAGCACTGACCTCTTTAGTCATGAAGACCCTTGAAAGACTTGTGCTGGCCAAGCTGAAAAATATCATAATCCCCCTGTTGGACCCTCTGCAGTTTGCATATCGGGCCAATAGATCTGTGGATGACGCAGTCAACCTGAGCCTGCACTTCATCCTCCAGCACCTAGACCGCCAGGGGACCTATGCGAGGATTTTGTTGTTGATTTTAGCTTTGCATTCAACACCATTGTGCCAGAGCTACTACAATCCAAACTTTCCGAGTTGACTGTGCCAGAACCCCTCTGTCGGTGGATCACCAACTTCCTGACAGACAAGAAGCAGCAGGTGAGGCTGGGAAAGCACATGTCGGACACGCAGACCCTCAGCATAGGAACACCGCAAGGCTGCGTACTCTCTCCTCTCCCTTACTCTCTCTACACCAATGACTGCGTCTCCACTGACTCCTCTGTCAAGCTTCCCAAGTTTGCGGATGACACAACCCTGATTGGACTGATCCAGGATGGGGAGGAATCTGCCTACAGACAGGAAGTTTCACAGCTGGTGTCCTGGTGCCATCGCAACAACCTGCTCTTAAGACAGTGGAATTGATTGTAGACTTTAGGAGAGTTCCCCATCTCCTCACCACACTCAACATCAACAACACCACAGTAACACACCTGTGGAGTATTTTAAGTTCCTGGGAACCATCATCTCCAAGGACCTTAAGAGGGGGGCTACCATTCGACTCCACAGTCAAAAAGGCACAACACGGATGTACTTCCTGCGGCAGCTGAGGAAACGCAATCTGCCACAGGAAATTATATACAGCTATTGTAGAGTCTGTCCTCACCTTCTCCATCATGGTCTGGTTTGGCTCAGCCATCAAGCACGACATCCGGAGGTTGCAACGAACCGTCCGATCAGCTAAGGTTATTGGCTGCAACCTTCCCTCCATTGATGAACTGTACACTGCAAGGGCCAGGAAGCGAGCGGGTAAGATCATCTCTGACCCCTCTCACCCTGGCCACAAACTCTTTGCAACACTTCCCTCTGGAAGACGAATCCGGACTGTCAAAGCTGCCACAGCCAGACATAAAAACTGCTTTTTTCTACGAGTAATAGCTTGACTCAATAACCAAAAGACTGTAGCATCCTTTTGCTCTGGTATTTTATTTAATTCACATGTTTAATCGATAATGTTTTATTATTAGTGTTTAATGTTTTATGTGTCATTCACATTTAATTCCTGGGATGGGGGGACTGTCATATGCTAAGAGAATGGTGCGGCTGGGCTTGTATACTCTGGAATTTAGAAGGATTAGAGGGAATCTTTTTGAAACATATAAGATTATTAATGGTTTGGACATGCTAGAGGCAGGAAACATGTTGCCGATGTTGGGGGAGTCCAGAACCAGGGGCCACAGTTTAAGAATAAGGGGTAAGCCATTTAGAACGGAGATGAGGAAACTCTTTTTCACACAGAGAGTTGTGAGTCTGTGGAATTCTCTGCCTCAGTGGGCGGTGGAGGCCGGTTCTCAGGGGACTTTCAAGAGAGAGCTAGATAGGGCTCTTGAAGATAGTGGAGGCAGGGGATATGGGGAGAAGGCAGGAACGGGGTGCTGATTGTGGATGATCAGCCATGATCACATTGCTGGCTCGAAGGGCCGAATGGCCTACTCCTTGCACCTATTGTCTATTGTCTACTGTCTATTGTCTAACTGTCACTGTATGTCATGTTGTCACTTGCGGGCAGAGAACCAAGGCAAATTCCTTGTATGTGAATACTTGACCAATCAACTTAATTAATGAATTAATTAATTCATTCATAAGGGAATAATGTAAATGGAAGACTAGCGAACTAGACTGGCGAAGACTAGGCTAGACAATTTGAAGACTAGAGATAAACACAAGTGGGAGTATGTGTATTCTTTAAATATGGATCAGAAGTAGCACAGCAGGATAAAAGATACAACATTTAGAGCAAAGATATAACGTTGAAGGTCTGAAATTTGGGAAACTGGCTCCGACCTATAGGTTTTCTGGAATGAGAGGCAAGGGAATGTAGCATTGTACATGTGTTGCATGTTGGCGTTTGGCCTGCCTCACAGGTTTTACTGTGGGCACAGGGTTCCTAAGAATTTTTGATGTCGTGAGGTGCACCTGGGCAAATACTGAGGCACTAGGAACTGGAGTTGCCGGAAACCTAAACCTTTAAACTTTACCCCTATCACCTTAAAGCTATGCCCTCTAATCTATCACATCTCCACCCTGGGGAAAAGGTTTCTGAAAGATTTTTCTTTCACCACTGAAAGCTTGTGTCAGAAGACCGGAAGCTACGGTCTACATTTCAATAGCCTTAATAGGTTAACATTTCCATTCCCTGTAAATGTTGTATTTTGCCTTGTTCGATATGGTAGCAACAATCGACTGTTGGAGCAGAAGGCCCTGCAGTCATTTAGGAAAGAAACAGAAGAAGAACACTATTGTGCCACACTGTATGTGGGGGAACCACGTCAGGTCCACGGCAGGTCCTCCTCAATATGGATTCCCAGGAAGCGGAAATCTGCCACCCTCTCCACACAGTAAACACCCACCCCCTCTTGATAATCAATGGTACCACCATGTTTTCCTTGGCTTCCTACATTTAGCTCGCCCCTGCGTTCTTGGCGGCTACATTTAGTGCTTTTATAGCAGTGGGGTAAAAACTGTTTTTTATCTAATTCCTTGTCCTTTAAGGCCTGTTGAGGGAGCAGGATTTTTTATGTTTCTTCCACACGACAACACCATCAGCTGCTCACGCATACACATGGAGCACCAATCATCCCGGTAGGCGTACTCGTCCCCTCAGGAAGTGCAGTCTCTGCTGGACCTTTTTCAGAGATGAGTCCCCAGGTCCTCCTCAATATGGATAGTGTCATCTGCACAATTTGACAATGGTGTTGCTATTATTAATTCCTTTGTCTTTAAGGTGGGCGGGGGTGCAGTCATGTGTGTATCCCAGGGGCCTCAGTACGCAGCCCTGTGGAGATGGTGTAGAGCAGGGGGCGCGCCCTGTGGAGAGCCGGTACTGAGGCTGAGGGCCGTGGATGTATGATGGCCCACTCTGACTCTCTGGCTGCGACCCGACAGGAAGCTATTTATCCACGTACAGGTGGAGTGTGGAAGTCCCAAGTTCCCCAGTTTGTCCACCAGTTTGTGGGGAAGGATGGTATTAAAAGCAGAGCTGTAGTCCACAAAGAGCATCCGCACGTAGCTCCCCCGCTGCTCCAGGTGAGACAGTGCAGCATGGAGAGCTGTGGCTACAGCGTCCTCTGTAGATCTATTTGCTCTGTATGCAAACTGGTGGGGGTCAAAGCTTCGGGGCAGAAGTGATGTGATATGACCCCGGACCAGTTTTTCAAAACACTTCATCACCACTGGTGTGAGTGCGACTGGCCGTTGAGGCTGGAGATGTTGTTTTTTTTGGGCAAGGGGACTATGGTGGAGGACTTCAGACAGGGTGGAACAGTGGACTGGGCCAGAGACTGGTTAAAAATCCTCGTAAAGACTCCAGCCAGCTAGTCTGCGCAGTCCTTCAACACGCGTCCAGAGACGCCGTCAGGACCAGTAGCCTTCCTTGGATTGATGGCCCGCAGCGTGCGACTCACCTCATGCTCCTCTATCTTGAGGGTTGGGCTGCTGTGGACCATGTGCTGTGATGTGGCTGTCTCGGGTGGCTCCACTTCAAAGCGAGCAAAGAAGTGGTTCAGCTCCTCTGCCAACGAGGCGTCACCTTCAACAGCTCCAAGGTTGGTCTTATAGTTGGTGAAATACTGGATCCCCTGCCACACCTGCCTGCTGTTATTACTGTCCAGGTGGTCCTCTATCTTCCTCCTGTAGTTTGATTTGGCCTCTCTGATGCCTCTCTTCAGGTTAGCTCGGGCCGTGCTGTATAAAGCCCTATCGCCAGACCTAAAAGCGGTGTTCCTCTCTTTCAACATAATAATAATAATAATAATAATAATAATAATAATAATAATAATTAATAATAATAATAATACATTTTATTTATGGGCGCTTTTAAAGAGTCTCAAGGACACCTTACAAAAATTTAGCAGGTAGAGGAAAAACATGCAAGGGGAATGAAATAAATAGTAGAGACATGACTAGTACACAAAGTAAAGACAGAATTCAATTCAAAACACAATATGAGGCAATTAATGCATAGATGAAAAGGGAGGGGGACGTGGGGTTAAGGATAGGCAGAGGTGAAGAGATGGGTCTTGAGGCGGGACTGGAAGATGGTGAGGGGCACGGAATTGCAGATCAGTTGGGGAAGGGAGTTCCAGAGCCTGGGAGCTGCCCTGGAGAAGGCTCTGTCCCCAAAACTACGGAGGTTGGACTTGTGGATGGAGAGGAGACCGGCTGATGTGGATCTGAGGGACCGTGAGGGTTGGTAGGGGGAGAGGAGGTCAGTGAGATATGGGGGGGGCAGATGGTGGAGGGCTTTGTAGGTGAGGATCAGGATTTTGTAGGTGATCCGGTGGGAGATGGGAAGCCAGTGAAGTTGTTTGAGGACTGGAGTGCGGTGATGCCAAGATTTGGTGTGGGTGATGAGTCGGGCGGCTACGTTCTGGACCAGTTGGTCGGTTGGTTGATGTAGGCTGATGCCAAGGAGAAGTGAGTTACAATAGTCCAGTCGGGAGGAGATGAAGGCATGGATGAGTCTTTCAGCAGCGGGAGGTGTGAGAGAGGGTCTGAGTTTGGCGATGTTGCGGAGATGAAAGAAGGAGGTTTTAATGACATGGCGGATGTGAGGCTCAAGGGAGAGGGTGGAATCAAAGATCACGCCGAGGTTGCGGGCCTTGGGAGATGGGGAGACAGTGGTACCGTCGATAGTGAGAGTGAGGTTATTGATTTTGCTGAATGGCCAAGCAGATGATCTCAGCAACTGAGAAGTAAGTTCAAGCCTATTTAAGACCCATTGTGATTATGAATGCCTCCTCTAAATGTCCCTTTAGCATTCACTAGATTCACTGGCCAATTCACTCGATGTATTCAAGAGAGAGTTGGATATAACTCTTACGACAAACGGAATTAAGTGATATGGGGAGAAAGCAGGAACGGAGTACTGATTCTGGATGAACTGCCATGATCATATTGAATGGCGGTGCTGGCTCAAAGGGCCGAATGGCCTACTGCACCTATTTTCTATGTTTCTATTCTCTACTCCAGAGGTAACAGCGTTTCCCGGCTTTCCACAGAGCCAATGTCACACATTTTAGAATCATGATTCAGCCTACCTGAATCTTCCACCCAACCTCATTATTCATTGTAATTAACTATTTTTAAAAATTCCTTTACAAACAGGAGTCAGTCAATTTCTTCTCATCTTATTTGAAGTCAAAAATTAAAAGAAGAAACACCAAAGTTCTTTCATTGTCACCCTAAGTTCAGAAACAGCACTGTAGCCCCGGCCTATGAAAACTATGGAGCTCCATCTTGTATGAGTGAAATCGCTGCAGATTTAAATTCACTCCATAATCTATGCTGGCTCCTCAAGGCAGCACTGCAAGGTGTACTATCTTTCAGGAGAGACATCTTTCAGGATCATGTCTTCAACTGAGTAGAGAGGCAGGCAAAGCTGTGAACTGCTACCATCAGCTTTCCACTCCTGCTGAATATAAAAATGAGCCTCATTATCCATGCTCCACATGTGAAGAATGAGTATTTGGTTGAGAAACTTGTGAAATATGCATGATTGTATAATTGCACCAGTAAACACAAGCAAACAGTGGACAGGTGGGTGGCTGGATGGAGGGTGCAGAGGTAAAATAAAAACAGAATAAAATATGAACCTCAAAAAGTTTTTTTTTTAATACAAAATATTTCTCCTTCTGTTTACTTTATTTTGCTAATAAAATACTGAGGGGCACTTTTATTTGAAAAAAAATCTATCAAGGCATTGAAGATAAAATGTAGAAGAAACAACTAAAATATTCACCTGAAATTCACGGTACATTTCTTTAACCGACAACTTGTGTGGAAAATATTTTGGTCTGAATGCTTGGGCCAAGATTAAAATGCCAGAATTTTGTTTGACATTTTTTTACGTACATGAGAATCTTTTGACCCCATCCAATGCAGAAAACACAGTACGTTACATATATATTTTTCCCAGATACAGTTTAGCAATGAAATGCTGCTCAGAGAGACAGAAAAATTATCCAGTACCCAAAGAGTTAAAACAAAATGAACCTTGGATTAAAAAGTGGATCATCTCCAACTGTTAATAACAGCTGATTATTGTATTTCACAGACATTCTACAGTGAAATATATGATTATGGGAGCAGTAAGATGGATATATACATCCATGAAGAAAGTCAAGTTGCAAAAAAAACATACAGCTGTTTGCATATTAGTTTTTTTTCAGATTCATAACAGTGAATTCAGGAAATTTCACACAGTGCTAATAATGCACGATTACTTTCCCATGATTGATTAGCTGGAGCTGATCCAACATGGCTTCTGTTTTGTTTTTTGCCAAATATCTCTCGAGGCTAATGTAATGACTATGAAAGCGCCAACAAAATGTTATCCACACAAATTGTTAGTTAAAGAAATTTATTCTGGCTCTAAGATATTTAATTTAGTTGCATTTTTTACTTTAATTTCTGTGAATTAATGGGAAATATTTCAAGTTAGATTGCATCTCCGATTTTTATTTGCAGAATATTAACTATTAATAAAATTAGCACGGTATGAAACTGCTTTGAGTATTTTCAATCCACAAGTCTATTTTATTTATGATTTCATACAGAGTTCCTAAAAGCTTCTGTCACAACTTAGGCAACACATTCAAGATTTTCTTCATAATGGCATTCAAAATTTTATATCAACATGATCTTAAAAATTATCGCCTGCTAACTTTTTGGAACAGGAGCTATAGATTTACAAGCACTGTCAATCTACAATGAATGTTCCCAAACAACAGAAAAAATTATCTAATTAATCTTAGGACCTACCTACGCTTATTTACAGTAATCGGAATCATATTACTTCAAAGGAACAAAACGGCTACATACATTTGGAAATAAAATTAACAACAATGTATCATACTCTCCATCAAGAGAACATTCAACTATCAATCCTAGATATGCAAAGACATTCCTGTTGCAGAGATCTCCGCAACCAACATGAAGACAGACATACAGTGCAAGAGCAAACCTTTCATCCCATCATTCCCATGCCACCCATTCCTTCTACCAACACTAGTTCCATTTACTTTCATTAGGCCTTCAGTCTTTAGTGCCTTGGCATTAACATACTTATTTAGATGTTTCTTCAACGTTGTGAGATACCTGCCTTCACTACCACACTGGCACAATGGCAGCAGAGTGGTGCAACTGGTACAGCTGCTGCCTCACAGCGCCAGAGACCCAGGTTCAATCCCGACCATGGGTGCTGTATGTGTGGAGTTTGCACATTTTCCCTGTGATCATATGGATTTCCTCCAGGTGCTTCGGATTCCCCCCACTTCCCAAAGATGTGCGGGTCTGTAGGTTAATTGTCCCTAATGTGCAGGGAAAGTGGGATTATGTGGAACTAGTACGAACAGATAATCAGTGAGCCTAGGCTCACTGGCTATCGAAGTCATCCTGACAGCGCCTTATGTCCCATGGGCCACAATCATGTTTTGGGCACCAACATCCAACTAGATGGCTGTGGCCGGGACTGTACTGGAAGACCCAGGGGCAGGAAAGCCTTGTGGCAGCAGAAGGCCTGCTCCAATTTACACAGTGCACCACTTGGGAGACTGCTATCTGAATTATAATTATTAGGTAGAATTTAATTAATTGGTTGATGGTCATTAATCACAAATTATATATCTTCCCCTGAACCAACTTCTAAAGCAAAATACTTTGGAAACTAAAATGAGCCATGCCACACACCAGGCATGGTTCTAGTGCTACAATTTAGTTTGTTTAGCTTATTGCTACGGGTACCAAAGAACAGTGAGATGCTTTTTGTCGCATTCTATCCAGTCAACGGAAAGAGTATGCATGATTACAATCATGCCATCCATAGTGTACAGATACAGGATAAAGGGAATAACGGTTGGAGCAAGATAAAGTCCAGTGGAGTCTGGTTAAAGATGGTCCAAACAACACCAGCTCAGAAACTTTGAGAATGAATAAGGCATTACCAACACAGGGTGAGCATTGACAACGTTTGGTATTTCATACCATTAGGGAGTTGTGGAGGCTGAATCATCAAATAATTTTAAACCTGAATACACAAACACTAGGTTTATAGGAAAGTCAATGGCAATGGAAGCAGGTAGTAAAGTACAGTTGAAGCCAAGATCCAAGTAGCCATGGTTTTACTATGTGTATGGCAGAACAGGGCTTACTCCCAATTCAGAATACTTGCATTTGTGTCTTCTTATGAATGAAAGGGGGTGGAAGATTGTACCTTCACGTGGTCCGCCCTATTTCGACGAATGCAATCAACCCGGCGTGCACAATCAAATAAGATCAAATAGAACAAGTTGTCCTACAACTTTATGAAGAAGATGAATGAAGTTCATCTTCAGGCTTTAGATATAAGATCTCAAATTGTCTTTTCCTCATGTCTGAAACATGAAAACCTGTTGGACTGTTGGTGCTCAAAATCTATACATCCCGCAGGTTGTTGGCAGTAGTAGGGGATGCAGGATGGCATGGTAACCAGGAGCCTAAACCTCTTGTGGAGGAAGGGGAAGCTCCTCTGTTTCTGTAGACTCCCCAAGACATTGATTGTTGCCAAACATCAAGCCTTTCTCTCAGGCAGCAATAAGAAAACACTTTTCAAGATACTGAAACTCATGTATTAGGCCTGCAAAATGCCAAATAAAACTCATCCAAAAGAACTTTGGAGTTTTCTTTTTAAATAAGTGGAAGAATCTCATTGCTACATTACATTTGGTCCTTTTTAATTTCAGGAAATTACCAGATTCCTTTGAGATGAAATTGCCCAAGTTAACTCCATGGGTCTAATGTCAAGGAGGCAAATTAATTGGGCTCATCAATTTTCTCTTCCTTACATAAAATGTATAATGTTAGAAGTTCAATATAGTGCTTAGAGGAGTTAGATATAGACAATAGACAATAGGCGCAACTTACATTATTCCCTTATGAATGAACGAATTCATGAATTAATTAATTAATAAGTTTATTGGCCAAGTATTCACATACAAAGAATTTGCCCGCAAGTATCAACATGACATTCAGTGACAGTTAGACAATAGACAATAGATAATAGGTGCAGGAGTAGGCCATTCGGCCCTTCGAGCCAACACCGCCATTTAATGTGATCATGGCTGATCAACCATAATCAGTACCCTGTTCCTGCCTTCTCTCCATATCCCTTAACTCCGCTGTCCCCTAGGAGCTCTATCTAACTCTTTTGAAAGGATCCAGAGAACCAACCTCCACCGCCCTCTGAGGCAGAGAATTCCACACGCTCACAACTTGCTGTGTGAAAAAGTTTTTCCTCATCTCCGTTCTAAATGGCTTACCACTTATTCTTAAACTATGGCCCCTGGTTCTGGACTCCCCCAACATCGGGAACATGTTTCCTACCTCTAGCTTGTCCAAACCCTTAATACTCTTATATGTTTCAATAAGATTCCCTCTCATCCTACTAAATTCCAGGGTGTATAAGCCCAGCCGCTCCAATCTATCAACATATGACAGTCCCGCCATCCCAAAAATTGATCTCGTGAACCTACGCTGCACTCCCTCAATAGCATGAATGTCCTTCCTCAAGTTTCGAGACAAAAACCAAAACTGCTGTGTGGCCTCACTAGGACCCTGTAGGACCCGCAGGAGGACCTCTTTGCTCCTATACTCAACTCCTCTTGTTATAAAGGCCAACATGCCATTTGCTTTCTTCACTGCCTGCTGTACCTGCATGCTTACTTTCAGTGACTGACGAACAAGGATCCACAGATCCTGTTGTACTTCCCCTTTCCCCAACATGACACCATTTAGATAACAATATGCCTTTTTTTGCCACCAAAGTGGATAGCCTCACATTATCCACATTAAACTGCATCTGCCATGCATCTGCCCACTCACCCAATCTGTCCAAGTCACCCTGCATCCTCATAGCATCCTCCTCACAGTTCACACTGCCACCCAGCTTTATGTCATCTGAAAATTTGCTAATGTTACTTTGAATACCTTCATCCAAATCATTAATATATATTGTAATAGCTGCAGTCCGAGCACCGAGCCTTGCGGTACGCCACTAGTCACTGCCTGCCATTCTGAAAGGGACCCGTTAATTAGTTTCCTGTCTGGCAACCAATTTTCTATCCATGTCAGCACCCTACCCCCAATACCATGTGCCCTAATTTTGCCCACTAATCTCCGTTGTGGGACCTTATAAAATGCTTTCTGAAAGTCCAGGTACACTACATTCACTGGCTCTTCCTTGTCCATTATCCTGGTTACATGATCAAAAATTGCAGAAGATTAGTCAAGCATGATTTCCCCTTCGTAAATCCATGCTGACCCAGACCGATTCTGCTACAGCTATCCAAATGTGCCGCTATTTCATCTTTTATTTTTGACTCCAGCAACTTCCCCACCACCAGTCAGGCTAACTGGTCTATGATTCCCTGTTTTCTCTCTGCAGCCCTTCTTAAAAAGTGGGACAACATTAGCTATCCTCCAATCCACGGGAACTGATCTGAATCTATAGAGCATTGGAAAATTGTCACCAATGCATCCACGATTTCTAGAGCCACTTCCTTAAGTACCCTGGGATGCAGACCATCAGGCCCTGGGGATTTATCAGCCTTCAGTCCCATCAATCTACACCATTGTCTGCCTAATCTGGATTTCCTTCAGTTCCACCGCCACCCCAGATCCTCTGGCCACTAGTACATCAGGAAGATTGTTTATGGCCTCCTTAGTGAAGACGGATCCAAATTAACTGCCATTTCCTTGTTCCCCATAATAAATTCACCCTTTTCAGTCTTCAAGGTCCAACTTTGGCCTTAACTAGTTGTTTTCCTCTTCACATACCTTAAGAAGCTTTTACTATCCTCCTTTATATTCTTGGCTAGCTTACCTTCATACCTCATCTTTTCACCCCATATGGTGTGCGAGTCCAGGACCAGAGGTCATAGCCTCAGAATTAAAGGGTGCACTTTTAGAAAGGAGGTGAGAAGGAATTTCTTTAGTTAGAGGGTAGTTAATCAGTGGAACTCATTGCCACATGGCTGTGGAGGACAAGTCAGTGGATATTTTTAAGGCAGAGATATACAAGTTCTTGATTAGAACGGGAGTCGAGAGATATGGGAGAAGGCAGGAAAATGAGATTAAGTAAGTAAGTAAGTAAATTTATTGGCCAAGTATTCACATACAAGGAATTTGCCTTGTATGTGAATACTTGCCGCCCACAAGTAACAACATGACATACACTGACAGTTACGAATGACTCAGAAAACACTAAACATTAATAATAATAAAACATTAATGATAAAACACCATTGATCAAGCATGTGAACCAATAAAATATCATCAATAGCATCAATCAAAGGGAGGCTACAGATTTTTGGCTGCTGAGTAGAGCAACTACTCGTAGATAAAAACTGTTTTTATGTCTGGCGGTGGCAGCTTTGACAATCTGGAGTCGCCTTCCAGAGGCAAGTGATTCAAAGAGTTTGTGGCCAGGGTGAGAGGGGTCAGAGATGATCTTACCCGCTCGCTTCCTGGCCCTTGCAGTGTACAGTTCATCAATGGAAGGAAGGTTGCAGCCAATAACCTTCTCAGCTGATTGGACGATTCGCTGCAGCCTCCATGTGTCGTGCTTGGTGGCTGAGCCAAACCAGACCATGATGGAGAAGGTGAGAACAGACTCTACGATGAATTGGACCATCATTGCCTGTGGCAGATTGTGCTTCCTCAGCTGCCGTAAAAGTACATCCGTGTTGTGCCTTTATGACTGTGGAGTGGATGATATCCCCCCACTTAAGGTCCTTGGAGATGATGGTTCCCAGGAACTTAAAATACTCCACAGATGTGACTGTGGTGTTGTTGATGGTGCGTGGGGTGAGGGGAGGGAGTGCTCTCCTAAAGTCTACAATCAATTCCACTGTCTTAAGAGCATTGAGCTCTAGGTTGTTGCGATGGCACCAGGACACCAGCTGTGACACTGCCTGTCTGTAGGCAGATTCCTCCCCATCCTGGGTCAGTCCAATCAGGGTTGTGCCATCCACAAACTTGAGAAGCTTGACAGAGGTGTCTGTGGAGGTGCAGTCGTTGGTGTAGAGAGAGTAAAGGAGAGGAGAGGAGAGAGTAAGCAGCCTTGTGGTGCTCCTATGCTGAGCATTTGCGGGTCCGAGATGTGCTTTCCCTGCCTCACATGCTGCTTCCTGTCTGTCAGGAAGCTGGTGATCCACCGACAGAGGGGTTCAGGCACAGTCAACTCGGAAAGATTGGAGTGCAGTAGCTCTGGCACAATGGTGTTGAATGCAGAGCTAAAATCAACAAACAGGATCCTCGCATAGGTCCCCTGGTGGTCTAGGTGCTGTAGGATGAAGTACAGGCCCAGGTTGACTGCATCATCCACAGATCTATTGGCCCGATATGCAAACTGCATAGGATCCAGCAGGGAGATCGTGATATTTTTCAGTTTGGCCAGCACAAGCCTTTAGAGTGTCTTCATGACTACAGAGGTCAGTGCGACAGGCCTGTAGTCATTAAGACAAGTAATCCTTGCCTTTTTGGGTACAGGGACAATAGTGGAGACTTTGAAGCAGGCAGGGCCAGTACATGTTTGCAGGGACTGGTTAAAAATGTCTGTGTAGACCGGTGCCAGCTGTTTGGCACCATGCTTAGGAGTAGAGGGGGAAACATTGTCAGGTCCTGGAAATTTCCGGCAGTTTTGTCTTCTGAAAAGCCTCTCCACCTCCTCTATTTTTATTGTTGATATTGGATAAGTGATGTTGTGCAGCACAGAGGGTGTGGGTGATTGGGTGTGAAGTGGTGATTGGAGGGGGGTGGGTGTAGAAGGGCCCAGTCTTTGCAGACTGAGGTCAGGCTGTGAGTGGGTGTGAAGTGTCGATTGGGGTGGGAAATGGTCCAGTCTTTTCATACTGGAGTCTTGCCTTAAGTAGATGTGAAGTGGTGAATGGGAAGGAGAGGGTACAGGGTCCATTATTTGCAGACTGGGGTCTGGCTGTGTTGGTTGGGGAGGGGGCGAGGGGGTAACAAGGTTACATTTATGATTTTCAGGTCCTTGGTCAGTTGACGATTGTCCAAAGAGTGGGGGGGCTTTCCTCTTGTATCTGGTAATTTCTTGCAAGCCCTTCCAAACTGAAGAAGAGTCACTAGCTGAGAACTTGCTCCTCAACTTCTCAGAGTACCTTTCCTTGGCAGCTCTGATTCCTCTTGTCAGCTTGTACTTGGCCTGCCTGTGGAGGTCTGCAGCCCCGTTCCTGTAGTCCTCATCTTTAGACCTTCGGAGCTGTCTGAGTTCTGCAGTGAACCAGGGCTTGTTGTTGAACCATGTCCGGGTCTTAGTTGGAATGCAACTGTCCTCGCAAAAGCTGACATATGATGATACAGTGTCCGTATACTCATCGAGGCTTGTGGTTGCTTCCCTGAACACATTCCAAGCCGTGCAGTCAAAGCAGGATTGTGGGTTCTCAATGTCCTCGCTTGTCCACCTTTTCTCAGGCTTAGCAGCTTTTAGTTTCTGCCTGTAGTTTGGAATAAGGTAAACTAGACAATGATCAGAGAGACCCAGACCCGCCCGGGGAATAGAGCGATATGCGTTCTTGATTGCCTTATAACAGCGATCGAGTGTTCTCTCCCCTCTGCTGGGGTAGGTGACATGAAGTCTGTATGTTGGAAGGTCCAGGAAGTCATTCTCTAGCCTCATTACCTGGTCAGCGAGTTGCATTTGCGCCTCACGTACACAGGGTTGGGGGGGAATGTAAACTCCAGCGATAATAAAGGAGTTAAATTCCCTCGGAGAGTGGAAGGGTTTGCAGTTTATAAAGAGGGATTCTAGGTTGGGAGAGCAGAAATTTGACAGTACCGTGATGTCGCTGCACCAGTCCTGGTTGGTATAGAAGCATATTCCACCGCCTCTTGATTTCCCCGCTGCCTCCACTTCGCGATCCGCTCTGTGAAGTTGGAAGCCAGCCAGTTGCAGCGCGCTGTCCGGGGTCGACTCACAAACCCAGGTCTCGGTGAAACACAAGGCAGCAACTCGAGAGAAGTCCTTGTTTGTCCGATGCAGGAGTTGCAGTTCGTCCACTTTGTTCTTGAGAGAATGTACGTTTGCCGGGAAAATGCTTAGGAGTTGTGTGCTTGATCCGCGTCGCCGGAGTCGGGTGAGTGCTCCAGAGCGCTTCCCACGTGTCCTCCTCCATCTCAAGACCTTGAACGCAGCCACAGCCCCGCCGATGAGTATGTCCAAATAATCCAGCGAGTGAGAGAAATCCGGAACGATGTTTTAAGGTACCATATGTCCGATGTTTATGAGTACCTCTCTCATGAAAGTAATTTTTGTAGGGTTTTCACAGATGACAGAAATGAACAAACACATACAAAACAGCAAGGAGCAGTATACCGTGGCAGCCATCGTCGCCGCCGCAAGCAGGAGGCAGAGATCAGCCATGATTGAATGCGGAGTAGACTCGATGGACTGAATGGCCTAATTCTACTCCTATAACTTGTGAACATGTATCAGCTGAGAACTAGGAAACAGACATACATACCACTGTTCTGGAGTTCCTTGTCTCTACTGAATTCTCTGCCGAGATGATTTCACACTGAGATCATGGAGCTGTGTCATCACCTCTTTTTCATTTTCAATATTGGGCTGCAGACTGCACCAGTAGTCTACACCTACCATCTGGATTTCTCACTTAAAAAAAACAAAACATACTAAAGGATACATTCTTTATATAGAAAATCAAACCATTATTGGAACATTGCAGAAGTCATTTCCCTCTGCGCTGGGAATGATTAAAGCTCAAATTCATTGCTTTAATCAACTCCCTGCCCTTTATTCTGGCACAGAACACCTTGTCTCCTGCAATGTAGCCATAATTATGTCAAGTTTCCAATTTTGAATATTAAGTGAAAAAAATCAGGTTAGCATTCATTTTTTTCTTTATATTTTCCCTTTATTTTCTTTTACATTTTTTTTGGTTTTGTTTCAATTCTCTACAGTAAAGGGCCTGCCCCACTGCGGGGACCTAATTTTCGAGTTTATAAAAGTTTAGGAGTGTTTTAAAAAGTGTCATGGTCTTGTTGTATCGCCAAAATAGAACACCTCCTACAATCTCCTTCGACTATGTAGAGAACCTCCTATGAATATGTAGAAGACCTCCTTCGACTATGTAGAAGACCTCCTTCGATCTCCATCGACCTATTTCGACTATGTTGAAGACTAGCTTCGACTAGCTTCGGGAAAATTGGACACCGAATAGTGGAGAGTGAAGACGACCTCCTTCGATTACCTTTGACTATACTGACACCATCTACGACTACCTTCAACTACCTTCGATTACGTTTGACTCCCCTTGATTACCTTTGATTACCTATGAATAACATGCCGACCTATTACGACCTACTTTGACTAAATCTACGAGTAAAATAAATAGCGATTTTTTCCATGCCGACCTTTTTGTACTCGCGGACAATTTTCAGCTTGCTAAAAAAAACGCCTCGACCAAACTGAGGCCACGAGTACACGGGGACTACTCTCGAGCATGAAGGAGAGTTACATAGACCTCCTAGGACCACGTGTCGACCATGCTGCGAGTATGAGTCGAGGGCAAACTCATCTAAACTTGCAAATTAGGTCCCCGCAGTGGGACAGCCCCTTAAAGTAACTGACCTTTATTTTTGAATCTATATTCTCATTCTTTTTTCAATATATTGCTTAAAACCCCATGGCACCGTGATAAAATATGATGATATTGTTTAAAAGACATCAAACAAAATGGATTCTTCAGTAGTCTTCAAACAAAAATAGAACTGTTTAGCAACGAGAAAGGAAACCTATTCATTATCTGATTATCCACTCTCAGTTATTCTTGGGCTCTGGTTAAATTATAGGGGTGATTTTACAAAATTGTGCTCTTGAATTCAGGCTTCAGCCAGCAAGGAATGCATTTTTGGAAATGTGAGTTTTCTCGCCCTCAGACAAAAATGTTAAAAGCCTCAGGGAACATGCACCCAAATTCTGATAATGAACATTTGGCAGCCATAGAACTGCAGTACAATTTTGTAATATTGTTCATGCATTTGATAAAATCATAACAAACGTGCACTTGCATCAGTACCTAACTCAAGAGACAGGGTCCATTTTTTGAATGTCGAGTGGGTTAGTACTAATGATTTGTCTTTTTTTTTCCAGCCTTTGCTTTTGTAGAGATAGAGGTGAAGTCTGTACACTCCAGGGACTGGAACATGCGGTATCTTTAACACACATTGTCAAGATCAATCACTGCTGCAGAATAAAGCTTCCTGCGTGCTCTGCCCTGATAATGTGCTTCAAGCCCAACTTCAGAAAAACACAGCATACCTGAGTCACATTTTTCAGTCTCAGACCACAGGCACCTCAAAATGCCTCTGAAAAGCCTTGAAACTATAATCACAGTCAAGGGGAAGCTTTAAATGTCTATCAAGGAGAAACAAGGAAACATGCTCTGAGCTTATTAGTCTCAGCGTAGGCAACAGTTGTCCAAAACAAATATTTTCAGTACCTCTGGCTGGCTAACGGAAAGCTTTTGAGCATTTTCTGCTAAAAATCAACAAACTGCAGACATCAAATGTGGACATGATTTATGGGTGATGCCACCTTTGGCTGAATGTATTTATAATTTTCATGGCCCAAGCGCATGTATGAAGTTTGCCGACTTTAGTAGTGTTTTAAGGATCATGGAATTATAGACACGAGTGAGTCAGCAGCATGGAAAACAAGGAAGAATAATATAACATTTAAAGAGAAATGCCTGCGGACCTTTTATTGCCTTGGTCATCAGAAAAAAAGGCTGTTTACTTGCATTTAATTTAGCATCTGTTTTAAATTCAAAGGTCAAAGATTTGCCATAACAACAATGAGTCTGTAACTTACACTAGAAATTGGTTAAGGAATCATACTTGTTGTATCAAAGTGCTGAAACAGGCCTTTTGGCCCACCTTTTCCATACTGACCATCAAGTACCTATCCATACTAATCCCATTCACCAACACTTTATGCCTAGAATTCTGTGTTGAAGATTCTTTGTACATCTTAGAGGTGAGAGTATCTGAGACCAACTTAGGTGTGAGAGAAACTGCCTTCACCAGACACTCAGGAAATGCATTCCAGATTTCAACCACAATCCAGTAAATAGGTTCTTCCTCTGAACTGATTTTTTTTACCTAAACCTATGCTATCTAGTTTTAGATACCATTTCCATGGGGAAATGTTTCCTGCCATACACCCTGTCAATGATTCGAGAAAGGAAAGATTGAATAGGAACCTGAGGGGCAATCTTTTCACACAGAGGGTGGTGGGTATATGGAACGAGCTGCCAGAGGGGGTAGTAGAGGCAGGTACTATAACAACATATAAGAGACATTTGGGCAGATACATGGGAATGTTGAGGGATATGGGCCAAAATCAGGCAGGTGGGATTAGTGTAGATAGGGAATGGACAAGTTGGGCTGAAGAGCCCTTTTCCTCACAGTGTGACTATGGTGGTTCTCTTGGTAATTGCATCTTGTAATAATGTAGGAATCATAATGGGATTGTGCTAAATCTCATATTGTTGTGTATGCTCTTCCAAACATTGAATTCTGAAATTAACTGAGTGGTAGATGGCACTACATTTGACAGCAAATCCCATTGTGATTCCTCAACCTACACCGAGGAACCACTTCTCTGATCCAACACACCAGGGCAGACATAGCATAAAGTTGGAGACCCCTATTAATTTACATGGGAATAACACCACTGATTATCAGGAGGGAAAGGTAACTTATTTAAGATTCATGTTTTAATTCAAGTTTAAATTATTTCTAACCTTTCAGATTTTTTAATAATTTACTGGGTGGCACAGCAGCAGAGTTGCTGCCTGCCCCTGTCCCACTTAGGAAACCTGAACGGAAACCTCTGGAGACTTTGCACCCCACCCAAGGTTTCCGTGCGGTTTCCGGACGTTTTTGTCAGTCTCCCTACCTGCTGCCACTACCTGCAACCACCTGCAACCTCCGGGAACCGCACGGAAACCTTGGGTGGGGTGCAAAGTCTCCAGAGGTTTCCGTTCAGGTTTCCTAAATGGGACAGGGGCATTACAGCGCTTGCAGCGGCAAAAACATGGGTTAGATCCTGACTACGGGTGGTGGCTGTACGGAATTTGCAAGTTCTCATCGTGACCTCGTGAGTTTTCTCCGAGATCTTCAGTTTCCTCCCGCACTCCAAAGACGTGCGGGTTTGTAGGTTAATTGGCTTGGTATCAGTGTACATTGTCCCTAAGTGTGTGGTATAATGTTAATGTGCGAGGATCGCAGGTCAGTGTGAGCTCAGTGGGCCGATAGGTCTGTTTCTGCACCGTATCTCTAAAACTAAATCCTTTTTTCTTTTTATAAAAATATAAATTAAAAAATCCCCTACATCAAAAAGAATGGATTGAGTCTACAGGATTCCAATCTGAAACATTGTCTGTCCATATTCCTCCGCAGATGCTGCTTCTTGCAGCACATTGCTTTTTTCTTGACCGGGTGAGTTTATTAGTCAGATCCCAACCAACAGCTCCAGCTAATTAGGTGGCTAACAAGATCCAGCTAAGACTGTCCCAATTAGAGAACGCTCTTGATTCAGAAAGGTTGCCCTCGGATTCCAAATTTACTAATGTTACTCCATTATTCTAAGTGGATGTTATGGGGAAATTACGAGAATCTAAGTTACGAGTATCGTTTTTGAATTTTAATTCATCGAGTAAGGTACAATGGAAATCCAGAATATTCGTCCAAAACGCCACAATCAATTGATAATTTTTCATTAGTGCTGGCCATGAAGTGCTATTAACCATATAACAATTACAGCACGGAAACAGGCCATCTCGGCCCGAATTTGCTATTGTACCAGGGCAGCAGATGAAGATAAGATATAAATATCTCATGAAAGGAATATTACTACCCATGTGTTCCACTGCTCCATCTTAAACATGTGGATCTGTGTTTGGATATTATGGGTCCTGGAAAGAAAAGTTACATATTGATATTAAACTGTTAAATCTAAGGGTAAGGCTGCATATGGTATATATGATTGGCTTAGGTGAAAGCTGTCAAAAGCAGTCAATATGTGTGGGTGTGTGTTGGGATTTGTTCAGCAACATGATAAGTGGTGGCAACTATGGGGAGCCAAGACACCACGGGGGTGAAAAGAAGAGAATATAATACAAAATTAAATGAAGCCTAGATTCAAGAGTCAAAAGCTGAAGTATGGTTGCAGAGAAGTCCAATATAATAGCGGGGAATCATTCTGCCAGTGAAGGCAGCCAGCAAAAATTGACTGGTTCAATTTAAATCATTGACTGGGTGCAGAACAATGCCTGATAATGTTGGCATGTGTAAAAGGGGAACCACACGGTCCTTTTCCAAAGTAAATTCTCAGCATTACACTAACACTGAACATGTAACCAAACTTTGAGAACAGAATTTAAGTATTAGTCACAAGCAAAATAATCTGCAGCTAATGTTGTAAAGTTATATACAAATTGCCCACTGAAGAGAAAGTATGGATTAACAAACAACTGCGGGGACACAAGAAACTGCAGATGCTGGAATCCTGAGCAAAAGGACAAAGTGCGGGAGAGATTCAATGGGTCAGTCAGTATCTGTGGAGGGTACACAAAAATGCTGGAGAAACTTAGCGGGTGCAGCATCATCTATGGAGCGAAGGAAATAGGCAACGTTTTGTGCCGAAACCCTTCTTCAGACTGATGGGGGGTGGGGGGGTGGGGTGAGAAGAAAGGAAAAAGGAGGAAGAGGAGCCCGAGGGCTGAGGGAGAGATAGGAAGGGGAGGAGACGGAAGGGATAAAAAATTTGGGAGAATTCAATGTTCATGTCTCCAGGATGCAGACTCCCCATATGAGATGCTGTTCCTCCAATTTCCGGTGCTGCTCGCTCTGGCCATGGAGGAGACCCAGGACAGAGAGGTTGGATACGGAATGGGAGGGGGAGTTGAAGTGCTGAGCCACCAGGAGGTCAGGTTGGTTAATGCGGACCGAGAGGAGGTGTTCGGCGAAACGATCATGGAGGGAATGGACAGACCGTGTTTTGGATTGGGTTTTGTGGATTGTCCATTCCGCCCACTAGATGCTCCCTGAACCACTGAGTTTCTCCCGCACTTTGTTCTTTGTTTAACAGACAACTAGGTGTGTTTCTGGAAAGGAAGGATAGAGCAAGAAGGTGGATGGTGAATATTGTGAAACCTATTTACTTCTCTTTCCTCAAATTGTTTATGTGGTGTTATGAGGATGAATTCCAAATCTACCACAAAAACCTCACGAAAATGGAACTAAGGAATGAAGCAATTCATTAGTGACCTTGTTAAAATAGATGGAGTTGTGGCTCCCCCAATGGGTTATTTCCCATATTGCTCAATTAATTTATTCATCGAGGAGCACAGTCTTATGGATCAGAATAGTCAAAGTTTAATGTTTTTATCTATGAAGGGTCAACTAATCTGAATAGTACCAGTAGACATTTTACAGGTTACCTTTGTTCTTGATTTAGGAAGAGGTATAATTTCAATAATTATCTCCTGTTTACTTTCTAGTGGCTCCTGCTGCAAATGCACAGGAATAAATGAACAATGAAGTGATGCATGAAGTAGATGTATTTTATAATACTATAATTAAATCAATATTTGCACTAGATAGGGCACCGTATTATTAATGGGTAACACAGTGGTACCTGAATTAAAACTGCTGCTTCACAGCTCCAGGGATATGAATTTGATTCTGAAGAAGGGTCTCGACCCGAAACGTCACCCAACGCGACTTCTCCCGCCTGCGTCGCGGGGTTGGAACGACCCGGAGCGGGGCCATACATCGCCCCGCGCGGCTTTAATGGCTGCGGGACTTACCATCGCCCGCCTGGGGCTTCAACATCGGGAGAGAAATGGTGCAGGGGAGAGAAAAGACTTTGCCTTCCATCACAGTGAGGAGGAGATTCACTGTGATGGATGTTTGTGTAAATTGAATTGTTTGTATATCTTGTA